>NC_083326.1:22861790-23174495 GCF_963455315.2 Globicephala melas | reverse complement strand
ATTCCTGGTAGCAGTTACAAGCACAGTCTCCAGAGCCAGATGGTTTAGGTTTGAACACCTGTTCTGCCACTTACTAGCTAACTTTGGGCAAGTTCATAGACCTGTCTGTGCACCAATTTCCTTGTCTGTAAAAGAGGAATAACAATGCTATCTGTCTCATATGATGGTTGTGAAGATTAAATGAGCTAATTTATACAAAGCATCAATATATATATAATATAAAGAACAATTTCTGGTAGATAGTGAGCACTATACGTTTGTTATTATTAGCAATAAATAAAAGGATTGTTAACTATGAATATAAGACCCAAAAGATGCTCTCAGAGGAGTTTCGATTACAAATAAGACTGGAAATAAATATGGAGTTCAATACCAAGTCATGCAACAGTAACCCTAAAAATGTAGAGAGTTTCTGAATTGGTTAAATCATGTCGTGTGTACAAAGGCTAAAAGTTTTTGAGGATAACCAGAGCAGCCACCAAATCAAATGTAAAGTATATGAAGACATATTTGGTTCATTGCTGAATCCCCAGAACTCAACCAACATCTGTTCAATGTACAAATGAAGAAATATAAGCACCAACGGAATCATGTCTGCGTGAGGAACATTCAACATAAACAGTGGCAGTGAACTGGGCCAGTCAAGACTTCAGGGAAGCTCACCAGACATCTGGTCAACAATAAGAAGGGAAATGTTAGTCTGCTCATTTGTGAAGTCTTTATGTTAGCATTAAAGAGAGTAACAAACTCAAATGCTGGCTAAATATATCTAAGAATTTAGATGTATTTACCTACCTAGAAGCCAGCTGTCAAAGACAGTATGAGAAGTGTAGTGCCCGGCAACAATTACCCACTCACTCCAACAGTGTAGACAAGAAAGCTAAAGCAGACAGGCCTTCTGCTCGTTCAGCCACTGAAGCCACTTCTTTTAGAAACACCACGTGATTCACCTCGGAATAAAGTCCTCGAAAATAAGAGAATCCCAGCTTGAAAAGATATTAGCCCAACATTTGGACCTGTAATGGAAGCTCTACAGAAAGACAGCTTTGCTCTATTAAGAACCAGCTCTGTCTTTCATTGTTGCAAATCACAATCTGGGACTTGCAGCTATAGGTCTGGCTTGCAGAGGGTTTTGTCACAGTGTGATTTTAATGTATAAATAGCTAAAATTTCCAAATCTACAGCTGTTTGAGTATGCCATTAAAGTCTCCAATAGCCTTTTAAAGTTCTTTTTCTAGAGTAGTTAAGTGACAGAAAGTTTAGTAAGCATTTCTGTGTGGCTCTATTCTTTTGGCTACTTCAAAGTCTTCCAAATATCCATCTTTTCTACATGTTAATATTTCCAAGTTTTCATATGTTAATATGTTTTTAGTGTGCCGAATAATGTGATAAATGGCTAAAAAAATCCCCTGTTTATTGTCTCAGGAAAGCTGCTTAATTCCTAAAGAGAGACACAAGTAGTATTGAGCAGGTGAGCCAAGGAATGAATGGGAATTGAAAAGCAGAGATAGTGGGGCTTCCCTGGTGGCACAGTGGTTAAGAATCTGCCTGCCAATGCAGGGGACACAGGTTTGAGCCCTGGTCTGGGAAAATCCCACATGCCACGGAGCAACTAAGCCCGTGTGCCACAACTACTGAGCCTGTACTCTAGAGCCCGTGAGCCACAACCACCAAGCCCATGCGCCACAACTACTGAAGCCCGTGCGCCTAGAGCCGGTGCTCTGCAACAAGAGAAGCCACTGCAATGAAAAGCCTGCGCACCGCAACGAAGAGTAGCCCCCGCTCACTGCAACTAAAAACAGAAAGCCCACGCGCAGCAACGAGGATCCAGTGCAGCCAAAAATAAATAAATAAATAAATTTATGAAAAAAAAAAAGCAGAGATAGTGAAAGCTGGTATTTTAAGTATATTATATATATATTCTATATATTATGACTATTCTCTTAGCCAGTAAAGGATTTTCAAACAGACGTAATGTGATTTGAACTCATAAGGTCTCTACTAACAGTATTTTATGTCATAAAACATGTAATTTTTCATTTCTTTGACCGTTTCGTCCAACAGCAGAGTGTGGCACAATGTACAGCATAAATGAAAAATGAGACTTTGATATTTGCACGGAATTTACTTGCTCGCTAAAAATAAAGTAACTAGTTAAGGAAATAAAATAAAAGGCAAGTTACTAATACAGAATACCTACGGAATCTGCATTTCTCATAACAGAGCATAAATGCATTTTGAAGAGTCTTCCCAGATGGTGCTGACGTGCAGCTTGGTTTGTGAAAAGCTAGTGCAGACAATCCTGGGAGGTAAGTTAAGGAATGAAAAAAATCTGAGCAGGTTTAAATACTGTTTGGGAAGAGCAAGTTGAAGAGGGATAATGAGAAAAAGAGATAAAGGGGTAATCATTGCAAACAAGTTCTCTACAGGGACAGGGTGACACAATGATAAGCACGGAAGAACCAGTCGACTGAGACAGGAGAATAAACCCACGTCTGCACTGGAGCACAAGGCATGGAGGAAGCATGGACACACAATTCAATCCATAGACTGAGTGGCAGAAAACTGATATTTCCAGGCTTTTCTCAAAGCCAAGCCATCTCTTGAGAGTGAGGAAAGATGCTGAGGTTGGACATTCAATACAAGTGCAGAAAGCTTGAAGTAGCTGATTGTTTTGTAAATTAAGACACTATGTGTTCTTTGTTCTGGAGAGGTAAATGAAGAAACCTCTCATTAGTATTTTGTACGTGCCTTAAACCATTACAACTACCATCCATTCAAATATGAACTCTAGGATTGATGAATTGGGCTGGGCCATTAGAATAGCTGAAAAGCCATGTAGAAAGAAATTTATCAAGTTCCAAGGCAGGGCTGGTTGTGACAGCCTTTGTTAGTTGTGGGTGTCATATCATCTGTGATTACCAACCTCTATAATGAATCATTACGATTTCCACATCACAGCTTATTTTCAAAACATTCATTCTGGGGGAGGATGAAAAATTATTCTCTCTATAAACAATGTATTTCTGTTGAATCAACCCAGCTCTTTCATTTGTTTTTGGAGGCTCTAGCAAAGGATGCCTTTTCTCACGTTGCCCAGATTCCAGAATCGGCCCACATTCCTAGGCTCATGTTCTCCTACCTGCATGTTCAAACCAGGAACAGTGCCTATCTCTGGCAGTTCTTCCTTAGTCATGTCTCTCTGCTTTGATGGATTCCCATGGTTAGATTGAGCCCACCCTGATAATCCAAGGTAACCTTCTCCCATCTCCAAATTCTTAACATAATTACACCTGCAAAGTCCTTTTTGGTATTCAGTCTAACATATTTACAGGTTCTGGAGGTTAAGATATGGACCAGTTTGGGGGAAGGGAGCATTATGTTGTCCACCACACTTACTTATCATTTCTTTTCTTTTATGTTAAGTACTTTAAGTGTGCTTTCTAAGAAATTTTTACCTAATCTGAGTTTGGAAAGATTTTATCTTCTGTTTTCTAGAATATGTTTTATAGTTTTAGCATTTATGCTTAGATCTATATCTGTTTCAAGTTAAAACTTGTCTATTGTGTGAGGTACGGGCTGATGTTTATTTGTCCCATACATAATTAGCTGTTATAACATCATTTGTAGAAGTGATTATAATTTCCTACTTGAGTTACCTTGGCAAGTTTGTCAAAAATTAATTAACTATATTTCTGGGTATATCTCTGTATTCTCTACTCTGTTCTATTGATTTGTAGGTCTACTTTTATGCTGATTACACTATCTTGATTACTGTAACTTTTCAGTAAGTCTTGGAATCTCTGGAGCTTTCCCTGGAACTGTTGCTTAAATATAAAAATTTTCTGTGAATTAAAAATGTAATGCCAGAAACTATCAAACTCTTAGAGGGAAACATAGGCAGAACACTCTATGACATAAATCACAGCAAGATCCTTTTTGACCCACCTCCTAGAGAAATGGAAATAAAAACAAAAATAAACAAATGGGACCTAATGAAACTTCAAAGCTTTTGCACAGCAAAGGAAACCATAAACAAGACCAAAAGACAACCCTCAGAATGGGAGAAAATATTTGCAAATGAAGCAACTGACAAAGGATTAATCTCCAAAATTTATAAGCAGCTCACGCAGCTCAATAACAAAAAAGCAAACAACCCAATCCAAAAATGGGCAGAAGACCTAAATAGACATTTCTCCAAAGAAGATATACAGATTGCCAACAAACACATGAAAGAATGCTCAACATCATTAATCATTAGAGAAATGCAAATCAAAACTACAATGAGACATCATCTCACACTGGTCAGAATGGCCATCATCAAAAAATCTACAAACAGTAAATGCTGGAGAGGGTGTGGAGAAAAGGGAACACTCTTGCACTGTTGGTGGGAATGTAAATTGATACAGCCACTATGGAGAACAGTATGGAGGTTCCTTAAAAAACTACAAATAGAACTACCATACAACCCAGCAATCCCACTACTGGGCATATACCCTGAGAAAACCATAATTCAAAAAGAGTCATGTACCAAAATGTTCATTGCAGCTCTATTTACAATAGCCCGGAGATGGAAACAACCTAAATGTCCATCATCGGATGAATGGATAAAGAAGATGTGGCACGTATATACAATGGAATATTACTCAGCCATAAAAAGAAACAAAACTGAGCTATTTGTAATGAGGTGGACGGACCTAGAGTCTGTCATACAGAGTGAAGTAAGTCAGAAAGAGAAAGACAAATACCGTATGCTAACACGTATATACGGAATTTAAGAAAAAAAAATGTCATGAAGAACCTAGGGGTAAGACAGGAATAAAGACACAGACCTACTAGAGAATGGACTTGAGGATATGCGGAGGGGGAAGGGTAAGCTGGGACAAAGCGAGAGAGAGGCATGGACATATATACACTACCAAACGTAAGGTAGATAGCTAGTGGGAAGCAGCCACATAGCACAGGGAGATCAGCTCTGTGCTTTGTGACTGACCGCCTGGAGGGGTGGGATAGGGAGGGTGGGAGGGAGACGCAAGAGGGAGGAGATATGGGGATATATGTACATGTACAACTGACTCACTTTGTTATAAAGCAGAAACTAACACACCATTGTAAAGCAATTATACTCCAATAAAGATGTAAAAAAAATAAAAAATAATAGTAGTTGCTGGAGGGAGGGGCAGGAAGAGGAATGAAGTTGAGGAAGGTAACACAGGGAACTTCCATTGTATCTGTAATATTTTAGGTCTTACTTGGATGATGGGTACCCAGATAATATGTAATTCTCCAAATCTCTTTATTTTTCTGTGCTATTTCGTATTAAAACTACTTTACAAAGTTAATGACAGACTTTATCAGGTAATAATAATAATGAATTGCTGATAATCTGGCACTTTTTCTCCACTTATACAAAAACTGTTCTTTTTTCAGGATCCAGCTGAAAACATTCCCCAGCTGAGACCGTATACAACAATTGCTCCTCATTAGGACATCATAGTATTTACCATCTGTACCAACCATGACATATATTTTATATACTACCTTGCACTTTAAACTAATATATGTGATAATTCCCATTCTAAATGGAAATATCCTCAAATGGATGAATCATACATTTGTATCTCTAGCGATTTGCATTTAGCAGGTGTTCCGTAAATAATAGTCTAAAACATAGAAGGCTATCTGATAACAAAAAGAGAACTCTTTCTGGGAAGTAGAAGTAGTATACTAACATTTGTTGTTAATAAAAGATGCTTCCTGTACATAACAATATTCAGTAGCACTCACCAAAGCAGAATTGAACAAGAATGGAAAGAATCAGCAGAATGCTATTTAAATACTGGAGCATAACTGAATCACTTTGCTGTACACCTGAAACTAACAACATTGCAAATCAACTATACTTCAATTTTAAAAAAAGATCTAAAAACTTACAGGCTGCTGTCAAACATTGGTCCTTGAGGAATCAGTATGGTTCATCTAAGATACTGACTGCTTTTCTTGCTATCCCATTATAATAATTATCCTCATTCCTTGTCCATTAAGTGTTCCACTATTCTTTGAATAGAGTTTTTCAAACTTCTTGAAATATACCTAGCAAAACTATTTATGCTGCCAAAATTTCTCTGTCTTCACTAAAATGACTTTAGTTCAACATTTCAAAAATGTGTAGAATGTGCCCACTTGGATCCCAGGTGTGGTGCTTTGGAAAGATAAGGCATGTGCACAGCCTGGTGAAAAGACAGACACACGTGGACAGGAGGATCATCGTTCCAGCAGACTTGTGTGCGGAGCACAGCCCTCCTATGCATCAGCGACAGCCCTACAGGGGACAAAGGCGAAAGCTGGGTGACCTCAAAGGCAAGTTGGATTTCCCAGCAGAAACCCAAGGAAATGAAATTACATTTGAGGTGGGGCTCCTGGAACTTTCCTTTGGAATCCAGTTGTAGTTTTTCATATTCTTCCCTATTCGATTTCACATCATCTGTTTTGGATGATCTCTCAGCCCGTTGAGTGTTTGTTGAAGATTCTTAATGAATTACCTAACAAATTGGCATGAGCTCATTTGTGAAGGTGATATGGGTGATATGCACTTGTTCTTCTATCAGTCGGACAAGCCAAGGGCACTCAGGAGGCATGCTTGTGTTAAAGTATGACCCCAGGAACCAAGAGGTACTGACTGGGGGCTGATTAAGTACAGAGGACTCTGAGACTGTCATGAACACAAACACTGAAACAAGTTTCCGGGTGCTGCGAGTGCTAATTATCGTCTGTAGGTAGTTGGGATGGGAGGGCTGCAAATAAAGTAAGATTGCCATGTAACAAGGGGGTCAAAGCCTCTGATGTCATGACCTTGCTGTATGCTGTGTCAGTTTCCTAGAGCTACCATAACAAAACACCAACAAGAGAGTAGCTTAAAACACCAAAACGTATTCTCTCACGGTTCTGGAGATTAGAAGTCCAAAATGAAGGTATCAGGAAGGGCATGCTCCCTCTGGCAGCTCTACGGAAGAACCTTCTTTGCCTCTTCTAGTGTCTGGTGCTTGTTGACAGTCCTTGGCGTTCCTTAGCTTGTAGACACATCACTCCAGTCACATGGCCGTCTTCTCCCTGTGTGCCTTTATTTCATCTTCTCTGTGTTCACGCCTGTCTCTGTGTCTAAATTTCCCCTGTGTATAAGGACACCAATCATACTGGATGCAGGCCCTCCCTAATGACCTCATTTTAACTTGATAACCTCTATAAAGATTCTATTTTCAAAAAAGGTCACATTCTGATGTTCTAGGAGTTAAGACTTCAACATATCGTTTTGGGGGGAGAGACAATTCAGTCCATAACATACGCCTTACTGAAATCCAGATATACAATGTTTACAAGAGTTTATTGATCTATATAGGACATAAGTCTCATTTGGAGTAATTAGTACTTATTTAGCTCCAACATGCCTAAGAGTGGTTATATCTTTTTCAATAAGTAACAAATCCTGTTTAATAGTATGCTTAAGATCATATTTACAGCTCCATGTTTGATTATTATTCATATTCTATTTGTTGGTGTAGAAACATCTGACAGTTTCCAAAGATAGTGAAGACAGTGTGCCTTTTGATTCCTCATTGCCATTTCCTGATAGTTCATAATTTCTCTAAATTATACCTTCCGTACTTCGTGATGCCTGGTTTTACATAGTAGTTTTAACATTTTCTCATTCCTGCAAAAATTTCCATTTCAAGCTCTCTTCATAGGGATGGTGGTTCTTCATTCCTAAACCACTGTTTGGAACTTTTATATTTTGTAAGTTTTATAAATCTTTAGTCAAATAGAATAAATGGTGTTTTATTTATCCTAGGTCACTTCAGTCTTTTGTACACTGACGTGTATTGAAAAGTTTGAAGAGAAGGATATAACACACAATGTCTGCCATATATATTAGCTCATGGAAACCTTTCACTATATACACACAGGAAACATACTTAGGAATTACTGTCCTAAGCCATATACCTACTATAAATAAATTTTTAAACCCTATTCCTTAAAATCATCTCTATAATCAGATACTCAGTTCACTTTGTCCTGTCCTATCTCTTTAGTGTTATGACCTTCGATCCCTAAGAAGAAATTAAAATATTACCTTGTTTTCTGTTCATCCCATCTTCTACTTAGTTAAAAAACAAAACAAAACAAAACAAAAAAAACCCACCAGTTTTTTCCATCTCTTTCTCCTGAGTAGTCATCTAAACTTGGTGAACTTAAGAAGACACGTGTGTGTACCTAGAATGACATCCTTTGGCGAATCTCCTTTCTCTCACATGAAAAAAATACTTCTCAGTCTATTAGGTTTGGTTGGGGCCAACCCTGCCCAGGAATGAGTCAGACTAAAGTATTCCACCTTCCTTGGATTGGGGTTGTACACATGACACAAAGCAAAACAGACAGAGTTATCCCTGGAGGTTTTACAGTCAAAAGAAAAAGAAAGAAAAGAGAAAAGAAAAAAGAAAAGTAAAGAAGATCCTTGGTTTGCTTGAAAACGGCAAGCTGTGAAAATAATGTAGATATTTCATGTTCAGCAATCAATATGTACATATCCTTTCCGCCTTGGGAAGTTTGAGTTAATTTTCTAAGTCAGGCAATGGAGAAAGTCGTAACACATGTGTTTCAGGTATTAGCAAGGCATCAGTGATTCCTATAGTTCATACTTACCCAAACAGTACTCAATATAATTGAATATTTCTCCATTTGGAAGAGGTCCTAAATTCACACAGAAATAACAATAACTAGCTTTCCTGTTTAGTTCAATTTCTGTTTCTTTTAGGAACTGCATTTGCAAGTACAGCTAGGCTTTTTCTTTAGAAAGAAAGTCACCTAAGAGCAGAGACGATATGTGGCCTCATTTGCATCTTCCATAAATCTTAGCAGAGTGTTCAATAACTATTTGTTACACTAAATTATTTCTTTGATATCTTAGTAGATAATTATAATCAATAGACTCTACGATACATTAACTGCTCCATCTCCAATTAAAATGTACCCACCGTATCTCAAACACCATACCCATCTTAAGATATTTTACATAAATTGCTCACAACTGAATATCATGTTGAGGGATTTCCTGTGCCTTTTCCTGTTTCTAGCAGCCTGTTTTCCCTTAGTTTGAAATATTAGTCTCTAAAGACTAGTTTCCCTTGAGCAGATGATCAAGATTAACAATCCTGCTGCACTTTCTATTCCATGAGGAAATCTTTTTACTCAATTTCTCCAGGGAAACAAATTCAGTCTCTACCCTTCTTCATTTGTTTGGCTAACTTATGTTATTTCCAGTTGCCTCTGCTGCTGCTGTTACTGTTATAATGTCCAAATTTTGGAGTTAAGTTGTCTGAATAACAATGAGAACATCCCAAGAAAGCTTGTTATTTTTTCTTAAAATACTAGGAACAGTATTCCTACAGGAACTTTTGGAGCAAGAGGCCCTTTTGATCCCTCTTTATTTCCACTCTGTTGGTTATTAAGATCTTCCTGCCCCACCCCTGCCCAGGGTTTCACTTAACAGAAGCTTCAGCAAACATCGTTCGAGCACCTGCTTTCCACCAGCTTCTGCCTTTGACATTGTGGAAACAGCTGAAAAACACACCTCGTTTTCCTTTCACCAAATGTTTTTTCTTCCCTGAACATCAACCCCTGTGGTCTAACTGACCACTTCATGATGCTTCTGCTATTTTATTTTTTGGCCTGGATTTCTTACAACTTTCTGTGTTGGTTAAGGCTACAGTTGGCTGCTACAACAGAGAATGATAATGGTAGCTTAAATATAATTGACCTTTTTCTCACTCATCCAGTAGTCTGGGTAAAAGTTGTCCAGGGCTTGTAGGGCGGCTCCTGGGGTCTGGTAACATGGGCAGCTTCCTCGGCCTGGTTGTTCTGCCATCCCAAGAGGGTTGCTTCATCCTCGGGGTCTAAGAGGACTCACTCACACCTGCGATCCTGCCGGTAAGAAGAAAAAAGGGGGATGGCCTCATACCCTCCACTCAAATCCCGCCTGGCCAGAACATGGCTACACTTCTTTGCAATAAGAGTACAGAAAATATCATTCTTATTCTTGGCTGCTAAGACCCAGAAGTTGTACAATTATAGGAAAAATGAGAAAAGTTATTGGGACAATGAGTAACTCAGCAGAGTTTTCTCATCGTCTCAACACAATTCACCAGGTGTTTGGCTATTAAGACCCTGATTGAAATTATAAGGTATTTCACCTGATACACAGAAGTTTATCCTCGGTTACAGGATAGGTCATTAGTTGTTAAGAACCGTACGTTAAGATAAGGTTTTGCAGTTAAATCTCCTTTAATCACCAGCCAATAGCTTCTATTGAAGCTGAACTCTGCTACGCATCTAAACCAACCGCCCAAGCACTCCCAGGAGGTGCAGACTCTCTATATTTTTCTCATTAACTGAGTAGAACATCACATGGTGAGTAATCCCAGTCTTTGGAATCCAGAGATTATAACAGACACCCGAAAATTCCATAGAAGTTTTATCTTCCTTGCCTCTACAAATCGTTATATATGTCTCCATGGGAAAACAGAAGAAACGCACTTGTGTGATAACAACATAATCGTAGCACGATTGGCTCTACTCATTTCAATCCTGTCATTATTATGAATGCCTTCTCATTACTTTGCGTTTAACACCGGATAAGAATAAAGGAAAAGAAATTAGTGCGGGATACGGTTGAGAGTTTTTTCATGTACTCATACAAAGGTGATATCACAGAGAGACCGCTTGTTCAAAAGATATTAGCATTGACTTTGGGGAGAGAAAGTGAAATAATTATAAGCAGCTGAGAAAAAAGAAAGCTAGGAATTGTTCAATGTTCAGAGGCCATCCCACATAGCAATGAAAAATCAGGATGTAAAAATGAGTTTTGCATAGTAAGTGTGTTTTATGGTATGAAAGCACTGCTTTGAAATGAAGGTGCAAGGTACATCAACTCTAAGTGCCCTGTTCATTACACGCAAGGCTTCTGCAGTCGGGTGGCATTAAGTCTACAGTTTTGTACTGCAAGTCAGGCCACAGGATACGTATTATTTTACAAGGAAATATTGCAGGTGGTCGGAGGTGCCTGCAAACATACACTCGAGATAGAATAACGATGCCTGGCACGTTTCTTCTACACACAGAATTTAGAGATGGGAAGGAGAACCGTCGCTCATCTTAAAGAATCAGCCCACTGGTCCTCAAGTAAGGTTGATGCCCTGGTTCAATACAGTCACACATGGGGAGGAGGGAGACGTGCACCAAACAACTAATTCAAAACCTTCAGGAACAGAAGCATCCCGTGAGCGGTCCATCCACAAGAAGCCCACTTCTCACCACGGAAACCAGGAAGAGCTGTCAGGATTTTCATAGTTCAGGCCTCTGCCATTGCTCAAGGGGAAGCCATGGACGCCTTCACGTCGTCTGCTTCTAGATGTCAGAATTTTCATAGTTCAGGCCTCTGCCATTGCTCAAGGGGAAGCCATGGACGCCTTCATGTCCTCTGCTTCTAGACGTCAGAATTTTCATAGTTCAGGTCTCTGCCATTGCTCAAGGGGAAGCCATGGGCGCCTTCACGTCCTCTGCTTCTAGACGTCAGAATTTTCATAGTTCAGGCCTCTGCCATTGCTCAAGGGGAAGCCATGGACGCCTTCACGTCCTCTGCTTCTAGACGTCTTTTCCAAAAGTGAAGGCACTTCTGTTTTTCTCTTTTTTTTTTTTCTTGGCTGTGTTGGGTCTTTGTTGCTGTGTGCGGGCTTTTCTCTAGTTGCGGCGAGCGGGGGCTACTCTTCTCTGTGATGCGCGGGCTTCTCATTGCGGTGGTGTCTCTTGTTGTGGAGCACGGGCTGTAGGCGCAGGGGCTTCAGTAGTTGTGGCTCGCGGGCTCAGTAGTTGTGGCTCACGAGCTTAGCTGCTCTGCGGCATGTGGGATCTTCCCGGACCAGGGCTCGAACCAGTGTCCCCTGCACTGGCAGGTGGATTCTTAATCACTGCGCCACCAGGGAAATCCTGAAGGCACTTTTTAAGGGTCATGTTTAAAGTTCTTTTTTAGCATCGAGAATAAAATCAAACACAGCAGACCTAACTGAAAACTCTGTGCCACACGTTAGAACTTACTACACAGGGTTAGCTTCCACATCCCATAACTCCCGTGAAAGGTGAGGAAAAACAGTGTGGTGCCCTGGAAGGCAAGAATGGGTCAGAAGATTGGTGCAGGGGGACTCTGGGGAACCCGGAGCTGAGCTTGCTACACAGGCATCATTTTCACTATCTGGGTGAAAAGATGTCGAGGAATTGAAAGGACTTCGTGATTCTAATGGAGAAGCCATTTCAAAGAGAATGTGCAGATGTTCAGTTGCAGCCCAAATGGATAATGGATCATAATAGCTTGTACATCAAAGAAAGGTTAGGTCACGGCTACGCACGGCGCACATCCTGACGGCAGTGAAATGGCAAGGAGATGGCTGCTCGCATGATCTACTTATAAATACATTTTCTGCCTCAAAAAGACCTGCTCTCCCTCCCACCCCTGCTTTTCTGGCTGTGGCTCACGGACTCCTTGTGTTTACCTCTTATTAATCCTTAAGCCTTACATGTTTTGGTACATGTTTTCTACTTGGGCAGTTGACATTTTCAAATGTCTACCACAGTGACATTTGGAGCCAGTGGTCTTATATCTAAAGGGCCCACAGTGATACGCTCTAGATGTAAACGAGAGATGGTTCCTGGTCCCCCAAGGAGGAAAGATGTGTCTTCCAGGGCCCATTATCCCAGACTCCTCTTTTAATATCTTTATGATAACTAAACCTATAGGTGCAAGATTTGAACATACAGTATTATAGATATACTGTATCTTGATTCCAACAGGACACTTTTTTTAAAAGACAAGATGTCTTTGGAGATGTATTGATAAATACAGACTAGAAAACAATGTGATTACATATATACATAGTTGGGTAGACATCCTATCATAAAATATCTTGGTCAATGGGCTGATGCAGAAATTTTTTTAATGGGAGAAGTGTTTCTAAAATATCTCAAAGTTCCACCCTTGGCTTTTCCTGTTTAACATAGAGATATAAAAGGATATTCATTTCTAAAATTTCAGTGTAACATAGATTTCAGAGCAGTAGTTAATTCGTCAGATGATTATTTTAATTTAGAATAACAGCTTGAAATTTGTAACATTAAGCTCCTGAAATAGAGGGAGAGACAAAGTTGACAACAGTCCATATGGAAAGGGCCAACACAAGTCAACAGAGGAGTATGATACCCAAATAGCAAACGTGAAATAAGGCTAGGTTCGTGGAAACGAAGCACTGAAATCAAGAAAGATGATTCAGTAGAGATTACAAAAGGGAATGATAAACTTTGAGAGATCACAGGTATGTCCATTACCCTGATGTTGGCAAGGATTTCATGGGCATATACATATATGTCAAAACTTAAATGCTTTACTTTAACTATCTACAGTTTAATGTGTGTCCACTTTACCTCAATAGAGTTGTTCTTTAAAAACAAACAAAAAATTTTTTTAAAGAAAGATGATTCATTCACTCAAATTCAATGATCATTTTAGGCACCCGTGCACTCTGAACATGACTGGGATTCAAAGTGTGAACAGGGCCGAGACATCAGAGAACTTTCAGCGCGACGTGTGTGATGGTGTTGACAGATCTGTAAACATAAATGTCAGAGAGTGTGATGCTCAGAGCTGCCGCCCAACAGTGCTGCCCGCAGCACCCAGGCTCATGTTAGCTCTGCCTCGTGACAGACGCCCATGCCACACTGACTAATACACGTTTTGAATGTCACCTGAACCTGGGGATAGGGTTCTATAACACCATTGTGCCTAAAGATAGGCTGAGCTTCTAAGAAAGCAGGAGCCAGGACGCGACACTGTAGACTAAGGGAGCGCTGTGAACACAGGCCGAGAGATGTTAAGAGTGATGGATTAAGCGCAGGTGGATGTGACGGGTCCACGGAAGGGCTCTGATGGAACGCAGGCCTGGAGGGGGAGGGAGTGAGCCCAGGCATGGATTCTGGTACCATAGTTACAATAAGAGTGAGTACAAGCTCCAAGGAAGAGAATGCAAAAAGGAAAGAGCAGAAGACCCCATTAGATGAAACTATGGTTTGTATTCTAAGAAAAGCAGTAAGAAATTAGGAATCACTGAAGATCAATGATGTAGCATAAGTCCTTTTTGTAGAAAGTAGAGGATAAAAAGCTCAGATAGCACAGTCCTACCTACAACCTGCTTCTGTATACTGGAGCAGATCTCTGAAGGATGACATAACATCAAACAGAACATAAAGCAAAAGGGGGCTTTAATTTTATTTGTCCCACAGTAGTCACTGTTCACATGACCCCAAATATTCCACTGAAAAATTTAAAACTTCAGTTTGCTATTGACATGTCTCCAAATCACAAATGAGCTGAATTTATTCTCTCCAAGGGCTCCTGGGGCTTCATGAAGGCAACCTCAACATGTGAGTTTTCTCACTCTGGTTTTCCCAACCTTCTTTTTTCCCAGTACCTTCCTTGGTAACCATGGCAATGTCTGAAGGGTGGTGAAGGGGGAGGGGGAATGAATAAACATCTTCTACAGGATTCAGCTCAGAGGTGGCCAGAATTATAAATTATGATTTTCATGGACACGCACAACAGTCATCTGATTGGAGCTTCGTGCTTGGAAAATGAAAAGTTCGCTTCGGCTACACCCCCTGTGCTGTCCCAAGGCCCCCACTGCTGTCCTACGTCTGGGCTCCCGCAGCAGCCTCTGCACCTAACTTAATGCCGAAACCTGAGAAGACCCACGTCTCCCTTCCAGAGACACAGCGTCAGGAGGAATGGGAAATGCAGCTCTGGCAGGAGGTCACAGCCAGGCACCTTTATTGTTATTACTGAAGAGACAGCGATCAGAGGCTCTGCCGTGAGCGTCACCCTTGACAGAGATCATTGTGAACAACTAGAATTCCATTTTATGGCTTCTCTTTTAAAAAAACATGCATATACTTGGGAGATGGCCCTTCTGAAACCCAGCCCTATCTTGATTCAATGCTTCTGTACTGTGTGACTGCCTCTGATTGTTGTGTGGTATAGTGGCAGAAGCTGAAAATAGCCTTACATCAAACTTAGTGATGCCAGTTGCGATTTTTAAGTTGAAACAGAAGGTGACCCTTCCCAAGAACAATCCCTTATGTCAAACCAACTGTTAGAGCAGGGATGACCACCCTCACCGCAGTTGCCGTCCGCTTAGTCACAGCTGCCCTGCCCTCCGCGGCTGCTGGGAGCCTCGCCTGGAGGGGCCGTGCCGTCCTTGACCTTGCACGTCTGGCTGCGGTGGCTCACGTCTTATTAAGGTTCAGGTACACTGAGGTGCATGCTGCCCAGGTGCTGGGCTTTTCTGCTGTGGTACGGAATATGCGACCCAGTCACACCTGTGTGACAGCCCTCAGGTTGAAAATGCAGGCTGTGCTATTTGCAGAGGGCTTATTGTAAATAGATTTCGCCTTCTCTAAAGGCACTGCTGTGGCATTAGGTAAAGTCAGAATGTCCTTTGATCCAGGGGCACAGAACCCTGAGGCCACAGAGACACGCAAAAACTTTCATCCAGAGCAATCCCCAATTCTCACTTCATGAAAGGGATCACCTGTGTATAGCTTTTGACAGTTACTATTGAATTCATGGTGGGTAAACCTAAAGTTCTCCATCTTCCTTGTGGTGGTTCTCCTACCCACCTCTCCACTGGACGGTTTTACAGTCTATATCGTTGCTGGGGAGCTGAGAAGTGTAAAATTATAAACCATTAGACAGAGGAGCTGGTTCAACATTCTCACTCCATGTAAAGGTGAAGAAGCTGAGTGAATATTTCACTGTTTTTGTTTATATCTTTTTCCAGCCCATTGATTTATTTTTTCAAAACCTCACTGTCTTTTTCTGGCTCCCTGTTTGCCTGGAACATTCAATCTTTCTGTACGATTTCAAAAAATAAGTCAGCTTCATTCTCATAGATATTCTTCTGAGGATGTTCTTTCTGTATCTACTCTGTAATCTGAGAAAGGCATAAATGAAATGCTACCTCTCCTTTCTCTCACACATCAAATCATTTTATTTATTTATTATTTTTATTTTTTGTTTTGCGGTACGCGGGCCTCTCACTGTTGTGGCCTCTCCCGTTGCGGAGCACAGGCTCCCGACGCGCAGGCTCAGCGGCCATGGCTCACGGGCCCAGCCGCTCCGCGGCATGTGGGATCTTCCTGGACCGGGGCACGAACCCGTGTCCCCTGCATCGGCAGGCGGACTCTCAACCACTGCGCCACCGGGGAAGCCCCATCACATCATTTTAAATTGGAGAAGGAACACAACGGGGAATATCACAGCTTGAAATTTATGTTGTTGTCCACTTTATCTTACCTGCCAGGAAGAACTACAAAGTTCAGGATTCAGGGGCAGATTTGAGAAGCGTCACGTCCTCCAGATCACTATTTGAAATTTAGGATTTTTGAAATCTAGTGAAGCAATGAACTAGCGAAGGCTGGAAGAGGACTTCTTGGATGAAAATGTTATAAATGCTCTAGGAATTGCTCCATGAGTTTGGGCAGGGTCTGAATGTAACACCTAGGAGTTAGAAGCCAGGGTAGATCCAGCAGATTCAGCCATGACCTGGATCTAATCCCAGAGCAGTCAGACTAATATGGGGAAGTCCTTTAACAATGTGAACCACACTGTTCATTTGTAAATAAATAGAATTGTGCCTGGTAGTTTAAGATGGTATCTGGAAGACTCACAGTCATCGATGTAGCTGAGGCCTTTGGCACCTGACTAGGCTAGGCTCCAGGCGGGGTTAGAAACACTCCTCTCCCTGGTTCAGCTGAAGAGCAAGGGACATGGGCATCGTTCACCTGGGGACTGTGTTGAAAGCATCTGTCACTTTAAATTCATGGTGCTGTTTTAAGGTTTCTCTGTCATTCAAATCTGTGCTTCTCGAATACTCATCCAGGAAGAGGCTCTCCCTGGCACATGGAGTAGAGGAGTGCTATACTGAAGGTGTTCTTTCTATCACATAAAATTCCCTCCATGGTTGGAGCTCTGGGAGTGTGACTGCTGACTTTAGCCATGGCCTTGATCTTGCTTGTCCTCTGTCTTCATAAACAGCACTGTGAACGCCGCGTTGCAAGTAATGTAGGGACAGAGGCTCTTCTTAGCTCTGGTTCCAACGAGATCATTATTTCCATCCTATTTCCTTTTCAGAGCAACAGAGACAACAAAGCCTTAACTTCTGGGCATCTTTCAAGGGCAATTAATGGAACAGTGAAGCTTGAATGCATTCCAACTTAGGGATAAAAAACAATATTTGTTAAAGTTCCATCAATGAAGGTATTCACTGTCTCAGATAGACATCTAGTAGACGGGTCACTGCAGACATGAAGACATGTAAATGAATGCTTCCTGCATGCCAGGCCCCATGCCAAGGGTTTTACTGACACACTTTTATTTAATTCTTAAAATATATCTTGAGATAAGCAAAGCTATAAATGAACAACTAATTGTCCCCAAGTCACAAACCTAGTAAAAGGTAGATTTAAAAATTCTAACTCAAATTTGTCTCACTTGAAACCTTATCTTTTCATTATGCCATTACTTCAAAATACGTATTTTTAAAAATTCTGAAAACTAGTTACTAAACTTGCAAGAGATTTCGCATTTTCTTACAGACACTATCATATATTTGAGAAAGTATACAGAAAAAGCTTAATAGAAGTAATAGAAGATAATTAAGAGAAAATATTTAGGGAAAAAAGGACTAGAATATACTAAAAGATGTTGAAGTCATTGCCATCAACACTAAAAACTGTACATACAAAAATTATCAGAGCATTCCATTTTTCTACCAGTTTTGGTTTTGGGTTGTTTCTGCTTTTTTTTTTTTCTTTTTTGCGGTACACTCTCACCATTGTGGCCTCTCCCGTTGCGGAGCACAGGCACCGGGCGCACAGGCTCAGCGGCCATGGCTCATGGGCCCAGCCACTCCGCGGCATGTGGGATCTTCCCAGACCAGGGCACGAACCCGTATCCCCTGCATAGGCAGGCGGACTCTCAACCACTGCGCCACCAGGGAAGCCCCTGTTTTTGCTTTTAATAACTGAATCCTTAGGAACAAACTACTAGGTATAAAATAAAAAAGATACAAGGATATAATGTACAGCACAGGGACTATACCAACCTTTATAATAACCTTCAAATGGAGTATAATTTATAAAAATATTGAATCACTATGTAGCACACCTGAAACTAATATAACATTATACATCAACTGTACTTCAACAAAAAATAAAAAGTAACTGACTTCTTGCTCATGAAATGTTACAGAGAGTTCTCATTAGATTTCTAGACAAATTTTCTAGAAATAAATCTATCCAACTGCACTGGAATCTCAGAAAACAGATTCCTCTGCACTTCTAGGCTGTTAGACTCTGTACTAAATCTGAGAATTTGGAACAGTTATCAGCACAGATCTTCCGTAGTTGTGATGCCTGGGGAGTCTGACAAGAGAGCTACAGGGGTCCCACACACTTGCTCTCAATAGATCAGGGTCTGTCGGAAAGACAAGACACCTTCACAGGAGAGTTCCAGAAAGGGAGTTTAAATAGTAGGGGGACCCGGCAAGCAAGAATGGGGCATCTGTTACCAGGAAGAGGTAAGGCTGTGAGGGAGGGATCCCTTAGGTTCTTTACTTAAGGAAAACTCTCATATGAAATGGACTTGTCCAACCCTTTTTGATCAGTCTATACAGTCAAGTTGGAAACTATTCTGAAGGGAAATGAACATAATTGGTATTTTTTAGTAATTTTGATGGAAGCACCACCGTGGAAACTTCTTTCCACTCTAACCTATGGGGAAGATTACCTACTGAAAGTCATGTACCTGTATAAATTTGCCTAGGAATTACACAAGTTGAATATCTTGTTGGTCATCACACAATCTTAAATTTTGGTTTGATTCTACTGTCTTCCTATAGTCATGAAGGAGCAACATGGATACATAATACTTATTAGGCAACAGACATACATTAAAATACTGTGTCACCAGGCTCTTGAGGGAGAGCTGTGGCCAGGAGCCCAGGCACTGCCCCTCCTGTTGCTGGCATGGAGGAGTCCTCTGACCTCACTCTCATGCTCCCAGCTCTGCCGACGCCACCCACTGGCCAAGAAGGACCAGAAGCCAGAGGACAATAGCATCACTTGATGCAGCCAATGAAGGTCAGACTCTGACAGGACACCGCAAGGAGCAACTGGAAAATATCCAGGACAACCCTCAGCAAGAGCAGGAGACAGTCGGAGACTCTCCCCTAGAACAGGTTTGGGAAAGGTGTAAGGAGAACAACAAAAACACGGCCAGGAATGACCGAGATGTGAACACGGAAACATGGCCAAGTGACACTTCACCTAACCTGACATTAACATCGTGCTCTGTGTTCTGCATAGACGTGATCATCCCAATATTACAGGTGAGAACACCGAGGCGCAGGAAATGTAAGTAAATTGCCGAAATTCATTCAGCTGGCAAGTGGCAGAACTGGCATTTGAAATAAGGTCTCCTGATTTCAAATCATATGCTTTTCCAGTAGGAAGCCCTCACCCCTGGCAATATGTGAGAAGCTGTTTGATTTCCCACTGGCCCAAGATGTAGCCCTAGTAAGGAAGATTAGATTTTTATCAACTCTATTTGCATCTATATTAGAAACAGCTGAAGGTCCTTGAGACTTGGGTATCCAAGAAATTCTTTAAATAACATGAAGAACAGGACTAGTCATTCAGAGTTTGTTTTTCCTTTTCCTTTTAATCTATTGAAGACACATATACAGGAAGAAAATCTGCCACCCAGGCATTTTTTTCTCTTTGCCAGAGGCATTTCCGCCACTTGAGAGAAGAGATTGTCATTTATATAATACTAGAGTGGTTAATATTTATGCTCAGTTGTCTGCTACTATCTGCCCCAAGACAATTTGAGCTAATTTTTAGAGTATAACTAGCAATGTGCTTTGTAAAACTCAGATAAAAAAAATACATGTCACCAAGTTTTGGGTTTGGCCTCAATAAACTTCTCTTCCATTAACCTCCTTCAATAGTCCAACAATTCCCAAAAGGAAAGATAATTTCCCATATGCTCCTTATCTTAAGGAAAACACTCATATGAAATGGACTTGTTCATCACTTGTGATGAGTCCATATAATCTTTTTTAATTTTTTACTGAAATATATTTGACATATAAAATTGTGTAAATTTAACACATACAATATGTAATTTGACATATTTATTTATGTAATGTGATTGCCACTGTAGTGATAATTAGCACCTCTATCACAATACATAATCATCATTTGTGTTTGGTGGCTGGAATAATTAACTTCTAGTCTCTTAGAAAGTTTGACGATTATAATGCAATATTGTTGTCTATATTCACTATGCTATGCATTAGGTCTCCAAGGCTTAAATACCACCCTTTGAAAATTTACACCCTTAAACATCTATTCTTTTCCTCCCACTGGCCATCTCCTGGTAACCGCCATTTCACTCTGGGTTTCTTTGGGTTTTTTTTTTTTTTTTTGAGTTTGGCTTTTTTAGATTCCACATGTAAGTGATATCATACGGTATTTGTCTTTCTCCGTCTGACTTATCTCACTTAGCATAATGTGCTGAAGGCCAATGTTGCCAGTGAATAATGTTCCAGTGTGTATGTATATGTATATATGAATAAAATTCCAGTGAGATATATGTATCTCACATCTTTTTTATCCATTCATCTACTGATTGGCACTTAGGTTATTTCCATATCTTGGCTATTGTGAATAGTATTGCTATGAACATTCAGATGCATCTATCTCCTCAATACCTTGTTTTCTTTTCCTTTGGGTATACACCCAGAAGTGGAATTGATGGAGCATATGATACATCTATTTTTAATTTTTTGAGGAGCCTCCAGACAGTCCATATAATATTAATTAGGAAACTATCCTGAAGGAAAATGAATATAATTGGTATTTTGTAGTAATTGTGATGGAAGTATCACTGTGGAAACTTCTTTCTACTCTAAGTTATGAAATTCCAGTGCATATATGTCATTTGCCTAGGAATTACACACATTAAATATGTTACTTGTCATTACTCAGTCTTAAATTTTAGTTTGCTTTATGTCTTTCTGTAGAAATGAAGGAGCAACATGGGTACATAATACTTAATAAGTAAAGACATATATTAAACTATTAACTATGCAATGGTCATCATCTAAGCACTGTTGGGAGGAGTGGACAAACAGGTGCAAGGGATAAAATGAAACACACATGTATGAACACACACACACACACACACACACACACAGAGATCATCTTTGGACCAAAAGTTGTCACCATCTGATGGGATGGGTGGAACTCTCCTGCAAGTTAGTAGTTAAGACAAATATGCAAAGAAATCACCAGTTTGCAGAACAACACATGCATTGTTTTTTTTTTAAGACAAGCTGCAATTATTTATTTATTTATCTTTGTTCTTCAGCAAACATCTAAGAGGGAAGGAGAAACCAAAGAATAAGTAGTTAGTCAAATAATAAGGTTTGAACTTAGTCTGATAACAGCCAGGCTATGGATGGAGGTCAGATTCTTCTGGCTTGATGCAAATGGTAGCCGGGATACTTGCAAAGTACAGTGAAACTGGTGAGGCACAACTCCTAGTGTCTCTGAAGATTCAGCTGCCACCCATGACTGGGGAGCATCATAAGTTCAAAGGAGCCTTGTTGGCCCCATGTTCCACTTATTCTGATTTTCAATTTTGTGGTCTCCGCTTTTATGGATGAGTTAAAAGGCACATAACCATTCAGTAATAATGAAGTACAACATGGCTGAGGGCTGAGATCATATATTTCCATTGGAGTTTATCTTTGTCCAAATTTCTTTCTCTTTTTTAACATCTTTATGGGAGCATAATTCCTTTACAGTGGTGTGTTAGTTTCTGCTGTATAACAAAGTGAATCAGCTATACATATACATATATCCCCATATCCCTTCCCTCTTGCGTCTCCCTCTCAACCTCCCTATCCCACCCCTCTAGGTGGTCACAAAGCACCAAGCTGATCTCCCTGTGCTATGCGGCTGCTTCCCACTAGCTATCTATTTTACATTTGGTAGTGTATATATGTCCATGCCACTCTCTCACTTCATCACAGCTTACCCTTCCCCCTCCCCTTGTCCTCAAGTCCATTCTCTACATCTGCATCTTTATTTCTGTCATGTGCCTAGATTCTTCAGAACCTTTTTTTTTTTTTTTTTTTTTAGTTTCCGTATGTGTCTGTTAGCATACAGTATATGTTTTTCTCTTTCTGAGTTACTTCACTCTGTATGACAACCTCTAGGCCCATCCATCTCACTACAAATAACTCAATTTCATTTCTTTTTATGGCTGAGTAATAATCCATTGTATATACGTGCCACATCTTTATCCATTCATCTGTCGATGGACACTTAGGGGTTGCTTCCATGTCCTCGCTATTGTAAATACAGCTGCAATGAACATTGTGGTACATGAGTCTTTTTGAATTACGGTTTTCTCAGGGTATATGCCCAGTAGTGGGATTGCTGGGACATATGGTAGTTCAATCTTTAGTTTTTTGAGGAATCTCCATACTGTTCTCCATAGTGGCTGTATCAATTTACATTCCCACCAACAGTGCAAGAGTGTTCCCTTTTCTCCACACCCTCTCCAGCATTTATTGTTTGTAGAATTTTTGATGATGCCCATTCTGACTGGTGTGAGATGATACCTCATTGTAGTTTTGATTTGCATTTCTCTAATGATTAGTGATGTTGAGCAGCTTTCCATGTGTTTGTTGGCAATTTGTGTATCTTCTTCGGAGAAATGTCTATTTAGGTCTTCTGCCCATTTTTGGATTGGGTTGTTTGTTTTTTTGATATTGAGCTGCATGAGCTGCTTGTATATTTTGGAGATTAATCCTTTGTCAGATGCTTCATATGCAAATATTTTCTCCAATTCTGACGGCTGTCTTTACGTCTTGTTTATGGTTCCCTTTGCTGTGCAAAAGCTTTTAAGTTTCATTAGGTCCCATTTTTTTATTTCTGGTTTTATTTCCATTTGTCTAGGAGGTGGGTCAAAAAGGATCATGTTGTGATTTATGTCATAGAGTGTTCTGCCTATGTTTTCCTCTAAGAGGTTTAGAGTATCTGGCCTTACATTTAGGTCTTTAATCCATTGTGAGCTTATTTTTGTGTATGCTGTTATGGAGTGTTCTAATTTCATTCTTTTATATGTAGCTGTCCAGTTTTCCCAGCACCAATTATTGAAGAGGCTGCCTTTTCTCCACTGTATCTTCTTGCCTCCTTTATCAAAGATAAGGTGACCATAAGTGTGTGAGTTTATCTCTGGGCTTTCTATCCCGTTTCATTTATCTATATTTCTTTTTTTGTGCCACTACCATACTGTCTTGATTACTGTTGCTTTGTAGTATAGTCTGAAGTCAGGGAGCCTAATTCCTCCAGCTCCGTTTTTCAATCTCAAGATTGCTTTTGCTATTCGGGATCTTTTGTGTTTCCATACAAATTGTAAAATTTTTCCTCTACTTCTGTGAAAAATGCCATTGGTAATTTGATAGGGATTCTGCTGAACATGTAGATTGCTTTGGGTAGTATAGTCATTTTCACAATATTGATTCTTCCAATCCAAGAACATGGTATATCTCTCCATCTGTTTGTATCATCTTTAATTTCTTTCACCAGTGTCTTATAGTTTTCTGCATACAGGTCTTTTGTCTCCTTAGGTAGGTTAATTCCTAGGTGTTTTATGCTTTTCATTGCCATGGTAAATGGGAGTGTTTCCTTAATTTCTCTTGCAGATTTTTCATCATTAGTGTATAGGAATGCAAGAGATTTCTGTGCATTACTTTTGTATCCTGCTACTTTACCAAACTCATTGATTAGCTCTAGTAGTTTTCTGGAAGCATCTTTAGGATTCTCTATGCACAGTATCATGTCAACTGCAAACAGGAACAGTTTTACTTCTTCTTTTCCAATTTGGATTCCTTTTATTTCTTTTTCTTCTCTGATTGCTGTGGCTAAAACTTCCAAAACTATGTTGAATAATAGTGGTGAGAGTGGGCAAACTTGTCTTGTTCCTGATCTTAGTGGAAATGGTTTCAGTTTTTCACCATTGAGAGCAATGTTGGCTGTGGGTTTGTCATATATGGCCTTTATTATGTTGAGGTAGGTTCCCTCTATGCCCACTTTCTGGAGAGTTTTTAATCATAAATGGGTGTTGAATTTTGTGAAAAGCTTTTTGTGCATCTATTGAGATGATCATATGGTTTTTCTCCTTCAATGTGTTAAGATGGTGTATCACATTGATTGATTTGTGTGTATTGAAGAATCCTTGCGTTCCTGGGATAAACCCCACTTGATCATGGTGTATGATCCTTTTAATGTGCTGTTGGATTCTGTTTGCTAATATTTTGCTGAGGATTTTTGCATCTATTCTCATCAGTGATACTGGCCTGTAGTTTTCTTTTCTTGTGACATCTTTGTCTGGTTTTGCTATCAGAGTGATGGTGGCCTCGTAGAATGAGTTTGGGAGTGTTCCTCCCTCTGATATATTTTGGAAGAGTTTGAGAAGGATGGGTGTTAGCTCTTCTCTAAATGTTTGATAGAATTTGCCTGTGAAGCCTTCTGGTCCTGGGCTTTTCTTTGTTGGAAGACTTTGAATCACAGTTTCAATTTCAGTGCTTGTGATTGGTCTGTTCATATTTTCTATTTCTTCCTGGTTCAGTCTCAGAAGGTTGTGCTTTTCTAAGAATTTGTCCATTTCTTCCAGTTTGTCCATTTTATTGGCATATAGTTGCTTGAAGTAATCTCTCATGATCCTTTGTATTTCTATAGTGTCAGCTGTTACTTCTCCTTTTTCATTTCTAATTCTATTGATTTGCGTTTTCTCTCTGTTTTTCTTGATGAGTCTGGCTAATGGTTTATCAATTTTGTTTATCTTCTCAAAGAACCAGCTTTTAGTTTTATTGATCTTTGCTATCATTTCCTTCATTTCTTTTGCATTTATTTCTGACCTGATCTTTATGATTTCTTTTTTTCTGCTAACTTTGGGGGGTTTTGTTCTTCTGTCTCTAACTGCTTTAGGTGTAAGGTTAGGTTGTTTATTTGAGATGTTTCTTGTTTCTTGAGGTAGGATTGTATTGCTATAAACTTCCCTCTTAGAACTGCTTTTGCTGCATCCCATAGGTTTTGGGTCATCGTGTTTTCATTGTCATTTGTTTCTAGGTATTTTTGATTTCCTCTTTGATTTCTTCAGTGATCTCTTGGTTATTAAGTAGGCTATTGTTTAGCCTCCTTGTGTTTGTATTTTTTACAGATTTTTTCCTGTAATTGATATCTAGTCTCATAGCATTGTGGTCAGAAAAGATACTTGATATGATTTCAATTTTCTTAAATTTACCAAGGCTTAATTTGTGACCCAGGATATGATCTATCCTGGAGAATGTTCCATGAGCACTTGAAAGTGTATTCTGTTGTTTTTGGATGCAATGTCCTATAAATATCAATGAAGTTCATCTTGTTTAATGTATCATTTAAAGCTTGTGTTTCCTTATTTATTTTCATTTTGGATGATCTGCCCGTTGGTGAAAGTGGGGTGTTAAAGTCCCCTACTATGATTGTGTCAGTGTCGGTTTCCCGTTTTATGGCTGTTAACATTTGCCTTATGTATTGAGGTGCTCCTATGTTGGGTGCATAAATATTTACAATTGTTATATCTTCTTCTTGGATTGATCCCTTGATCATTATGTAGTGTCCTTCTTTGTCTCTTGTAATAGTCTTTATTTTAAAGTCTATTTTGTCTGATATGAGAATTGCTACTGCAGCTTTCTTTTGATTTCCATTTGCATGGAATATATTTTTCCATCCCCTCACTTTCAGTTTGTATGTGTCCCAGGGTCTGAAGTGGTCTCTTATAGACAGCATATGTACGGGTCTTGTTTTTGTATCCATTCAGCCAGTCTATGTCTTTTGGTTGGACCATTAATCCATTACATTTAAGGTAGCTATTGATATGTATGTTCCTCTTATCATTTCTTTAATTGTTTTGGGTTTTTTACTGTAGGTCTTTTCCTTCTCTTGTGTTTCCTGCCTAGAGAAGTTCCTTTAGCATTTGTTGTAAAGCTGGTTTGGTGGTGCTGAATGCTCTTAGCTTTTGCTTGTGTGTAAAGGTTTCAATTTCTCCGTCGAATCTGAATGAGATCCTTGCTGGGTAGAGTAATCTTGGTTGTAGGTTTTTCCCTTTCATCACTTTAAATATGTCGTGCCACTCCCTTCTGGCTTGCAGAGTTTCTGGTGAAAGATCAACTGTTAACCTTTTGGGGATTCCCTTGTATGTTACTTGTTGCTTATAATATTTTTTCTTTGTTTTTAAGTTTTGATAGTTTGATTAATATGTGTCTTGGCATGTTTCTCCTTGGATTTATCCTGTATGGGACTCTCTGCACTTCCTGGACTTGATTGACTATTTCCTTTCCCATATTAGGGAAGTTTTCAACTATAATCTCTTCAAATATTTTCTCAGTCCCTTTTATTTCTTTTCTTCCACTGGGACCCCTGTAATTTGAATGTTGGTGCATTTAATGTTGTCCCAGAAGTCTCTGATACTGTCCTCAATTCTTTTCATTCTTTTTTCTTTATTCTGCTCTGCGGTAGTTATTTCCACTATTTTATCTTCCAGGTCACTTGTCCATTCTTCTGCCTCAGTTATTCTGCTATTGATTCCTTCTAGAGATTTTTAAATTTCAGTTACTGTGTTGTTCAACATTGTTTGTTTACTCTTTAGTTCTTCTAGGTCCTTGTTAAACGTTTCTTGTATTTTCTCCATTCTATCCCCAAGTTTTCAGATCATCTTTACTATCATTACTCTGAATTCTTTTTCAGGTAGACTGCCTATTTCCTCTTCATTTGTTTGGTCTGGTGGTTGTTTACCTTGCTCCTTCATCTGCTGTGTATTTCTCTGTCTTCTCGTTTTGCTTAACTTACTGTGTTTGGGGTCTCTTTTCTCAGGCTGCAGGTTCGTAGTTCCCGTCATTTTTGGTGTCTGCCCGCAGTGGGTAAGGTTGGTTCAGTGGGTTGTGTGGGCTTCCTGGTGGAGGGGACTGGTGCCTGTGTTCTGGTGGATGAGGCTGGATCTTGTCTTTCTGGTGGGTAGGACTGCATCCGGTGATGTGTTTTGGTGTGTCTGTGACCTTATTATGATTTTAGGTAGCCTCTCTGCTAATGTGTGGGGTTGTGTTCCTGTCTTGCTAGTTGTTTGGCATAGGGTGTCCAGAACTG
Source organism: Globicephala melas (assembly GCF_963455315.2). Classification (NCBI taxonomy): domain Eukaryota; kingdom Metazoa; phylum Chordata; class Mammalia; order Artiodactyla; family Delphinidae; genus Globicephala; species Globicephala melas. Next base: position 23,147,087 of record NC_083326.1, on the reverse strand, counting down.
TAGCTTGCAGTTTGTTGAGTGGAGTTGGGTCTTAGTGTTGAGATGGAGATCTCTGGGAGAGCTTTTGCCATTTGATATTATGTGGAGCTGGGAGGTCTCTGGTTGACCAATGTCCTGATCTCGACTCTCCCTCTCAGAGGCTCAGGCCTGACACCCAGACAGAGCACCAAGACCCTGTCAGCCACATGGCCAGGTACGTGGGGAGTTTCTTGCCTTTTGGGAAGTCTGAGGTCTTCTGACAGCGTTCAGTAGGTGTTCTGTAGGAGTTGTTCCACATGTAGATGTATTTCTGATGTATTTGTGGGGAGGAAGGTGATCTCCATGTCTTACTCCTCTGCCATCTTGAAGGTCCCTCAACACATGTATTGTTATGCCATCTTTGTAACTCACACACAAGATAATACTGTCTATTTTACATAGTGACATATACATGCATATATCAATAGAAATGGCCTAATAATACATTTCCCACACTGAGAATAGGGTTTCCATCTAAGGAATGTGAGAAGGAGGAATTGAGGTAATGGTTAAAGAGCATTTACCTTCATCTATAAGACTTCAAATTTTATAAGATGTATTTTTGCAAATTTCATGTATTTTTCAAAACCTTTACAATAATGCAAGTACTCTAATAGTGATGTGTAAAAATTTGTATTGGCACAGATGAAGGAAATGTTAAATGTGTGTAATCATGGAAGCCATCTCAGAGGAGACGTCATTTGAATTTTGTCTAAGGATAAATAGGAATTCTCTGATTACAAATGCGAGGGTGGGGGCATATCAAGAGAGAAGTAACAGAGTGTGCAAGGACAAAGATATGGGACAAAATATGATGAGCTCACATTTTGGTGTGATTAACAGGGAGAAAGTGTGTGCAGACAGGGGGAATGGTGGAAGAAAAAGGTGGTTGTATTTGTAAGAGGCTTGCCTGCAAGAATAAAGAGCTTAGATTCAGGATTACCAAATTTTAACCCATGACCCTTAGATAAACAGAAATACCTCCTGCCCTCCTTTAATGTTAATTGAAATTTCAAAAATAAATATTGCAACTAAAAAAGAAACAAAGAAATAACAGCTTTAGAATCACAAACACACATATAATTTAATCATACAATCTGCTTCCTGGCTACAAGTTTTCTATTCTATGAATCATGAAAGAAAGACAGAAAACATATCTCACATTCAGTACTGACCTGTTTATACTGCTTTATTTCCATAGCCCACAATACAAATAAATCAGCTTTCTGATTACATACAGATAAAAAGAAAAATGAGATAATACCCAAAGCCAGCAGGAGAACACCAGTTTATCTCATAATCAAATCCTAAAAGAGATTTTCTAGAAGTTAACTATGCCAAATTAATCAAACATTAATGTTTAAAAATTAAATTTTGGGGACATTTGACAGAAATGACCATCTCTGACCAGGGTTTTGCACAGGCTTCCTTCTCAGCCACGGCATGGGCAGCTGTAGACTTGTTCTCTGGATTCGTTCTCCCCCAGATGAGCTGTGCTTCTCTTCCTTTCAATCACTGTCAAAACCAGTGCCCTTGGAGACCTTCATTAAAGGAGAAGGCATTGGCACCACAATGTTTTTATCTGTGGCTGGAGCTTACCTCTAGATGCTGTAGGTTTTTCCCCTCAGTTTCAGGTTCAGCATATTCCAAGTCCAATTGTATTTGCCGAATATGCTAAACTCTTTTGAAAATTATCATTTTGAGAAGTTGGAAGCACTTGGTATCTTTCCTTCGTGTTCCAAAACCAGAGCAACTTCAGGTTGTAAATCTGGGCAAGCACGATTGCAGCATGTTTTCTACGGGCTAATTTCAATAATTTATAAGCAGCGTATGCCAGGTCTCCTGAGCCAACGTTCATGGTTCACCAAATTAAATATTTTTTTCCCTTTAACACTGGATGTTAACAAAAGAAGCCAGTGCATTGGATGGATGGACAAAAAGGAAAGATTTTGGAACGGTGTCTATCACCTGATTCCCCCATTGTCCAATCCATAGACAGGGGCTTATGAGGAGTCTGTGCTTCTGGAGAGTCTGTATTGATGACTCCTGAACAGGGCTCAACTGTGCAGACACCATCTTATCAACCACAAGCAAGTCTGGGGGCTGGGTGTTGTGTCTCACTGAGGAGCAAATTATTGCATTAACCACAGTAGAATGTGGCAAAGTGACAGTTTTTTTATTTTTTAATAGTGCCTGTTGTTTTTGCCTATCTAAGAAAAATAAAACCAGATTCTCACCAAGCCATTAAAGTAGCCAGAAAGAAGTTATCAATTGCATTGATGATTTTCTTCTAAAACCCTGGCAGAGTACAGAGGTTCTAAGTGTCTTTGGATGAACTTTTATCTTACTTATAAAGAAGGGCTAAATAACTCAGAATATTCTTCTTACAAACTTATCTTTTGATTGTTAATACACTGGGGCAAAATACATTCATCACGTCAACTCTAAGAAATGAGTCAACCCTTGGTTTTATTTTTTCCCTTCTTGGAATAGTAAAAGCATCTTCAGAAAAAATTCCTGTACACAGGGAGAAAATAGTTTCACCTTTTTAAATTTCAAGTCTAATGGGAAGATACTCATACTCTGAATGTTTAAAATCCTGATAGATTTTCAAATGATGTCGTTATGGAAAATAAGCAAATTCTGTTTATCACTTAGAATCTTCACAACTGCATCTTGAACAATCTACTATTCAATATGTTTGTAATTAACCACGTTGATGGCAAGAATGAACTCTTCCTTTGGATCACTAGACAGGGTTTTCAAAGCTAACATTCCATGGTGAACAATCTAACACGTTCCAGAAAAAAAACCTTGGTCTTTCCTTTGACTTTCTACTGAAAATCCCTATTACAAAGCCAGTATAGCTGGCATTTCATCAGTTAATGGTCCAATCATTTTTTTTCCTAAATTAATTCATTACCTCAAAGAATTGCATTCAGCTGTGAAACTATCATATCATCAGCTTTATTGTGATGTTCAGTGCTTGAGACAAATTGGGATTTTTTTCAGTCTTTTTTTTAGCCTCATATGCATAAACCAGAAGTTTGGGGAAATTGCTTTGCTGTAAAATTCATCACAATGAATAACATAAAAGGAATGACATCATTCTTGAGATATTTAATAGTTTGATATGCTAAATTATTAATTTGGTGCTTGACTATGGTGATAGTTAATTTTATGTGTCAATTTCACTGGGTTTCGGGTGCCCAGATATTTGTGAAACACTATCTAAGGGGTTTCTGTGGAGGCATTGTTTAGATGACATTAACATTTAAATCAGCAGACTTTGGGAAGCAGCCACATAGCACAGGGAGATCAGCTCTGTTCTTTGTGACCGCCTAGAGGGGTGGGATAGGGAGGGTGGGAGGGAGATGCAAGAGGGAGGGGATATAGGGATATATGTATATGTATAGCTGATTCACTTTGTGATACAGCAGAAACTAACACACCATTGTAAAGCAATTATACTCCAATAAAGACGTTAAAAAAAACAACAACAAATCAGCAGACTTTGAGTAAAGCGGAATGCCGCCATAATGTGGGTGGGCCTCATCCAATCAGTTGAAGGTCTTAATAGACAAAGACTGACTAAGGAAAACTAAGAGGAAGGAATTCTGCCAGCAGAAGACAGCCTTGTGACTCAAACTGCAGCATCAACACTTCCTTGGGTCTCTAGCCTGCTGGCCTTCCCTGCAGATATAGGACTTGTCAGCTTCTACAACCCCATGAGCTAATTCCTTTAAACGTTTTTAAAATATTTTAATTTTTTATATTTAAAAAAAATATTTGCATATACACCTACATACACACACAGACACACACACACACACACACATACATTCTATTGGTTCTGTTTCTGGAGAACCCTGACTAATATAACTGTGCATCTGGACAAGTTCACGTTCCGGAATTTTTTTCTCAGTTTCCATTCCAAGTAAAATTTGGAAGCCCTTATAATGAACTTTTTCATCAGGTTTCCTCAAAGATATGACATTGAGAAAAAAAAATATTTGTAATTAGAAGTGTAAGTTCTCAGACTCTACCTTTTTGGTATAGTTTGCTTAAGTATTTGACTTGAATATTTTTCAAGTATCAAGAGGGACACATGTTATTATTGCTTAGAATTTTTAGACATGAAATATTCTACCCCAAAATGCAATCCTGTTCTTTTTGAAATAAGTTTTGTAAATTTTTCAATTTTATATTTCTGTCATCAGCTACCTAAAAGACAAGAAAAAAGTAGTGACTGCTCACTCTTGCAGAGAAAGAAACAGAGCTAGCTGTTAACAGTAATTGGTGAAAGTCTTCCGAGTACATACTCTTTCCTGAGTCATGAAAAAAGAACTTTTTGCATATTTTCAGTATACACCTGTATCCACAGTCTATCACTAGACTGTGATATCACTAGACTGAATTGGTGACATCCACAATTAAACAAAAATTATTAGACATTGATGTTCTTTTGATACTTAGCTGGTAAAGTCAAAATGAAATCTAACTCCTGAGGAAGACAGAGTAAGATACAGGGTTCAAAGATGCTTTTTGTGTACCAAATTAGAGTACAAAAATTAAATTTTAACAGAAATAATCAAAAACTTGATTAATAGTGGCTATGTGCATAAGGATATATGATTTGCTAAAAAAGAAGTCATTTGATAGGAGTCACAGAGTTGATTCAATGGTTCAAGGAGGCTATCAAGTCCAGGCTTCTTCAGCTGGGTTTCAAGGTCTTGGCTTTGTCCTCAGGATTCAATCTTCATTGTCACAAGGTGACTGCCATAGCGCCAGGCGTCATTTCCAACACAAGAAGTAAAGGAGCAGCCAAAAAAATAAATAAATAAGGGATTTTCTCACTATAGTTCTCTTTTAACAAGAAGGAAGTTCTTCCCAGAGAAGTCCATCAGACCTCCTTTCATACACCACTTCCCAGAACTGGGTCACATGGTCCCCTAGAACATTCACCTTCTCCAGGACCCAGAATTGCTATGATACTGAGACCAACCATGATTTGTCCACCAAAGCTAAACACTTTGCCATCTTAACAAAACTGGAGTTTTGTTAGCAAGAAAAAATAGAAGCATAAACACTGGGTGGGCAGCTCCCAAGCCAACAGCATCTGTCTACCTACATCAGGAGACATTTATTGTATCGCATATGCATGTGAACATTATGCATAATTAACAAACATGCCGCGCTCTTTGTGACAGCACTGTTTATATCAAGTGCTTTCTCATTCTATAGGCAGCTTATCTCCATTTGCCATGAAAATTCTGCCAAGGGTTACTTCTTCTGATTTTATTTAGTATTTATTATTTTTTTAATTTGCATTGTGAAATCATGTAAGGTTTTACATGTGTCAAATATAAATTTATCCAGTTCAGTGAAATTTCTCAAACCACCCCACACCTTTATTCAGACACGCCCTCTCCACGCCAGGTAAAGAATCATTCGTTTAGAATGTACCCTAATAGGATGCCATCTGAGGATTTAAAGTGGGAAATGGCAAAAGGTTAATGACAGATGTATGGGGGAACTGCGGGCCAAAAGCCAGTTAGAAAGGGAATAAAACACTCCACCAAGGGAGTGATGTGACAGACCTGTCACTGTCCACAAGACCCTTTGCTCCTAAAAGCACTTAAAGCAAGAGACCAAATGCTACCGGGTAAGGAGGCTGAAAATGATTTCCAAGTCAGTGATAATCACGCATATTCTGCTGATTCAAGATTCTTCAAACTGAAAGAATGCACTAATAATGTACAGTTGTGGACGTCTACTTCAGCTAAGTTACTTTCTGGATATTAAATGATACTGATGGCATCACCACGCAGAATACAAAAAACAGAAGTTACTGAGAATGAAGCTTTATGACAACCTCACAGTAATACACCTGTTACAATAGGCCATGTCCCACTTCCAGTCAACACACTGTATAGACAAACTCCGAATCCCTTTGCAAAACAAGGTTTCCACAAACAACCTGCAAGGGCCTCAGAGAATTTCTCCTAACTACAGAAAAAACAATGCTTCCATTCTAAACATAATCACTGAGCTATACCCAGTTTGTTCTCTGAACTGCCATCTTCTTAGAAGGTGGTATAACTAACCTAGCTCAGAAACATGGAGTCTGTGACCTACAGGAAAATGTTTGACCCCATCCATTCCCCGTTCCCCCTCCCACACTCCACCCTCTTAACCACAGTACGGGTACTCTTTCCTGAGACGTCAGAATTATGTGCTGCCCATTTTTCTAAATGTTTGTGACTGCAGCCTCTCAAAGACAGCAGTGCAAAAAGTATAGGAGATTAAGCCTTGTGATTGGATTCTTTCATAAATCAGTGTGACTGAGGACAGAGACACCCAGTCCCGGTGCTTGGGGTTTCAGTGGGAAAACTGCAGCATGTCTTGAATTATTTGAAAAATAAAAGATCCCAGTAATAATCAGAGAAGAGTGAATCCCAGTCCAGAAGGCCCCTGTACAAACGCATCCCAGACAGGATTCGGGTCTGTCGTGTACTCACCAGCACGTAGCTCAGCTTCAGACTTGAGAGAGGGGTGCTCCCCTTACACAGAGGTACTGAGCAAAGGCTTCGGGGAGCAGTGAGGCCAGATGTCTCACAAATGTCTGTCCCCAGGCCAGACCTGTCCTCTGAGGTCAGGCTTGAATATCACTCTGTTCACAGGACACGGTATTTCCCAAACTGGACGTTAGATCCTCCCAACCTCCCCTTCTACCAGTGTTTCCCATCTCCATGGATGCCACCAGCGCCCCAAACTAGCTCATCTAGACCTGTAGGCATCACCTACCGCCCCAGGTTACACATGCCAGCTGTCATCAACCTTGTCCTTCTGGCCTCCTAAGCATCTCTCAAACATGCCCATTTTTCTCCATCCCCGTTATCACCACTGTAGTCTGAGCCAAGGTCACCATCCTCCTGTAACACGCACTCGCTTCTCCACTGATCAACCAAAGTCCACATTGCAACCCTTCTTCCCACATCTGACTACCCCGCCCACTACAGCTGAAGTGGTCTTTTCAAAATGAAACCTGATTTCACTACTCCATCCCCGTCCCACCTCCACCCTCCCTAAAGCCCTACGTGGATGCTTTTCTCTTAGAATCAAGACACACTGCTTCCTGTGGTCTCCACCACCTTTGCCGATGCTGTTCTCCAGCGGGTTTACACCAGGCACCACCCCCCTTTCTTTCTCCACCATATTTGCCATTTATTTTTAATCTACCCTGCTCCCCCACTCTCCAAGCTTTGGTACACTCTGTGTCTCCCCCTGGAACACGTTACCTCCCTCTTCACCCAGATAACTCTCTCCTTGAGCTCAGGTTATTGAGAAAGCCAGTCATGAGGCCACGACTACAGGCTGATGCTTGAAGTAGGTGATGCTGTCCCAGGGCAGGAGGGAGAGAGCGAGGGAAGGCAGGGTGAGAAGCAGAGTCAAGTGTCCTATGACCACCCCAGCCAGAGCTCCATGAGGTGGGAACTTTGGTGGGTGCACCCACTGGCCACAGGGACATCTCGGACAGGCCGCTCAGGCCTTAGAACAGCCCATGGGAGGGAGGAGAGGCAATGGGTCCGCCCATCTGTCTCCAAGGTCTTTTTTTTCTCATTGGTCAAAAAGTTTTCCCACCAGGAGTGGGAAAACTGCTGGTTCCAGATTGTAACTTCCAACTTAATTATTTGGGAAGCCAGACCCCAACCCATTTTGTACCATTGTATCCAAGTCCCAAAGTGATTGGAAAAAATGGACTCTGGGTAAGACTTAGGAGGCCACCAAGGAGGAGAGTCTGGCCTTTTTAGCCACTCGCTCCAGGCAGCAGGGGGTCAGCCTAGATGGACAACATAGTGGGACATTACGTCCATGGTGACACGTTCCTGGGATGTGGCTGTACCGCTTGCCACCACAACAGTGCTATTTAAAACAATTTTAATGGCACTATTCACAATAGCCAAGACATGGAAGCCACCTAAGTGTCCATCAACAGGTGAATGGATAAAGAAGATGTGGTGTGTGTATATCTATATATACATATGTATACACAATGGAATACTACTCAGCTATAAAAAAGAATGAAATAATGTCATCTGCAGGAACATGGATGGACCTAAGATTATCACTCTGACCAAAGTAAGTCAGAAATAGAAAGACAAATATTATAAGATATCACTTACATGCGGAATCTAAAAAATAGTACAAATGAACTTATTTACAAAACAGAAACAGACTCACAGACAGAAAACAAACTTATGGTTACCAAAGGGGAAGGGGTGAGGGGAGGGATAAATTGGGACTACAGGATTAACAGATATACGCTACCATATATAAAATAGATAAACAACAAGGATTTACTGTATAGCACAGGGAGCTATATTCAATATCTTGTAAAAACCTATAATGAAAAAGAATCAAAAAAAAAGAATATATATACAGACACAACCAAGTCACTTTGCTGTACACCTGAAACTAACAGAATATTGTAAATCAATGACACTTCAATTAAAAATTTTTTAAAACAATTTAATCATGTAGAAAATTTGTGTACAGTACAATACTAAGGTAAAATTGAATTTTAAAAAAACTGTGTATAAATTCTGTTTCTATACACTTTGGGGCTCTTTTGAATTTTTTTTAAAAAGCATTTAATATCTTTATAAGTTTGTAAAATGGAAGACAAGAGTATGTCAAGAAGAGGATTCAACAGGTTTCACAGTAATCACTTAGGAAAGTGCAAGATACAAAGGGACCAGGTACACTCCCAGGGCAGCCAGATCCCAAGGTGGGAAGAGGAAGGGCCTAGCCCTGGAGGGAAACTAGGAAGTTAAGGCCATTTTCCGAAGAATCTTGTACACCCAGGCCTTGGTTTCCCTATCTGTAAATTTCAGGTAAGATCTTCACTTGGTTTTAATGAAGAGAAAGTGAGGACATGCATTTGTCAGCCGGCTTAGATACCTGACGCCACACTTCCTTTCTAACTGCTGCAATGGGGAGAGATTTCCTTATGGTACTTTCCATCTCAGTGACCACAGGCTTTTTCAAATTTATCTTTTCTTCTGGAACTCCTCTCTAACTAACTTTAGTTGACAGTGCAGTAAATAACAGATATGAAACTTTTCACATCTGTACTGAAAAACAGTGTTACAACATAAAGTTGTATAAAGCCTCAAGCTATCATGATAACTGAACAGCAGAGAATAGTTCAAAATACTTTGAAAAAAGATTGTTTTGGAACATCCGCATCTCAACAGAGATTTTCTTTTAGAGTTGTGACTGTTTTGTACTTTCCAAATTTTCTACCATCATCATAAACGTCTTGTCTTTCAAGAAATATATATTCTCCTAATATTTTAAATGAAATGATATATCAGTTTAAGACACATTTTTAAAAGATCGTGTGCAATGCTGATAGTATGCGGTGACTCTGTCATTCCCATAAGAACGGCAAATACATTCAATCTTCCTGGAAAACAAATGGCACATCACATTTAAATGATCGCACTCATTGGTGCAGTAACATTACACTTCCAAATCTCTCCCAAGGAAAACGTTTCAAATGTGGATGACATTTCATGCACAAAGAAATGTTGGAGAAAAAATATTGATTCTATTTCATATATGATCATGAAAAATTAGAAAATGTCCCAAAACAGTGAATGATTAAGGAATTGAAAAGTATCCAGACCAGAGAGCAGAGAGCAGAGGAAAGAAGAACTACTATCCTGCAGCCTGTGGAACAAAAACCACATTCACAGAAAGATAGATAAGATGAAAACGCAGAGGGCTATATGCCAGAAAAAGGAACAAGACAGAACCCCAGATAAACAACTAAATGAAGTGGAGATAGGCAACCTTCCAGAAAAAGAATTCAGAATAATGATAGTCAAGATGAATCAGGACCTAGGAAAAAGAATGGAGGCAAAGATCGAGAAGATGCAAGAAATGTTTAACCAAGACCTAGAAAAATTAAAGAACAAACAGAGATGAACAATACAATAACTGAAATGAAAATACACTAGAAGGAATCAATAGCAGAATAACTGAGGCAGAAGAACGGATAAGTGACCTGGAAGACAGAATCATGGAATTCATTGCTGTGGCACAGAATAAAGAAAAAAGAATGAAAAGAAATTAAGACAGCCTAAGAGACCTCTGGGACAACAATAAATGTAAAAACATTCTCATTATAGGGGTCTCAGAAGGAGAAGAGAGAGAGAAAGGACACGAGGAAATATTTGAAGAGACTGTAGTCAAAAACTTCCCTAACATGGAAAAGGAAATAGCCACTCAAGTCCAGGAAGCGCAGAGAGTCCCATACAGGATAAACCCAAGGAGAAACACGCCAAGACACATAGTAATCAAAGTGGCAAAAACTAAAGACAAAGAAAAATTATTGAAAGCAACAAGGGGAAAAGGACAAATAACACACAAGGGAACTCCCATAAGGTTAACAGCTGATTTCTCAGCAGAAACTATACAAGCCAGAAGGGAGCGGCATGACATACTTAAAGTGATGAAAGGGAAGAACTTACAACCAGGATTACTCTACCCAGCAAGGATCTCATTCAGATTTGATGGAGAAATCAAAAGCTTTAGAGACAAACAAAAGCTAAGAGAATTCAGCACCACCAAACCAGCTCTACAACAAATGCTAAAGGAACTTCTCTAAGTGGGAAACACAAGAGAAGAAAAGGACCTACAAAAACATATCCCCCAAAATTAAGAAAATGGTAATAGGAACATACATATCGATGATTACCTTAAATGTGAATGGATTAAATGCTCCAACCAAAAGACAGAGGCTTGCTGAACGGATACAAAAACAAGACCCACATATATGCTGTCTACAAGAGACCCACTTCAGACCTAGGGACACATACAGAGTGAAAGTGAGGGGATGGAAAAAGATATTCCATGCAAATAGAAATCAAAAGAAAGCTGGAATAGCAATACTCATATCAGATAAAATAGAATTTAAAGTAAAGAATGTTATGAGACAAGGAAGGACACTACATAATGATCAAGGATTCAATCCATGAAGAAGATATAACAATTATAAATATATATGTACCCAACATAGGAGCACCTCAATACATAAGGCAACTGCTTACAGCTCTAAAAGAGGAAATCAACATAATACAATAATAGTGGGGGACTCTAACACCTCACTTACACTAATGGACAGATTATCCAAACAGAAAATTGATAAGGAAACACAAGCTTTAAATGACACAATAGACCAGATAGATTTAATTGATATTTACAGTACATTCCATCCAAAAACAGCAGATTACCCTTTCTCCTCAAGTGCGCACGGAACATTCTCCAGGATAGACCACATCTTGGGTCACAAATCAAGCCTCAGTAAATTTAAGAAAGTTGAAATAATATCCAGCATCTTTTCTGACCACAATGCTATGAGATTAGAGATCAATTACAGGGAAAGAAACATAAAAAACAGAAATATATGGAGGTTAAACAATACGTTATTAAATAACCAGGAGATCACTGAAGAAATCAAAGAGGAAATAAAAAAATACCTAGAGACAAATGACAATGAAAACATGACAACCCAAATCCTATGGGATGCAGCAAAAGCAGTTCTAAGAGGGAAGTTTATAGCAATACAAGCCTACCTCAAGAAAGAAGAAAAATCTCAAATAAATCATCTAACCTTACACCTAAAGGAACTAGAGGAGACAAACAAAACCCAAAGTTAGCAGAAGGAAAAAAATCAGAAAGATCAGAGCAGATACAAATGAAATAGAAACAAAGAAAATAATAGCAAAGATCAATAAAACTAAAAGCTGGTTCTTTGAGAAGGTAAACAAAATTGATAAACCACTAGCCAGATTCATCAAGAAAAAGAGGGAGAGGACTCAAATCAATAAAATTAGAAATTAAAAACGAGAAGTTACAACAGACACCGCAGAAATACAAAGCATCCTAAGAGACTACTATAAGCAACTCTATGCCAATAAAATGGACAACCTGGAAGGAATGGACAAGTTCTTAGAAAAGCACAACCTTCGGAGACTGAACCAGGAAGAAATAGAAAATATGAACAGACCAATCACAAGTAATGAAATTGAAACTGTGATTTAAAATCTTCCAACAAACAAAAGCCCAGGACCAGAAGGCTTCAAGGTGAATTCTTTCAAACATTTAGAGAAGAGCTAACACCCATCCTTTGCAAACTCATCACAAAAATTGCAGAGGAAGGAACAATTTCAAAATCATTCTATGAGGTCACCATCACCCTGATACCAAAACCAGACAAAGATACTACAAAAAAAGAAAATTGCAGGCCAATATCACTGATGAATATAGATGCAAAAATCCTCAACAAAATACTAGCAAAAAGAATCCAACAACACATTAAAAGGCTCATACACCACGATCAAGTGGGATTTATCCCAGAGATGCAAGGATTCTTCAATATACGCAAATCAATCAATGTGATATACCACATTAACAAATTGAAGAAGAAAAACTATATGATCATCTCAATAGATGCAGAAAAAGCTTTTGACGAAATTCAACACCCATTTATGATAAAAGCTCTCCAGAAAGTGGGCATAGAGGGAACCTACCTCAACAAAATAAAGGCCATATATGACAAACCCACAGCAAACATCATTCTCAATAGTGAAAAACTGATAGTATTTCCTCTAAGATCAGAAACAAGACAAGGATGTCCACTCTCTTCACTATTATTCAACTTAGTTTTGGAAGTCTCAGCCACGGCAATCAGAGAAGAAAAAGAAATAAAAGGAATACAAATTGGAAAAGAAGAAGTAAAACGGTCATTGTTTGCAGATGACATGATACTATATATAGAGAATCCTAACGATATCACCAGAAAATTACTAGAGCTAATCAATGAATTTGGTAAAGTTGCAGGATACAAAATTAATGCACAGAAATCTCTTGCAGGCCTATACACTAATGATGAAAAATCTGGAAGAGAAATTAAGGAAACACTCTCATGTACCATTGCAACAAAAAGAATAAAATACCTAGGAATAAACCTACCTAGGGAGACAAAAGACCTGTATGCAGAAAACTATAAGACAGTGATGAAATAAATTAAAGATGATACAAACAGATGGAGAGATATACCATGTTCTTTGATTGGAAGAATCAACATTGTGAAAATGACTATGCTACCCAAAGCAATCTATAGATTCAGTGCAATATCTATCAAATTATCAATGGCATTTTTTACAGAACTAGAACAAAAAATCTTAAAATTTGTATGGAGACACAAAAGACCCCGAGTAGCCAAAGCAGTCTTGAGGGAGAAAAACAGACCTGGAGGAATAAGACTCCCTGACTTTAGACTATACTACAAAACTTCAGTAATCAAGACAATATGGTACTGACACAAAAACAGAAATATAGATCAATGGAACAAGATAGAAAGCCCAGAGACCAATGTACCTATGGTCAACTAATCTATGACAAAGGAGGCAAGGAGAAACAATGGAGAAAAGACAGTCTCTTCAATAAGTGGTGCTGGGAAAACTGGACAGCTACATGGAAAAGAATGAAATTAGAATAATCCTTAACATCATACACAAAAATAAACCCAAAATGGATTAGAGACCTAAATGTAAGACCAGGCACTATAAAACTCTTAGAGGAAAACATAGGAAGAGCACTCTTTGACATAAATTACAGCAGGATCTTTTTTGATCCACCACCTAGAGTAATGGAAATAAAAACAAAAATAAACAAATGGGACCTAGTGAAACTTAAAAGCTTTTGCACAGCAAAGGAAACTACAAACAAGACGAAAAGACAACCCTCAGAATGGGAGAAAACATTTGCAAACAAATCAACAGACAAAGGATTAATTTCCAAAATATATAAACAGCTCATGCAGCTCAATATTAAAAAAAGAAACAACCAAATCCAAAAATGGACAGAAGACCTAAATAGACATTTCTCTAAAGAAGACATACAGATGGCCAAGAAGCACATGAAAAGCTGCTCAACATCACTAATTATTAGAGAAATGCAAATCAAAACTACAATGAGGTATCACCTCACACCAGTTAGAATAGGCATCATCAGAAAATCTACAAACAGTAAATGCTGGAGAGGGTGTGGAGAAACGGGAACCCTCTTGCACTGTTGGTGGGAATGTAAATTGATACAGCCACTATGGAGAACAGTATGGAGGTTCCTTAAAAACTAAAAATGGAATTACCATATGGCCCAGCAATCCCACTACTGGGCATATACCCAGAGAAAACCATAATTCAGAAAGACACATGCACCCCAATGTTCACTGCAGCACTATTTACAATAGCCAGGTCATGGAAGCAACCTAAATTCCCATCGACAGATGAATGGATAAATAAGAGTGGTACATATATACAATGGAATATTACTCAGCCATAAAAAGGAACGAAATTGAGTCATTTGTAGAGACATGGATGAATCTAAAGACTGTTATACAGAGTGAAGTACGTCAGAAAGAGAAAAACAAATATTGTATATTAACGCATATATGTGGAACCTAGAAAAATGATACAGATGAACTGGTTGGCAAGGCAGAAAGAGACACAGATATAGAGAACAAACGTATGGACACCAAGGGGGGAAAGTGGCAGGGGTGTAGGGCGAGGAAAAAAAAGTATCCATATTGTGAATATCATAAGAACACTAGAAACTAAATCTGTAAAGAATTTTAACTTTTTATCACGGAAATGTTTAAACATGCAAAGCACAGAAAATGGTATAATGAATTCCGAAGTTCCCATCACCTGGCTGCAACAAAGATCCACACATTACCAAACCCACTTCATTTCTAGTCCCATCTACTTCACCCCTCTCAAACACATACTTCAAAACAAAGCCCTCACACTCGTATCATTTCTTCCATAAAATCTTCAGTATGGGTTCTTCCAAGGTAAGGACTTTTAAAACATCATCGCAACATCATTATTACATTTAAAAAGTTAATAATAATTCCTTAACATAATCAAATATCTAGTCAAGTCATGAGGAATTTTAATTCTTCTAATGACATGGTAAATGCTTATGATAATGTTAAGGGGAAAAGCAGTATACAAGTCTGTCCCTTATTCAAATGCATAAAAGCAAGTATAGAAAGGGCCTTTTAGGAATACGAGGGTATGCTTAAGTTTAATATCCATAATCTCGGCTGTCCACAAGCCCCCAGCAAGGACCCCGACTTGTCACATTTCTGATGCCTTCCCTGCCCGGGGTCCGTGCGGGTATGTGAACTTGGGGGTGGGGGGCATTTACGGGTTGAGCCAAGCCCACCCCCAGACCACGCCTCCCATGAGCTCCACCTTCTCTGAAGACCCCTGTGCTTATACTTTGTGGGAAGATACAGGTACCAATTTGGGGGTTTCCCAAATCCTTGTGAAATTTTCTTCCCAAATGTCAAGAGATCTAACACAGCAAAATGTTTAATAAAGTTTCTTTCTATTGGGGAGATGATGATTTCAAATGTATTTTTGAATACCTTTCTTTCTCTTTCATTTAAAAAACCAGGGTAAACACATGCCCTGTCACACCAGGTGGTTGTGAGAATTCAATTAGCCAATGCTTCCCAGGTGCCTGTTCACCGGAGTACCCAGAGCACGTGAGCCCTTCGAGAACGGAGGTAATTATCATGCCATGCACTGCGCTTATCTCTGGCGATAAAAAGAGGAATATAGAGCACTGGTCTTCCATCTAGGAGGAACACACTGAGTAAATTTTATTTATTTTCTCTACTTTACCACAAAACTGAACATTACTTTTCACAGTTATCGAACTATATGATCTAATTATAAGCAGCATAAGCACAGCCTGGCTTTTTTCTCCAAGCCTGTGGGCTCCCTCTAGCATCTTGAGTTTAACCCTCCTGAATCCCTCATGTTCCTCAACCACTTAAAGGCCATTATTTCCTTGTTCCACTTAACATTCAAGTAGGAAATCTCTGCCTTACCATGTATTTTCAAAATTGAATAAAAAGGCAGCATGACGAAAGCAAATTTGTCATGAGTGACTGGAATCCTTTCTTAAGCCACCACCCAGATTTCTCTAACACGAACTTGAATGATAGGTGTGTTACTGGCTAATAATCATTTTAGATGAAGATATTCTAAAGATCTATATTTACCTGTATCTAGCTATGACATCCTGTATTCACGAATGTAAACTGGTAAAAGATAACTTGGATTTTGAGTCTGAATCCTTTAAAAAATTCATGATTCTACTGGCAAGTAGGAAATCAGCGGTTGTGTCCCAGCTTTTTCTTTACTGGTAGAGACGCCACTTCCCACCAGCCATTCTTCCCTCCGGCCCAGGACTCAATAGTGACTGTGTAAGACACTGCCACCCACTAAACAGACTATATTTGGATCATGAAGCAAGTGGTGTAACCTGTCAAGTACAATTCAAAAAATGCTGGTGGTTTATAAATATGATTCTTTAAGCAGTGCAAAATAAATATATTCTTAACAATGCTTGTAAAGAGAAATAAAAAATTCAAGCCTGCTGTCCTTAGAAAGCATGTGTGTCCCAGATAATTTAACAAGAAATAGCCCCAAAGTAAGATTCACAAGTAATCTCTATAGGTGATGGGCATATGTGCATAAGTGTGTATGCGGCATATGTGTGTGTGTGTGTGTTCTATGCAACAATTTACATTATCTCCTTCGTTTTCTTATTCCTAATTTCTTCTTGTAATTTCTTCTTGTAATTATTATCAACATCCCACACACTAGATTTCATACTACAAGTCTGAAAGTTAAGTTTCCCTTTTAAAAAGTGAGTCTATTCAGGAATCTAAAGAAAACTAATTATAACACCACATTTATTTTCCTTGGCTATCTTTGGTTTTGCCTTCTTTTTTAAAAAAAAATTATTATTTAGGGAAGGGTGACCGGCTGTTTATATGCCTTGTGTGGGGTGTGTGTATGTGCAATACGGACTCACAAAGGAGAAAAATAATAAAAGAGTCACTATGGAATCTTAAAAAGATGGAGATATCCCACCGATCTTGTGTCTATTCTCCTCGTAGTCATTTCAAGAATTCTGGAATCGGCTTCTCCTCGATTACGCTGAGGCTAACCAGGAAGCCAAAAAAAAGAAAAGGAAAAAGAAAAAAATTGTCCACCTACTAAAGAAGAGCTCTCAGGGTTTCAAAGCCCCAAATACTCAGCACCTTCAAAGCAACCTCCATAAAATGGACTTAATGAATGACTTAAATGAAAAAGAGTAATAATTACACAGTTAGAAAATAATACAGAGCAGAGACGGTACGCGCATTCTCTTCCAACTCTTTCCTCCACTTTCCGGGGCTAGACCGGACCTATGTCTCGACCCCACTGATCTGTCCTCCCTTGAAAGAAAGTAAACGGCACAGCACGAATCCAGGGTGCAGAACATCACACACAGAAACTACTGCTCCTGAAGGGTTTTCAGGAGGACAGAGCAGGCCACAGATGGCGGAGTAAAGTTCAGAAAAACGCCAGGGCATCACGGACACTGATCCACCCATCCTATCTGACTAGAGCAAAAGGGATCCTTGCAAAGCCTTGACTGGTCAGTTTCTATGCTGCTCTCACTTCATCGATGGCCTGTGGGCACATGCAGATACTCTCTAGCTCAGTGAGTGTGGCACACACGCACCACACAAGGCACGTAAACAGCCAATCAAGCTTCCCTAAGTATAAAATTTTTGAAGATAAAAAGAAGGCAAACCCAAAGATGGTCAAGGAAAATCAACATGTTGTTATAATTAGGTAACACTTACTTTAACAATTCCATTTGGATATTTTCCATAAACCAAAAGTAGGTTATATCCCGAGATCCATATTTCTCCTAAATTGATGCTGCCCAGGTGTGGCTGCAGCCTGAGGGGGAGGGCATCCTGCTGAGGCAGCCAGGCCCCCCGGAGGTCCGCACCTCGCCCCATGCCAAGTAGTCTTCCACACCACTCCCAGACAGCCCCAGCTGCCCTTGGAAAAAAGATCTTGTACAAGCCATGCAATTATTTACAATTAGAAGACACTGAATTTCTCTTCATTGTATTGCAATTTGAATGTAAATTATCAAATTGTCTGTGTAGATTAAAGTCTTCATGTGTGCATCCCTTTTCATCACCACTGACCTTACTGTTACCAGCGTCACGCTTGCTGGACTGTATCAGAACATATCAAGGAAGCATAAGATTATGTATCTAATCAAAAAATGTTTTAAACTCACTCAATTCATCAACACAAATTGTAAGTTAAGATGACACAATAAATTAAATGCTAAACTGGGACAATTTTCAATTAGAACTGTATTAGTACAACTCAGTTCACAGTCCCCCTCCCCTGGTCAGGACAGTGCATCGCCTTGGAGACCTGCCTGGAAGAGAAGGGAGAGAGGAGGAGGGAGCATAACACCCAGTGGCTTCAGTTCAGCAGGTGAAGAATCATCACTTGCCATTTGCTTACAAGTGTTTCTGCTGCTCTAGTTTATTGTTCCTATTTATTGACGTGTGTGTGTGTGGCACGTATGCATGTGTGTCTGAGTACACCAGTATTTCATTTTCTACATATAATCCACTACATCCCATAGAGGATTTGAAGCAGGTGTCATTCACAGGTAAGTAACGTATGTAAGTCACTCCTAGGAGAACTTCCGGAACACAAAAAACAGTAGCTAGTCGCAGGAGTTGCAAAAGTTTGACGGTGAGAGAGCCTATTTCTAGCCACAGTGGTTCTGAAGGCTTAACAGAGAGGAGGGATCTGAGCGGGCCTTGAAATGATGTTAGGATAGGTGTGAAAAGAAGACAAAAGACAAAGATTTGGAAAATAAAAAAGGCACATGATTCAAACACTTCAGTGTGGTTACCATTATTTTCACTACTTCTAATACCACTACCACTACTGCTGTCACTCTGGTGACCTTGGTGATGATGATGATGGTGGTGATAATGTTGATGGTGGTGATGACGTAGTATATTGGGAACGATATTAGAACACACTCAAAGCAAAATCCTAAAACCGAAACTTAAAAAGTTGACTGAAGCAAATGGTTTGTGAAATGGAGTAGTAATAGAAAACACAGCTTAAAGTGGAAATGGGATCTGAACTGTGGAGGCCTAGAAGCCCCAAAACACAAGGTGTTTAGATTTTCACCTGTAGGTCACAGGAATCATGGAAGGGTTTTTTGCTGTAATGAAAGCGATGTTTCAGAAATTTAAATGGGTAGTGATATGAGGATGAATCCGGGATGCAGCAGGAGCTGACCTCAATCAGTTCCACGAGGTGTGTTCATTCTGACTCAAGACAAATAAAACTTTTATGAAATTCTCTATTTCAGCTTTGAAAGAGACAAATGAATGTTGACAAATCAAGGCATAAAAGAAAGGATGCGGCATCAGGGCTGGAATTGTGCCGGTGTTTCTTTTAATGTTTGATTAAACAGATTAAAAGAATCTGTTTGTTCAGAGGCAGGGCCCTGTTCAATAATTAAACATTTGTTCTCAGTGCATGGTTTTATTGTATCATTCTGGAATATCCAGGAAGCAGGAAAGATGACAGAGGTCATTTGATTTTAATCGGAAGGACTGATCAGTGAAGTAAGCACACACAGAATTCTGCCCAAAATGTCGCAGTGTAGCTGGAATCAGTGCTGTGAGCACAGCTGGGACCAGGGGAAGGACAGCCACAGGGGCATAGGCAGGCAGGTGCTGGGAAGGGAGCTTCATGGGCTGCACAGTTCTGCAGATCAGGATTCCAAATCCACATGTTTTAGGAGGCGCTGATAATTTACACAAGAGACCAAAGGCAGCATGGCGGAGGTCTCTCCCATGACTCGGACCCAGATGGCCCAGCCAGTCAGGGGCACAGCTGAGATTTCCACTGAGGTCCTTCAGGCCAAGAAGAACTTTTTTATTCCGTCACATCAAGCACCTCAAAGAGGTGTGTGTTTACCCAGCTTTGCCCAACCTCTCCCATTCTCCAAGATGACTCACCAACACCCCTACTCATATCCCATCAATGACAATCATCCCCACTTCTGTCTATATTCCTCAGATATTAGAGAGTAATCTATTTATTTTTAATTACTAAAAATAATCAGTCATTTATACCATCGTCACATTGCATAAAAGATTTGAGACAGCTTTCAGAGCTAGGTACAAGAAAACAGGATCATAAATAAATAAGTTGGGAGTTTGAAGCAAAGAGAAATGAGGAATAGAAAATAAGATGACTGGAATAAAGGTCATAAAAAGATGCATGCTAGAATATCATAGTCTGTGCTGATGACCAGATGTTTAGGGTTCCCTGTATAAATCCGAGAAGACTGGTCGTTAGAGCTATAGAAACAAGAGAAAATGTGAGGCTGATTGATTAGGCTACGGACATGCCTTCACTATGGGTCTTTGGAAGAAGTGAACTGAAAGTAAAGTGTAAGTCAGCTAAACGCCGATAGAACGAGCTGAGCAGCTAAAATAAATGAGAAAAATAAGGCAGAGCCTGATGTCATGCTGTGGAGAAAGAGAGCCTACAAATTTCCCAGTGCTAAAGGGGTCAGGGAGCCCGGCAGAAGCCGGAAGAGCTCAGCCACGGCTCACAAGGTGAGCGGGACCAAGCAGTACTTGAAGCTTTACCAAGACGTCTACGGACACCTTGTCCAGTCCAGAGATGGGGGAATTTAGGTTAAGACATGTAAATTTCCCTCTGAGCCTCCTGACAGCCAAAACAAGGTAAAGAAATCAACCATGAAATTGCAACAGCATTCCTCAAACTGGTATCTGCTGAACGCTCTTCTGCCGGATCTAATTGAAAATGTGACTCTCTCTCTCTCTCTCTTTCCAGTGTAAGAAAAACTGGCAAATGCAGGATTAAAACAGAGCTAATGCTGGTTTCTTCTCAACTGAAGGCTACACACGGACAGCAGCGTGCTAACATACTGAGACTGATATGGTGGGAAGCATAGAACGCTTTTCCTTACTGGCTTTGCAATAAAAAGCGTTCTGCAGAATACGGTTTGGGAAATAATGACTTTAAAAACTAACAATGAGGGCTTCCCTGGTGGCGCAGTGGTTGAGAGTCCGCCTGCCGATGCAGGGGACACGGGTTCGTGCCCCGGTCCGGGAGGATCCCACATGCCGCGGAGCGGATGCGCCCGTGAGCCATGGCCGCTGAGCCTGTGCGTCCGGAGCCTGTGCTCCGCAATGGGAGAGGCCACAACAGTGAGAGCCCCGCGTACCGCAAAAAAAAAAACCCAAAAACTAACAATGATCCAGAGGAAATAAAATGTTCAGGAGAAGTTGCATTATTCTCCTGTACTGAGACCTAGGAGACATCGGTGCTGCGCGCTCCCAGGAAGGTCAGACTGCGTCGGTGGAGAGCACATCCACCACGTCGGCCCACAATAGACGCCCTGATACATGTCTCTGACGACATCCCTTCACGTGAGCATGTGCTAAATCCAGGGGAAAACTGTAAATGAGACTGTAGTTCTTTTAAAGGCCAAAGTCTGATGGTCTAAATAAGTGTTTCTCTGGTGGTCTGACTTGATCCAAGACTAAAACTGAGAACAGCAAGAACAGATCATTGCATCTGCTTCAAGTCACCCTGAAGAGATGTGCTAGGCTGACATCTAGGCTGAGCTCCTATAGCATGAGTTACAGCTCTTTGGGAAGAATTTGTAAATAAACCTATGCTGCCAATTAAGGACAGAATGATTTATTTTGTGCATAAACAAAGGAAAAGATTAGGGTTTAATCCCCTAATAAAAGTTAAGGATTTATGCTTGGATAGAAAGCTCTGAGATTTATACACGGAGATGAGCAAAGGGAGGTTGGCACAAATGGTCAAGTGTTCTCAGCAAACAGTGCACTGGCCCACTCAAAGCAAAGGTCTCAAAGTTCTACACTACACAGCCTATAAATAAGCATTTTATCCCGGAGAATTTTTAAAGCAGGCGTTGCAAATTACTCATTTAAATCATTTAAAAGTTTTTCAATATTGCACCCAAAGGACATCTAATTTTCATGAGGGTAACTTCTTGGTATACAGCCAAGATAAACTGGATAAAAATTTAATCCCATGTAACTAAATGAGTTGAATAGGATTTTTGCTAGGAGCCAATTATATTTGGAGAAGGTCTGCCAAAAATAATGACTAGGTTTTCAGCGTAATTGATCTTAAGCCATTCTTCCTGAGAGTAGGACCACTTCCAGTTGAGGCCATGTCCAGTTTTTGACAGTAATGCCTTGTCTCCCTTTTTATTCTCCACAGCAAGAGGGCATCCAGCATCCAGAGAAGCTTCATGTCATTGAGAAATAAGATTAAAAAAGAAGGGAGGCCAAATATGGTTTCATCTGCCCCCTTTTGAAATTGTTCTTATCGAAGAGAATGTTCTTACTCAGCTAGATGCTTGAGGAGGTTTCTACAGGAACCGAAACATCAGTCAAGGGCCCAAAAGGGCCTCTATAATGAGTCCTTACAGCCGAGCCTATTCCTCTCCTGATGATGGAGTTAAGACTGGAGCAGAGGGCCAGAGGCAGGTGGCAATTATCTACCGTCTAAAAGGACTAGTCCCATCTGTCTTAGGACAGATGTCCTCACACTCTGTGTGCTGTGTAGATACTGGTATCTCCACTTAACAGGGAACCCAAGTAGAGGCAGAGTCAACATCCACTCCCCTCGGGCAGCCCAGACAGAACCGGGGTCCATGTGGGTTCTCTGCCTACCTCTGCCCGAGCCTAGCATAAAACTACGTCCAAGCCTCCAATGTCCTATGAAGCAGAAAAGCATCATTTGCTCCTTCTGAGTGAGGGGGACCCATGCTTCCATCTGCTGCAAGTGTCCATCTTTTGGCCTCAGTCCCTGATTCAGGGTCCCTGTTATCACATTAAAGACAACAAGGAAAATAGCCAAAAATCTATGTGTTTTTTTACAAAATGACAATAAACTTTTGTAGCCAAAGACAGCAGGCAGTGATACTGGAATTCAGAAATGTTTTTTTTGCAACTTGATACCCTGAACTAGGCCTTGAGCCCTTTCCTGGATAAGGTCCACACACTGATGTCTGGCCAAGGTGCTGTGAACCATTGCAGAAGATTTGGAGGTCTGGATGCCAATCTTCCAGCACCTTCCCCTAAAAACATGAGCTTTGGAAGCAAGAATGAGACACTTTACACTGAATTTCTGGGGAGTAACTTTGCTGCCCCTAACATGCTGTCTCCCATTACTTATGAAAACCTTCTGCACGACACAGCCAATCACATGACAAACACACACCTGCTGAGTGCCTATCAAGGTCAAGGTTCTCGACTGAGGGAGACTGAACAGAAGGGTCTTTCCAGACTCAAGGGGCTAAAAGGCAAAGTTGGGGTAAGGAAATAAATATATGCATCAGATTGACAAACATGCAGGGATTCAGCCTTGGGCTCAAATCCAGGCTTCATTATGTATTACCCTGGTCACTTTATTTACCCTTACAGAATATACAATGTACAGCACAAAGTAAATTCCTTTAAAAAATTGTAATTATAGTTATCTACAAAAGATCCAGAAACTGAAAGAACTTTAATGATCATTGTTGGCCTAATATTATACATCAATCACTCTTCTAGAACAAATATCTATCTATCTAGAGAGAATGAGAGAATATATATAAATATATATATAAATGATATCAATATACTGGTTAATTCTCATACTCCCCTAAAGTACTATTATTAACTCCATTGATTTGGCAAAGCTCACGTTACCTGTAAAGAGCAAAAGAGTAAGACTGGGTTCAAATTCTGACTCTATCTGACCCCAAACCTGTGCTCTTTCCACTACTGAACACTGGGGGCTATAATCTAGAACTACACTGTCCAACATGATAGACACTAGCCAATGGGGGCTATAATCTAGAACTATACTGTCCAACATGATAGACACTAGCCAATGAGGGCTATAATCTAGAACTATACTGTCCAACATGATAGACACTAGCCAATGGGGGCTATAATCTAGAACTATACTGTCCAACATGATAGACACTAGCCAATGAGGGCTATAATCTAGAACTATACTGTCCAACATGATAGACACTAGCCAATGGGGGCTATAATCTAGAACTATACTGTCCAACATGATAGACACTAGCCAATGGGGGCTATAATCTAGAACTATACTGTCCAACATGATAGACACTAGCCAATGAGGCTATTTAAGTTCAAATTCTAAGTTAAATTAATTCAAAATCCAGTTCCTCAGTTGCACTAGGGCTCAAAAGCCACACGGGGCGTGTGGCCGCCATATTGGACAGCAGAGACACAGAACATTCCAGTAGCACACAAAGATCGACTGGACAGCATTGATCTAGAAGAAGGACCAACAGAGGAAACTATGTTTTACAGACCAGGAAAATGGTATGTGTTACGTTAAAGCATGATGAAATGAAGGTAAGGGATCCACTCTGCAGTTCTGAATGAAGCTGCCATAATCACTGTGAGTACAACTGGGCAAAACATCTGTATCTTCACCTTTAGGTCTAGACTGTGCAGGAGCTGGAAAGCATCTAAATTCCTAGACGCTTCCGTCATCTGGCTAATTAACATGCTTCCATCAAGCTCAGAGAAGGGCTCTTTGGACAGTGAGTTTGTCTCTGTGTCTTTAGTTAAACTGCTGCCAGGAAAATAAAATGGCACATGGAGCACAGAGTCAAAACAAGGCGCGAGGAATACACAGCTCCTGAACACACGGCAGCATCACCACAGAGTCAAAGCAAGGCGTGAGGAATACACAGCTCCTGGACACACGGCAGCATCACCACAGAGTCAAAGCAAGGCGTGAGGAACATACAGCTCCTGGACACACGGCAGCATCACCTCTTCTGTAAGTCTACTTAGACTTTTTCCCTGGGTGCTAGTTTAGATGCTGTTTTGTGCTTTTTGCTGCTTTAGGCAACAGCAGAAATGACTAAGCATTTGAATTAGCCTCCTCTTCAAGAATTCAGTTAACCAACCTTATTCTTTAAATTATTTTTAAAATTATTTGTAGAATGATATCTTCATTCCATTTTTTTCCATTCATTTAATTAAGAAGTATTTATTAATCACCTACTATGTGCCTGGTGCTGGGCTGGATGCTAAGTATACAAAGGTGAACCAGAATAAACGTGGTCACTACTGTCTTCTCTCTTCATAGAATATTTCGATTTTACTGTGAAATATGAATTAATGTATAGAAAATAATTTGACTGACATAATTCAGCAACTAATGACACATCCCAAGTACGACCAACACTTTAATTACCACTGGAATATAAACTTCTCGCTTACCATTTTCCTCCTTCTCTGCCTTTTTACTGGTCTGTTTTATACCCAAAACCCTGTAAATATTACAGTTATTCTCAGAGAAACTTTAGCTATAAGTACTTAATTTTTCTGCAAAGATGGGAAGAAAATTGTACAACAGAGCTAACTGTACATCCAAACTTACACATAAAGTAGAGACACTAGAAACAGCCTCTGTTCTTAGCAGCTCTAAGAATGACATTCAGATGTTTGAAAGCCTGCTTTCTGGATCTGTGCACTTCAATTATGAATGAAGGTGAGATGTGGACAATGCAGGAGATGAAGACTCTAAAGAACTCTTTCCTATAATCAATTTTGTTAATAATTCTTGAGAAGGTGCGCCTACAAGAGCCAGTGTGAGTGAATATTGTTTCACGGCCCGTGAAGTGAACCTGCACACCTTCTGTGGCCTGAAGCCAAGGGGCCAGGAGCAGTGACCATTTCTGACTGGGCTCCTAAGAAACATACTCTTTCTAAAAATCCAGTAGAGTGGAAAATTCCACAGAAAAAGAGAGTCATAAGACAGCCTAAAACAGGAAAACAATATTGAAGAATAGAGAAGGGACAAGACAATGCCAGAAATTTCATTTTTATGTAACGCATCTCTATAGCATGAAAAAGGAAATTATCTTAGTATTGTCTGAAAACTTTAGAAGAATAAAAGGACAGAGTCAGTCTAAACGAGAGTTAGCCCCGTTAAGGGTATTCAAAATAGGTGCGAATAATCCTAACAGTATCTATTCTTTTTAAAGTCTGCATTATTTAGACTCTGGTCAAAAGAGGTAAGAAAATAAGAAGGAAACTACCCATTTAAATGTGAAATAAAATAATGCAACCATCCTGCATTCCTTTCATGCCAGTCACTTGATGCAGCCCTCAAGATCGCTATGTGGTTTGCAAGAGACAGATTCTATAGTTGTTCTTCTATGTGAAAAATACAGAAGTTATGTTGCATTGAACACAGATGGCAAGGCAACTAAAATAGGCCCACCAGATACCTTTTAATGGGTCTAATTTCACCCTCAATTTTTCTTTTTCTAAATATGAAACAAATTTCTTCTTCCTCTAAAAACCCTTGGTCATACATCAATGGTTTCCAGTCAATACTTGGCCTCCTTCATCTCAAATTCACCAGACTTTAAATTGATTTTCAAAACTTTTTTCCATCAAATAAATGGTTTTTTGAACTCTTTTCTTTTTCTGATCAATTAACTTTTTAAACTCTCCAATAGTTCCTACCAGAGCAGCGCTTCTTACTTGTCTAAGCGTCCTTGACATCATAAATCCCCTGTAACATTTTCTAACAGTTGAAGTATAATGAATATACCTTTCTACAAGGAACTTACAATCCATCCCAGGAGCTAAGTCATACGCACATGGTACCTATAACAGTAACAATACAAGCCCGTAAATTCCACACCCATCAAAGGCCTTCTGAGGATCCTGTTTACTGTGTAGCTGAGGTAATCAAGGAAGATTTCTTTTATAACAAGGGGCACTTAATTGGGGTCTAAAATAAAGAGAAGACTTATAATGAGAGAGGAGAGGATAGACAGTGACCATGAGTAATGACTATTTTTGACAGGGTTCTAAAAAAACATTGTTTCTAAATTCTGGAAACAGCAACGGCATGTATGTGTTATATTTTAGAATCAGTGAGAGATCCAATTTGACCAAGAGGAAAGGTTTTTCTAAACTTTCTTAATCACTGAGTTTTACTGATCTTCTTTCTAGAATATTCAGGACTGAGAATCCCTTCCCTCCAGTGACTTAAGTATACTCATTTCAGGGAACTTATTAGACCCAAAGGAAATGTGCATTGTTTCTAAACAACGTGTCTGTAATTCAGAGTCTTCAAAATCCAGGTGAGAAAGCGTGAAGACCTTATCCATAGCAAGTTTTATCCCATCCATCGGTGCCAACATGCACAAACGAACCAGGAGAGAGAAACACCACTCCCATCTCCATGTCAGTGGTATTACTGACTAATTAATTAAAGTAACCACCTTCATACAGTGCTCTCCAGTATCTCACATGCTTGTTGTTTCATCCTCACAATCACCAAACTTTGGTGTCACGTTTAGACCTAGGTGAGGCACAAAACAGTATCTCTACTAATGAAAAAATTGGAGATTAAGTGACATCTTTGGTCACCCTGTCATAAATGTGAGAGGCAAGATTTTTACACCTGGCCCTTGGACACCACAAATGCTCTATCCTCCAATTTCACGATCCCCAGTGAAGACTCCAGACTGGTTTAGCGTTAGCTGATGAGATCACATCGTTCTTTTCTGCAGGTTCTTCCCTAGCTGACAAATCCCGTGACTCTAATGCAGAGCCGAGATAATCATCCTCATCTACCGTACAGGCAACTAAGTAAAAGTATTAGAATACCTGGCTTGACGGTTATACTCCACTCTGGCTGGATGCCCTTCTCCCTGATCAATTACATGGCACAGTCATAGCATTCTTCGCAAGAGGCTGGATCGCCAGCCATAATTCTCCACCATCTCAGGGAAGGGCAAGTCTCCCTGACAAAATCAGTAGAGTTTTTTAAATACCTGAAGATGCAAATGTAAGCATATGTCTGCCTAGCAATCTGCTCAGTTCTGATCTCGTACACATACAAAAGACTTCATTTTTTTGCACATTTCAATATGCAACTGTTCACAGAAATAGTGGTTAAAGAACCATTCGTGTTGCTACTATTTTGCAAAATGATTAAACAACCTCAAATTTCTGAAATATTCACCCAGCATACATTAGATCCTTTCTTATCTGAGTTTTGGCCTTGGACGGCCCACACAGCAAGGTCAACCCTCCGTATAAAATTAGAGAAATGAAATTCACCTGTCTAGCTCTACCGCCACCCACCAGCCTTGATCTATAGAGCATCTACTGGAAACTCAACAGCTGAGCTACATCAGGGTGTTTTTCCCCTTGAAAGATCTAAACAACACTTTAAGAGTGAAAAACAGAGAAAAAAACTGTGGACTCCTAATTAAATTTTGAAAGATTTCTTAACTTTCTTAAAGACTAATAACATAAGAGGGTCTGAATTTCAAAGGGGATCATTAATTTTCCTTAATTTGAAACTACATCTCAAAGTATATTTTATTCATACTTAGAAAAGGATAAATGGAAGATCGAAAATCAATAATGCAGACTGTACCAGTGCCCAGCCCCTGAGGGAACCAGTACACTACATTTTTTATGTTAGCCGACCTTCTCCTGTTAGTATTCATGAAAACGTAGCAAATAATCACATTGGGCTGATTTCAGGGACATATATCCTTTGCTTCCTGCCTTAAACATGAAGCTCCAGCATGGTTATCTGACACAGGAATGCACTTTCATTCCATCTTTAGTAAGAGCAACTGTACAGAGACAAGTAAACAAGCATAGTGATGAAATTGCCCATAAGAACGTCCACACTCGCCTTGCAATTCATCTTCCTCTATCTACACAGGGCTCTTCCTCCCTCAAAGCAAGCTCTAGGGCCACGGAGGAAAATTCAGGTGCAAAGGACAGAAACCACTTCACTTGTTAGCCAAGAAGATATTTAAGGCTCTGAAAAACGAAACATTAACACAGTGGACAATTCTGCCTCAGTAAATCACCCTTGAGTTTTAATATCTTAAAGATCCTATCAGACAATGACACCCTGTGTTGAACGCCATGTGTGTCCTTAAGTGATTCACGAGTTTCTGGATAACTTGCTGACTGAGAAAAACAACACATCGTAATGCAAGATTGAACTGCCGCTACCCACTTTCACTTTATAAGACAGACAGCTGAGAGAGAACTCCTTCAAAGGAAAGCAAAAGACAATCAAATGTCACAGGCTCAAGAGAAGCCGGCTGGCATTATCTATCTACCGAGCCAGGCAGAGCACCAATTTATAGTTCAAACGCTGGAATGTTTATCATTAGAATGGTCATCTTCCTGGGGAGAACATTTACTGTTTTGCCAGTAATATGAGCCCAAAGGCTATTATAATCCAGTTAGGGGTCGCAAAATGATAAAAGGTAAGCAAACCATCTAACACAAATTCCCCATATGTCCACAAATGGTTTCCCAGTATGGGAGCCACTGCAAATAATGTGAAGTGCTGTGACCTGAAGTATGGGATAAGATTCCATTACTCCTGTGGCCAAGAGATCTGAGATCCCTCTAGAATCATTATTTTAAGATAAGGTGTCACTCCCTAAAATGGGTACATGCGTGTGACCTGGTACAATTCATACCAGACCACATCAAAAGGTATTGACTCGCTATCACTTAGCAAAGCAGGACCAGACAGGTAAGGGTTTACAGCGAACAGCTCACTCGTCGACTTTCAGAACTCAGGATGCCACAGCAAAGGGCACCAGGCCAGTGGCTTCCACTGGATCCTGGTACGGCCGGAGTGGGTCGGGAGAACACACAGTTCTTGGGGCAAGAAGAGACTATGGTAAACAATTTTTTTAATTAGAAAGACTCATTCTTGGCCTACTTTTGAATTTTGTGCTACTCCGTAATAATCACAAAATCCAAACTGCCACAGAACTGATTAACTGCAAGATTAAGAGAAAACGGGCCTCCACAGTGAAAAGACTAACCCCAGGTGGGAAATGAGGAGACCAAAAGAAAACAGCATGTCAGGCAGCTTGGAAATAAAATTCAGGAAATTCAATATCCACTGTTAATTTTCACATGAATCCCTTATATTGTTTTCTTTTTTGTCTCTAGCCAGCTGTGCTTCCTAATAGGACAATTATTTGCTATTCAGATGTATTCCAATTATTTCTTAAAAAAAAATCTTCCATAGGATGATCAAGTTTGTCTATTTGAGAAAATGTCTCGTCACTTTTTATTGCTGCATGTGGCACTCATGAAGGTGATTCTGACTTGTAGAATTAAATTATTCATCATTATTAATAACAATCACTTTAACAAGTAAAAATGGGGAGTGTTTCTAGCTTTAATTCTGGTACAGACAATGAGAGTCAAATCAACTGGATATAACTGGAAATTAGAGGATACAGGTAAGGCCACAGGATAAGGGATTTCTAGCAACACGGACACAGGGTGAACGATTCACATCTCAAGGCCTGTGTCAGCCACGATGAAGAGCGGCACAAACAACCTCCACGAAAAGGAGTTGATTAAATTCCAGCAAGGCGTCCAGCTGCTCATTAGCTGTGAAAACTCCACAGGAACACAGGAGTTGCTTCTTTCATTATTACTTTAAAGGAGGAAAAATATGGTTCTTAACGTGATGCATACTGGACACACTGATTCATTAAAAGTTTTTTTTAAAAATTCAAGCTACTATAAATAACAAGGCCCTACTGTATAGCACAGAGAACTCTATTCAGTATCCTATGATAAACCATAATGGAACAGAATATTAAAAAAAATGTACATATATTTGTATAACTGAATCACTTTGCTGTACAGCAGAAATTAATACAACATTGTAAATCAACTATACTTCAATTAAAAAATTCAAATAAATAAAAAATAAGAAAAATAAAATACAAGCTACTTGTAACTTTGGGAACAAGACAGTCTGATGGGTTTTTCTGAGTGTGTGTTTTCACAGCAAAATTCTCCATTATATGCCTGGCCCTCTTCTATCTGCAAGTATAACCAATGGATAAAGATAGTTGGTGACTTTTCTCTATCTCCAAAATTTAACTAGGGCCACCATATTTGTCTCTCATCCTTCTCTTTTAATGGGGTTATTTACACATATGTAAAAGTGACTTTCCTGGTTTGGTTCATTTTCACCTCTTCTTTAGATGAGAAAAGCATTGAATCTCTAACATAAAAGCACAAGGATACCACACTGGGCTTCCCTGGTGGCGCAGTGGTTAAGAAGCCGCCTGCCAACGCAGGGGACACAGGTTCGAGCCCTGGTCCGGGAAGATCCCACGTGCTGCGGAGCAACTAAGCCCATGTGCCACAACTACTGAGCCTGTGCTCTAGAGCCCGCACGCCACAGTTACTGAGCCCACATGCCACAACTACTGAAGCCTGCGCCTCTGGAGCCCATGCTCCACAACAAGAGAAGCCACCGCAATGAGAAGCCCATGCACCGCAATGAAGAGTAGCCCCCGCTCGCCGCAACTAGAGAAAGCCCGTGTGCAGCAGCGAAGACCCAAACGCAGCCAAAGATAAAATAAATTAATTAATTAATTTTTAAAAAAAGGATACTACACTGATTATACCACGCTGAATCATTGCAGGCCCTTGATGAATCACATGTTTTCTCTTTTTAAAGGTATCTTGCTAAGTCAGAAAGAGAAAAACAAATACCACATGCTAACACATATATATGGAATCTAAAAAAAGGTTCTGAAGAACCTAGGGGCAGGACAGGAATAAAGACGCAGACATAAAGAATGGACTTGAGGACACGGGGAGGGGGAAGGGTAAGCTGGGACGAAGTGAGAGAGTGGCATGGACATATATACACTACCAAATGTAAAATAGACAGCTAGTGGGAAGCAGCCACATAGCACAGGGAGATCAGCTCGATGCTTTGTGACCACCTAGAGGGGTGGGATAGGGAGGGTGGGACGGAGATGCAAGAGGGAGGGGATATGGGGATGTATGTATACGTATAGCTGATTCACTTTGTTATACAGCAGAAACTAACACAACACTGTAAAGCAATTATACCCCAATAAAGATGTTAAAAAATAAAGCACATGGAAGAGAACCAATAATAAATAAATAAATAAACAAACAGAAATAAAGGTATCTTGGAAAATTCAGGTTATATCATCAATGACCATCAGCGCTTACCTGGAGAGGGCAGGAAACAAACCTTACCACCGCAATGCCCCGGGAACTAAGGGAACGACCGGCTTCTCCCCAAATCAAATGATCTTTTTTTCAACTTTCATTCTCCTTGACATTTTCTGACACATTAAACTCTTTACCACTCCCTCCTTGCTGAAAGGCTTCCTTTGGGCTTTACGGTAATGCACTAACTCGGTCTTCCTGCCTCTAAAAGTACAGCTGCTTCCTCCCCCGCATGTACCCTGACCTCACACCCTTTCCAAGTCTCCACCTGTGCACCTTCCCCCCAAAGCAATCACTGAGCGACCACTCTCTGTCATGCCGCTAAGAAAATCCATCTTTGATTTAGTCTCCATTTCCACCTCTGTGTATTTGAAAATCAAATCTTTCTTGACAACTCATTTTTCATCCAATTCTAGGACTGTATCTTTATCATTCTATCACATAAATTTTCTAGAAAAAAAAAAGAATGGGGTTGTCATTTTTAACCAAACTACATCCCCAAATAATTAGCTTCCCCAGTGCATTATCTTACTGTGGCCCTCCAGGAACAGAGTCATGACTGGAAAATTAGTCAAAACTGAAGCAATGAAATACCAGTTCCATTAGTGACTAGGCTGTATTTTTCTTAGCATTCAGTATAGCTATTTTGTAATCAAAATCATTAAGGTTCATAGGTGGAATAACCATTCCAGTATGTATGAAATTTTATAGAGGGGCTATATGCCCTAAAATTCCTCTCCCTGACCTTGAAATCAAGAATTGTCTCAAAATCTGGTCTTTCGTAGGGGGCACTGAGCTCAGAGGGGGCCTTAATGAAAAAGCATTCTAATTCGATCATAAATGAGAGACAGCACTTCAAAGAATACAGTATGAGCTGCTGTTCCTCCATTTGTGAAAAAAATCAGACCTGATCTCCTATAACCCGTCTTTCTATCCCCAGGATTTGAAAGTTGAGCTCGTTAATGTGCTAAAACAGATTCTAGGGAGTCTGAAAGCATGTTTTTCTTCACAGACATTTCTTACCTCTCCAATCTTAAATCAGGAAACAATTTCCACAGTTATCACAAATACTCCCTCT
Source organism: Globicephala melas (assembly GCF_963455315.2). Taxonomy (NCBI): domain Eukaryota; kingdom Metazoa; phylum Chordata; class Mammalia; order Artiodactyla; family Delphinidae; genus Globicephala; species Globicephala melas. The sequence continues at coordinate 23,113,860 of NC_083326.1, read as the reverse complement.
AATTGACGTTGAATTCAAATCAGCAAACATTGACTGAGTAGGTGCTGGGGACCCAGCAACGAAACCCCTGCAGGTCAAGACTCTTTGGGAGGAGTTCCAAACCGGGCTCCACAACTCAGGAGCTGTGTCACTTTGGGCAAGGTAGTTGGCCTCTCTGTGCCCGGGATTTCTCTTCTGCAAAACGTGGCTAATGATGGCTTTCAGGGAAATAGGACAATTCTGAGGATGAAATGAGTCAACTCAGAAAATGCAAGGAGTATTATCATCTACCTCGTGAGGCCCTTGGGAGAATTCAACGAATTGACACACATATGACAGAACAGCGCCTGGCACAGGATCCACACTCAGTAAACGTTCATTCTCATGGTCACCGTTATTTCCCGGTGTCTTTCTAAAGTCAGTAAAAGTTGGAACGGGATTCAATCCCAGGAGCAAAAAGTAAGGTATTCTGAGATGTGCTGTGATGCTGAGATACAACAACCTCCCTTGACAAAGAGGAAGAACCCCAGGACAGACTGATGAAATGAGCTCAACGTTCCAGGCAGATGGGAAAGACAGAGTAGAGGGCGCAGGTGTGCCAGACAAGGAGGTAAGAAAGCGCACAGCTAACCGCCTGGACCCCGTCAGCAGTGTAGAAGGACAGGGCACGTACCGCCGTGAGCCTTGCCAAAGACTGGGTGCCCTTTTTCTGGGGGTAACAGGACTCAAGCAAATAGAAATAATGTGAGCAGATCATTCCTCCACAATCTGAGGACGGGGGTCACAGCTGGAGGTGGAGAGACGCATTGGGAGCTATCTCAGCAGCCACAGCAAGTCTGGAGGGCAGCCGGCCCGAGGGGTTTACAGCCAAGGACGGCGGGCGAAGGCTTGGTGGGGGGAAGGGTCAGCAGAACAGACACGGGCACCAGGGGCCTGAGTCGGACCAATCCTCTCGCTCTGAGAGGTGGGGCACGAAGGTCATCTCTGTAAGAGCTCCAGTCCTGTGAAAGGAAGCTGGTAACATGTACACTGCAAGACTGCCTTAAGGCTTGACACATATGATGTGAGTGGCAACGATTTGCAATCTGGAAAGATCTATATACACGTACAGTTTATATTATCTCCAAAGTAGATTCTTCCTTGGACCGATTTGGGATTACTGTCTCCAGAATTGGAGTCTCCACGCTGCTTCAATGCTAGATGATTTTCTCACTTCAAAAGCCATGTAGGGGGACCCCTTTCGTGAAGGGACCTCCTCGTTATCTTTAAGTGTTTTCCAAAAGAAAAAAAATACACACACACACACATACATCTTTGGTCATTAGCACTGTCTACCCTGACTTGCTAGGTCCCATCAGTCTCCAATGTCATTATACTGTGTGGGCATAAGTGCACCCTATTTCCTTCTATAGACTTCTTTTCCTCGTCATCATCTAACTTCTACTCATACCAGTAGCAGAATATGACCAGAGAGTACTGAACAGGTTCTTAAAGCCGCAGAAGGTCTACTGTAGAGAATCCTTCCACACTTCCTGGCAAGTTGAAGCATAACGGTCAAGAGATAACAAAAGTTACGTAGAAGAGTGCCCAGTCCTTCAGTCCTCATGGCCAAGGCAATGGGCATTCAAATATCAGGAAACATGAGCATTTGGGAACTGGCCCTTTGCAGCTGTTGTAGTTGTATATCTCTGAATTATTGTTCCCCTGTATTTTGTATATTACTATAATTCTATCAAAAATGCATCCAAGAAATCATCTGGGGGTCAGAATACCAATAACGGATGTTCCCAGCTATGCTGGCAACAGAGAGATAAGTTCGTGCCTTTTTTTTACTTCGTTTGTTTGCTTGTCTAAATCCCTTTGTACCAATTATTCCCTTGCCACTTCACCCACACCTACCCATCATTTCTCGCTCAGTAAGGCTGGAGCTAGGTGTCCACACACTCTTTCCCTGGCTGCCTCATCACTGGACTTCCCGTTAGTGATTATTCCTAGGCTGCAGAAGCAGAAGGGAAGGCTAGAGGGTGAGTGAAGTCTTTATCCTTTCCTCCCCCACCCTCCTTCCCTTCCCTTTCCCCTCCTCCTTACCTGGCAGGCTTTCTGGATGTTGCCCTATTTGTCCCCTGTGGTCCCCCTCCTCCCTGGCACCAGCACTGGCTAAGGCGCCCCCCTTCCAGCTTTCCTCACCCTCAAACGATTCCCCTCACCAATCCCAGCCGTGGTCAGGCGACCCTTCCCTGTAAGTTTCAGCACCCACGTGCCCTGCTCCCTTGGCACTTGTGCTCTCGGAGATCCGTGGTCAGTAGCAGATTCAACCACCAAGTTCTGAGTTATCTTGCTACCTCCATTCTGGTCTTTCCAACATTTTAAGAAGTTATTCCCTGGATGAAGTCCCCTCGTTGCAGAATATCTAGGTTATTTCCCTTAAAGGACCCTGACATATAACAGTACCAGTAGTGGTCCCAAGAAACACTCACTCTAAGCCAGTCTCGTTTTGATCTGCTGCCCTGTTTGAGCTTGAACAAAGTGATCTCCTTATTAGCAGGGGAAATGGATACCTAGTAAACTAGGGCTTGAAATGGCATTGTCATAACTTAATCACCTGTGGTAGCTTGAGATAAAAATTCTATCAAAGAAAAGGCTTTGGGAAACCAAGTGGCTCCTTCATTTAACTGTAACTTGTAGCGATGATGATTTGAAGACTGCAGGGTGGGCTAGTGGTTTCTGAATGCACGGGAGAGATGAAGAGAGAAAATGACAAGCTCAGGGGTTGAAACTCAGTTCAAGATATAGTCAGAGAACCAAAGAACTTCTATAGTGGGCTAACTTAAGAAAAAGAAGAAAACAACTCACTTCTTACAGCCACAGCACATACAGAGCTGCAGGTGATTCTAAAACTGAAATAGTAAGCTGCAGTACAGATTCACAAGGTGGGCGCACTGACCGTAGTGGGTGGAAGGCCAGTCAGAACGTTGCCACCTGCAGGGAACTTTGCTGGTGGTCAGTGGGCTGTCACGTGCCCAGGAAAACGAGGAGCACCCTGTCGGGTTGCTGTGACCATAACCTGCCTGAGGACAGGTACCTGGTCTGCATGTTCATCGGTGCTTCTTCCACGCACGTCTCATGCTCAGTTAACAGTACTGAACGGATGGGTGAATAAACCAACTGGTACGGAAAGCCGTGCGCCCACATCCGGCGAAGAGAAACCTCAGGATAAACAACTTCAATTTCCCACCTGTTCGTAGAAGCAGCCAGGGTGTGCTGAGCCCCTCCCTCAGTTGGGTACTGAGTCCAGGCCCTCAGAGGAGGAGAGTCCGGGACAGCCCGTCCTCCCAAAGGGCTGAAGGCTCAGAGCCTGGATGGCCTCTGATTTGAATATGCAGTATTTCTGCCACAAATGTGAATTCTGCAAATAATTTTATACATATAGTTAATGCTTCAGGGTGAAGACAAGGTTTACATTGTCAGAAAGCACAAGAAGGTAGGATCATTTTAGTGGGGTTTAAAAGATTTTATGAAACTTCTTTCTGAAGCACAACCGGTATTTCACTGTAAGAATCTAATAAATATTTTAGAATGGCAGTGCATTTGTTTTACAATGACATTTGGTATTAGAATGAAAGAGCTGGAAAAAGAAACATTAAGAAGTTTCCCTCCACTACCCGACGGACTCCTTACATTTTGAGACTGAACAGATTTATCATGTTCATAGGAGTCACTTTAAATCATCACCGACTGCAGTAGGATGTGGACCCGTGGTACAAAGATGAAGTCCACTGTTCGTCTCCTAAACACACAAATCTACACTTGACTCTAAATGGTTCTCAAATGTGTTTATTTAACACGTCCCATTAAACCACATCTCAGTCTGTGCTATTCATTCCTATTTCATGGGATGCCACTGGAAGAGGGGCCATTTTACATACAAATAAGAAATCAGTGACGTAGAAAAAGTACATGCTTTTTAATTGAATCATATTTTTTAAGAGTTATTTGCCTTAAGTCCTTGAATACCCAAGATCCAACTTAAGGTCGTTATGGGCACAACACAGGCCTCTCAGAGCAGAAGCAAGTAGAAAAGGGAGGCCAGCAGCATTCCAAGGCAGAAGTTGCAGAGAATCTCCAGGCAGTGGTTCACCTCTGACTGTACACAGGTGTGATCTGGGTGGACACCCTCTGCTTCATCACTTAAATCATCAGGAGTAAAATCGGAGCAGGACAGCCCGGTGAGTGCAGGGGGGAACTAATAAATCACTTCTCTCTCCCCTTTCCCTCCTTCAAACCCTCAGGGCTAGACAACTACAGTCTAAGGAACGACTGGCTCTGTTTTCTCTGCTTGGAGGTCACCAACCGGAAGTTCCTTCACCCCTACTGACAAAGCCTCTTGGAGCTGACATAAATGGGGTTCAGCCACAAAACAAAATAACATAACATTCGAGGGACCCAACCATCCCTAAGGAAAATAACAAACCAGAAATACAGATTCCAACAGACAACAAGATTATAATAGATGAACCAAGAACTTTAATTTGCGTAATATACATATTAGATGGCTGTGAAAGGATGTTACCAACATAAAAGAAGAAAAAAACGCAAGAGAGCCAAACAGAAATATTATGTATGAAAAATACAATATTGAACTAAGTGGGACAATAGACAAGGGGGTAGATTAAGTTGCTGTTTAAATTGCACACTCCCTTCCCCATACCCTCATGGAGGGAGTGTATTCCCCCCCTTGACGTTTGGCCCTACGTGCAATTGTCTTGGCCAGTGTGATTTTTTAGGAGGAGGTTTAAAACACGTTTGTGTGGTTGAATTTATACTCTTGCCCTTCTGCTATCAGCGGGAAAAGAGTATGTCTTGGGTCGGCCACTGGCCCCAAGAGGAAAATGGGATGCACATTTTTTTAAGTGCACAACACAGTATTGTTAACTACAGCCATGATGCTGTACAGCAAATCTTTAGAATTCAAGTACCTTGCTTAACTGAAACTTTAAACCCACTGAACAGCAACTCCTCCCTACCCCAGCCCCTGGCAGCCACCTATACTCTCCTCTCCGCTTCTATATGTTCGACTATTTTAGACACTTCATCTAAGTAGAATCAGGCAGTATTTATCCTTCTGTGTCTGGTTTACTTCACTTAGCATACATGTCCTCCAGGTTTATCCATGTTGTTTCACGTAGCAGGATTTCCTTCTTTTTTTTTTAACGTTTATTTATTTTATTTTTGGCTGCACTGAGTTTCTGTTGCTGCGCACGGGCTTTCTCCAGTTGTGGCGAGCGGGGGCTACTCTTGGTTGCAGTGCGCGGGCTTCTCATTGCGGTGGCTTCTCTTGTTGCAGAGCATGGGCTCTAGGTGAGCAGGTTTCAGTAGCTGCAGCACACGGGCTTCAGTAGTTGTGGCTCGCAGGCTCTTGAGCGCAGGCTCAGTAGTTGTGGCACATGGGCATAGTTGCTCCACCACGTATGAGATCTTCCCGGACCAGGGCTGGAACCCGTGTCCCCTGCATTGGCATGCGGATTCTCAACCACTGTGCCACCAGGGAAGCCCCAGGATTTCCTTCTTTTTTTCCGGCTGAATAATATTCTATTCTATGTATAAACCCCCTTTTGCTTATTGATTAACCCCTCAATAAATACTTTGGTTGTTCCCATATCATGGCTATTGTGAATAATGTTGCAGTGAATGTGGGACTGCAGATATCTTTTCAAGCTCTTGATTTCAATCCTTTTGGATAAATACCCAGAAGTGGGATTGCTGGATCATACGGCAGTTCTATTTCTAATTTTTCGCAGAACCTCCATACTGTTTTCCGTAGTGGCTGCACCAATTTACATTCCCACCAACAATGTACAAGGGTTTCAATTTCTCCACATCCTCGACAACACTTATCTTTTGTTTTGCTTTGTTTTTCATAATGACCATCCTAACAGGTGTGAGGCGATATTTCATGACGGTTTTGATTTGCTTTGTCCTGGTGATTAGTGACTTCTACTTTGATTTACGGCTGGTCACTAGGTTTGTCATTTTGTCTCTTGATGAATCAACGGCTCTTAGCTGCAGCCGCCAACTCCGCTGTCCTTGGCTCACCACTTCCCATCTTTCTGAAATGCAGAGATACTGTGCCAGTGAGTACACCCTGCTCCACCTCCAGCCCCAGCCAGTGACCACAGGAGGACGTCCTCATTGTGGTCCAGCTGCTGAGACCCCTGTCCTGGAGTCTGTTTCCAACCCTCTTAGGTTGGGTCACAGAAGGTTTGCTGAGGGCGCATTCTCACGCTGAGGGGAGGGAAGGAAGCGTGCAGAGCTGGAGGAAGGAACAAGAATGGATTCAGCCTGGGACTGGCTTCATCTCCCCCAAGGGGAAGGAAGCCCAGTGCCCATTTGGTACTGTGGTGCTGGCCCCCTCGAGGTGGGCGGCTGTTCTTCTGCCCCCTGTGACAGCAAGTCACGGGCTGATGTTCGCTGGGGTAGGAGATGAGCCAGCCTCCTGTGAGTGGCAGTTCCTGTCTGAGCAGAGGAACTGCTGGGAGGCAGGTAACATCACAGCAGCTGATACGACCTGCCATCAGCACCCACCACGACAAAGAGTACTGGTGAAGCAACACCACTTCCCCTCTAAGCATTTTAGGAAAGTTGGAATGTCTGCTTGGTTGGTAAGTCGCTTTTAGCTTAGCAAGCAGGCCCAGGGTGTGTGTGTGTGTGTGTGTGTGTACAGGGGACACAGGGGTGGGGTGTGGGGAGGAAGTCAGGTGGGTCTTGGTCATCACACAAATCCAGACCCCAGACGCTAGCACCTGCCTCAAGCAGGTTAGGGCCCAAGAAAGTTAAGGCCCAAGAAGTGTTGCAAAAGAATATTTTAATCACGGTCACTTTGTGAAGGTATTTACGTTGAATTTTCAGGAGGGAGAGACTCAAATCACTGCTTTAAAACCTCCAGCTTATGCCTTTCTGTCTGATCTGGGTGGAAGAGAGCATTACGCAGTGGTGAAGGGCAGGCAGTTGGACTGTTCCGCCACCTGGTAGCCGTGAGGTCTCTCTGGGCCTCGTCTGAAATCATGATCATCGTTACTACTTCACTTCACTGTCACGGTCACTTGACCTCGACCGCTGACAGTTTTCCTGATAGGTAAACAAACTAGTGTCCCCCTCAAACCCTCAGATTGGATAAGCTTCACATTTTAGCCAGTTGCCAGCTGTTTCTTACTCTGCTTGAAGACCACAAAACAACGCTGGGGGGCTACAAATAGGATGGCCCACATCCATTCAGCTTCCTGGGTATGGTCTGGAAAACACCCTCAATACAAGCCCGTGTCTTAGATGGGACTTTTTAGACCAGCTAAAACCACTAAATCAAATGTGCTCAACAGATAAATACGCACACAGCCCAGCATGTACACCGCACGGGACAAAGACTGTGTCTTCAATTTATTTTTCATCCACGCACAGCAACTATTAGAGTGCTTTGCTCACATCAGACATCCAAGGTCACCATTAATTCTGTTTCACAACAAAAGTCCTTCTCTTGGGAAATTTCCTACTCATAATAATTCTTGCAGAAAAAAAAAAATACCCGTTTAAAAGTTTCTAGCCGAAAACTCTAATTCAAAAAGATACATGCGCCCCAATGTTCATTGCAGCACTATTCACAACAGCCAAGACATGGAAGCAACGTAAGTGTCCATCAGCAGACGGATGGATAAAGAAGATGTGGCACATATATACAATGGAATAGTACTCAGCCATTAAAGAATGAAATAATGCCATTTGTAGCAATGTGGATGGATCTAGACGTTATCAAACTAAGCGGAGTAAATCAGACAGAGAAAGACAAATATCATATCACTTATATGTGGAATCTAAAAAAGTGGTACACAAGAACTTATTTACAGAACCAGAAACAGACTCACATAGAAAACAAACTTATGATTACCAAAGGGGAAATGGGAGCACCAGGGGAAGAAGAGATAAATTAGGAGTTTCGGATTAACAGATACACACTACTATATATAAAACAGATAAACAACAAGGACATACTGTATAGCAGAGGGAACTATATTCAATATTTTGCAATAACCTATAATGGAAAAGAATCTGAAAAAGAATATAGATACAGATGTACGTATGTATCAATATATGTATAACTGACTCACTGTGCTGTATACCTGAAACTAACACAACATTGTAAATCAACTATACTTCAATAAAAAAACTTTTTTAAGTTGCTAACAAACTTTTATCTAAATGCTCCCATGTTTTCTTATGTTTCTCTCATTTCTACTCTTAGGAATTCTTCAATGACATTTAAAGAAAGGTTTCCTATCTCTCCACCTAGTTACATAGTTACAATAAAACAGCATTTCCTTTTTAATCTAAACAGATTGAAAGTCTCTCAGAGCACAAGGATATTAACAGAACATCAGTTTTCAAAATACAGTCATACAGTAATGTTTCTTATGCTGAAATAACGTTTCTAAAATTTAAATATGAAACTGTATGATCTAGCATCCCTCCTCAACCCCACTTGTAGAAGATTCTGAAATCGTATCTATATAATAACGTTTAAATATTCAGACAGCTCAGTTGAAAGGATGGCTTCTCTTTATTTGTGTTTGAGGAAATATCCCAGTAAGATCTCTGTATAGTCCTTAATTAGCACTCTGGCGATTTCAGATAAATGTCAAAGCTCTTTCCTTTTCCATCAAATGTTGTCATGCAGGCCTAAGCAAAGAAGGGGCAATCAACGTTTTGAGCGACCTTCTCAGCAACCGGGCGCACTATCATCAGATCGCTCATTACAGCCAACAGGCTGATTGACAAGGTTACCCCAAACTGAGAAGAGGTGGCAGAGAGATCATTTGCATATTATATTAATGACATTCAGAGTACCATTTGGTGTTCCTCAGGGGATAGAAGAAGAACAAACTGTAATCTTCACAATCATTAATTGTTTAAAGTAAACTGCAGATTCTTGTACCACTTAGGATGATGAAGGAATTTCAATTTCATGCAGAATAGGAGGAAAGCTCTGAAATTGCTCTTCAATGATTTTACTGATTTTTATTTCTTTTACAAGCTACATGTCCTTCTCGGGTTTGCTGAGTGTTCTGCTCTGCACTGTCTTATTCTGGGACCCAGAGCCCAAGCAGCTACTAACTGGAACATCGCTGGCCCTGGACGGTTTCTCACTGACAGTCAAATGATCACTTTTGCTCATAATTCATTAGACAAAACGAATCCCACAATCCCGTTCCACCAGAAGGGCCAGAAGCTGCAATTCTACTATGTGTCTAGATGCTGGAGAGCCTGGGAACATTCAGTGAATTGGGACCAGACCTGAATTCACAGCTACACCCTGGACTAGGGGGGCAAGCCCAGAACTAGGCATATTCGTAGATCAGTGAAGAGAAGATGAACCACTCAATCCATGAAATCACTGGGAAAGTAAATATCAAAATCAATCCGCAGGGCTGTGTAAATTTCTGGAGCCTCCAGGGGAAGAAGCCACTCCCAAGCTCATTCAGTTTGTTGGCAGAACTCAGCTCCTTACAGACATAGGACTGAAGTCCTGTTTTCTTGCTGGCTGTCAGGCAGGAGATGGACTCTGTTCCTATAGCCCGCCCACACCTCTGGTTGCGTTCCCTGTGGTCCCTCTCCAGCAAGAGTGGGCTGGGCCCTTCTCATGGTTCAAATCTCTCTGCTTTTCCTTCTACTCCCTCTCTCTGATTCCAGCCAGAGGAAATTTTCTGCTTTCAAGGGCTTGTGTGATTAGATTGGGCTCACCCAGATAATCCAGGATAAGCTCCCTATTTTAAGGTCTGTAACCCTTAATAATATCTGCAAAGTCCCTGTAGAATATGACAACATAGTCCAGGGATTAGGGCATGGACATATTTGGGGACCATGCTGCCTATCACACTCACCAGTACTGTATCTTCACTTTCTGTTATTTTCTGAGTTACATTTATTATTTTCTTCCTCTTTTGTTCTATTATGGAGACAGATTTTAAATGTCCAATATATACTTGAAAAAAATCTGTATATTCATATACTCTAATGCAGCCCTCCTTACATTTTTACATCATGATATATTGAGAAAATGGAAATATTTATTTGCTACACTCAGGTGAACTAGAGGAATTCAGGAGCATCTTTATGGAGCTTGGGTCATCCTTGGTTCAGAACCTCATTACGTTTTCTTATTCTATAGCTATAACAGGAAGAATCGGTATGTGTTGGGGAAGTTCTGGGGAAGACATTAAATATAAAATATGTATAAAATTTCCAAATATTTTTCAAATCTATAAATGAGCATCTTGAAGCTACTTTGGATATATATCTCAACATCAGATTTGATGCCTGAAATATCTGTATGCACTTCCTGAACAAGACCTTTTAATGATGATCTCTTCAAATTTTTTTTGACCTTTGACCAGAAACTCTGTTAACACAAAATGCCTGGTAAAAATGTAAAGCTACTTTTCCAAAACTTCAAAAATGTACAATAGTGGGAACTACATTTAAAGAACTTAACCACACTTCTGTTTCTTTCAGCGACAAGGGTCATATTGAAATTTCTTGCAACAAGAAAGGATTTTAAACCACATTGAACTTCTCCATGTCGAGTATTTCAAAGTAATGACAGAGCTCTAATTTTCAGGATCCTCACACGTTATCAGAGCAGTTATTCGATGGCTAATGTAAATACCACTAAAAAAGGTATTTCTGCTACAAACAGGGGGAAGAATCCATGTGAAAAGAAAGGTTCAGAGTTGCCTCTAGAAGTTGCAGCCCATAAAACCTCCTCCGCTCCCACCCTGTGCCTCCTTTCTGCTCCCAACCATGTAGCCAGCTGCATCTCGGGCTGCAGCCACACCACTGTAGCAACCAAACCGCAAACCTGCAGCAGCTCCTGGGGAAGAGCTCCAGCGCTGGATGGAAGTGAACTCCACAGCTGACACAAAGGTCAAGTCCAGGTGCTGGAGCTCTGCACACAGATGAGGACCACAGAGTGCCCTGGAGGAACCCGCTCTCTCCATCACATTCCAGGGGACCCAGTGAGAGATTTCTCGTGGCTCCATGCCCTTCGTTCCTTATGGGTTTAATCAATTTTAGAATTTTCTGCATTTTGCAGTTTATCAGTAAGAATTCTGAATTTTATCTGGAAAATGTTTCTATTTGCCCTTTGAATCATAGTTACTCTGGAAATAAAATTCTAGATTTCTAGACTGACTGCTATTTTCTCTGCTGTCAGTCTAATCATTTTCCTTTACTGGTCATCCGTCTCTTCTCTCTGGTTTAAGATTTTTCTCTCTGTCTTTAATATTACCCTATAATTTTCCTTTGATTCACCTCATGTGAGTTAATTTTTAATACAGGCTGATCTGGATCCATAATTCAATTTCTTAATCTTTTTTATGGAAGCTTAATGTACATATAACGAAATGCACAGATCTCAGGAAGTTTGCTGAGAACTGGCAGGAGGAAATCCACACTCTAATCATGATAGAGCAAAATAATTCTATCACCACAGAAAGTTCCTCTGTGCTGCCATTAAGTCAAATGGTACCTGTAGAGTCAGCCACCATTATGATGTCCATCACCACAAATGAAAAAATGAGTGCTGTCTGTCCTGTAATTTCTTACAAATGGAATCATATAGTCTGTACACTTTTGTGACTGGCTTCCATTTGGTCAAAATAATTGTTTGGAGATTGATCCATGTTCTATGTTTATCAGTAGTTCATTGCTTTTTATTGCTAAGCACACATCCATAATATAAATATGCCGTAATTACTTTATATGTTGATGGACATTTGACATTTCACATTTTGGCTATTATAAACACAGAGGCTGTGGACATTCTGATTCAATTCTTTTTGTAGACGTATGTTTTAATTTTCTTGTGTAAATACCTAGGAGTGGAATTGCTGGGCTGTAGGGGAAAGTTTAATTTTACAAGAAACTGTCAAACAGTATTCTACAAAAAGTTGTATCATTGTACATTGCACATTGTCACCTGCGGAAAACGAAAAGTCATGGTTGTTTCACATTCTTGCTGACATCTGGTCTTGTCAGCCTTTATTAAGCCATTTTTTGTCAGAATATAAAGATATCTTTTGGTTTAAATTTGCATTTCAGTGATGATTAATGATGCTGAGGACCTTTTTATGTATTTATTGGTCATTTGTATAATATTCCTTTGTAAACTTTCAAGTTTTTTTGTAATTTTTAATTGGGTTTCTATTCTTTATCTTTAGAGGTTCTTTGTACATTTTTGATGCAATTACTTGGTCAGATATATACACTGCAAATACTTCCTCCTAGCCTGTAATTTGTATATCCATTTTCTTAATCATATTTTTTTAATGAACAGAAATGTTCAATTTCGATAAAATCCAATTTACAAATTTTTTTCTTTTATGGTTCTTTTTTTGGACATCCCAAAGACATAAATGTGTTATGTTTATATCTGAAGATGTGAGTTTCATATTTAGGTTTGAGTTTTACATTTAAAGTTTGGACTAAAATCAATCTCAAATAATTTTAGTGTACAGTGCAGAAGACCATTTTTTTCCATACAATTTTCTAGTTGTTTCAGCACTCTTTATTGAAAATAATTCTTATCTCCATTGAATGTCTTTGGTGACTTTGCAAAAATTAATTGATCATGTTAGTAGGAGGCTAATATTGGTCTCTGTTCTGTTCCATTGACCTATTCATCTGTCCTTACACTGATATCACATAGCCTGACTTGCAGTTTTATATTGTCATGAAATTAGGTATGGTAATTCTTCCAATTTTCTACTTTATCAAGATGATTTTATTTCTTCTAGCCCTTTTGACCTTCCATATACATTTTAGAATCCATTTATCAATTTCTGACCCCAAAACAAAAGCTTGCTGTGTTACATTGTATCTATAGACTAATTTAGAGAGAACTTACACCCTGGCAATATATTAAGGATTTTGACCCATGAACATGTTCTCTCTCTATTTACTAAGATTTTATTTACTTTTTCCCTGCAGTGTATGCTTTTTATTGCCAAGGTCATGCACATATTTTACTATATATATTCTTGAGTATATTTTGATTTTTTATTCTAATGTAAGTAGTCTTTTTAAATTTTATTTCTTTCTTTATATACAGAAACAAATTCATTTTGTATACTGAGCTTCAATTCTGAACCTTGCTAAATTCACTTGTTAGCTCTAGTAAGAATTTTTTTTTTATTTCTTTGGATTTTTTTATGGACATAATCATGTCATCTGCAAATAAAAATATTTTATTTCTTCCTTTCTGATCTTAATGCCTTTTCTTTCTTAATTTCACTGGCTAGGATCTCTAGTACAAGTAAGCATCCGTGCCTTGTACCCAGTCTTAGTTGCAAGTGATCAGTATTTCGACATTAATTATGATGTTAGCTATTGTTTTGTATAGCTTCCCTTTATCCAACTGAAGAAATTCCCTTCTAACCCCACTTCGCTGATTGTTGGTTTTTTTTTTTTTTTTTGGCGGTACGCGGGCCTCTCACCGCAGTGGCCTCTCCCGTTGCGGAGCACAGGCTCCGGACGCGCAGGCCCAGCGGCCATGGCTCATGGGCCCAGCCGCTCCGCGGCATGCGGGATCTTCCTGGACCGGGGCACGAACCCACGTCCCCTGCATCGGCAGGTGGACTCCCAACCACTGCGCCACCAGGGAAGCCCTCGCTGATTGTTTTTTTCATGAAGAAGTGTTAGATTTTGTCAAATACCTTTTATGAATTTATTGAAACGTCAGATTGTTCTCCTCTATCCTGTTAATGAGGTGTAAACTGTTGCTCATCTCTAACAGGCTCTCCTGAAATCTGGGAGATTTACTGATTTTATTGATTTCGGGAGATTTACTGGGTTTTGCTTTTTGCATGGCTATTTATCTTTTGAATCAGTTATGTATCTATTACCTGATATTTATATGCTGTGCAGTAGGGATACCTTGTGTACCATTTTAGTCCTTTGTGCTACAGAAGTTTGATTTGTCTTTAGAAGTTTACCTTCCTGGATGCAAATATTTCCTGGGAACAATAAACCTTTTTGTGAATTGTTTTAACCAGGTTCTGCAATACTAAGGCATGTCTATGAAAAGATGATTCCACTTGTGCCCCATTATAGCTCAGGAGCTCAGGAAGCAGTGAAATTTTCTACTGTCTTATCAGGTCTATAAATGGCTATAGCTATGTTGAGATTAGAATAGTCAAAAAGACAAACAACCTCTAATTTGTCCTTTCTCCAGAGGTCAAAACCATTTAGAAGTCACATTCTACTAATATGGAGGGTCTTTTTCCATTTTCCATTAATTACATTTCATTAATTAGGAGTCAGTCAAACAGTAACATTTACTGAGCACTAAGTAAGACCAAAGGAAACCTGAGGCCCTCAAGGCTGTAACTCACATCCTTCCGGACCTTCCATCTTATATAGCAAGACAGGGGTGACACATACAAAACACAAATGCACAAACTGGCACAAAAGGTATGTTGTAAATTTGATTTGAAATAATGAGGGACTAAGAAGTTTCTCTCAGAGCAGAGGAAATAATACTGGAAAATGTGTACTGTTTTAACTTTTTAAATAAGTTAATAGGTAGTTAGAATAAACACTCAGGTGACTTCTAGTTCTAATAGTTTGTGATTCTGAAAGACTGTCTAAAACAAATTCAAAATTAAATATTTGGAAAGAGGGAAAAAAAAGGAAAATGAGGAGAGGACATCTGTAGCCATGAGGTCTGGTCTCCTCAACTAGCTTTACAAGGGAGATTTGAGAAAAATGTTAGGAGTCTCTATAATTGATTTTCTGTGGATTCACTGCATAGTGTATTGAAACAAAAGGCTGTTACAATATGAGAATTCTTTAAAAAGTAAATTTAATATCTCTCAGATTGGGCTGTATTTTCCATAGCACTGCTTGGTTACTAGCTAGTCACATATTCTTTTATTCCTAGCAGTCAGTGTGGAAAAACAGCAAAGGTAAAAAGCAACTTAAAGGCTCCTAAGTTCTCAGTCCACTTAGCATTCTGTCCCCCCAGACCCAGAGTAGAGCTATTTTAGATGCACAGTTGGAGACAAAAGCCAGTAACTAAAATCTATATTTCAGTCACTTGATGGGAAGAATTATATATATTAACATTTTCTATTCAGGTAGGAAGAATCTCATGACCTATTGCTCAAGAAAAATAAAGTTAAAACGCTTAACTTCTTTCTACCAGATCGTACCTTATTTTTGCTCAAAATATCAAGGGTATTTTTCGCAGAAATAGGAAAATCCATTCTAAAATTCATATGGAATCTCAAGGGAGCCTTAACAGCCAAAACAATCTTGAAGAAGAAGAGCAAGCCTGGCGGTCTCATACTTCCTGACTTAAAAACTTTCAAATCTCCAGCAATCAATACAGTGTGGTATTGGCATAATAACAGACCTATAGAACAATGGAATAGAACATAAACCTCAGAAAGAAACTCACATATAAGGGCAAATGATTTTAGTCAAGCATGCCAAGATCATTTAACGAGGAGAGGACAGTCTTTTCAACAAATGGTGCTGGGAAAACTGAATATCCATATGGAAAATAATGAAGTCGGACTCTTACAAAAGACCACATACAAAAATTAACTCAAAATGGATCAAAGGCCTAAGGATAAAGGCTAAAAAACTATTAAGGTCTTAGAAAAAATATCATAGGGGAAATGCTCCATGACCTAAGCTTTGGCAATGACATCTTGGATGTGACACTAAAATCAGAGACAACAAAAGAAAAATAGATAAATTAGATTTCACCATAATTAAAAACTTTAGTACATCAAAGAATACTATTAAAAAAGTGAAAAGATAACCCAAGGAATAGGAGAAAATATGTGCAAATCATGTATCCGATAATTAATATCCAGAATTTAGAGAGAATGCTTATAACTCAAAACAAAAAGCAAACAACCTGATTAAAAGGGGGCAAAGTATTGGAACAGACATTTCTCCAACGAAGACATACAAGTGGCCAATAAGCACATGAAAAGATGCTCACATCATTAATCATAAGAGAAAAGCAAATCAAGACCACAAGGAGATACCACCTCACACCTGTTAGGATGCTATTAAATACATACATACATACATACATACATAAATGTTGGTGATGATGTGGAAAAATTGGAACTATGCGTATTGCTGGTGGGAATGTAAAATGGTACAGCCTCTGTGGAAAACTGTATGGAAATGCCTCAAAAAATTAAACATAAAATTCCCATATGATCCACCAATTTCACTATGGCTATATATTTAAAAGGACTGAAAGCAGGGATTCAAACAGGTATTTACACACCCATGTTCGTAGAAGCATTGTTAATAACAGCCAAATGGTGGAAGCAACTCCAGGGTCCATTGACAATTGAATGGACAAACAAAATGTGGTTTATACATAAAATGAAATGTTATTCAGCCTCAAAAAGAAGAAAATTCTGACACATGCTACAACATGGATAAATCATGAAGACATTATGCTAAGTGAAGTCGGTCACAAAAGGAAAACACTATGATTCCTCTTACATGAGGTTATGTAAAGTAGTCAAATTCATACAAATTTCATACAAATTCAGACAGAAGGTAGAATGGTGGTTACTAGGGGTTGAAGAGGGTGGAGAACAGGGAATACGTGTTTAATGAATACGAGAGTTTCAGTTTGCTAAGATAAAAATGTTCTGGAGACGGATACAGTTGAGGGTTGCATGACAATGTAAATATACTTAATATAATTGAACTGTGCACTTAAAATTGTTAAAATGGTAAATTTTATGTTATATACATATTAACACAATAAAACAAATAAATGTTTAAATATAAAAGGTTTTTACTGGGATATACTAACTTGAAGGCCTTAGTTAAAAATGTTAAGATTTGAGAGGAATGTGAAATGTGGGTATTCAGTCAGTTACCATCATTTGAGATCTATAACCTTAAGTTTCATAGAAGAGTTACCTGCAAGTGCAAAGTGACTCTTAATATTTGTATTTTCAAGTTCATCATTAAAGTATTTTATTGAAGAGGGAACTTATCTCTAAATTTCATTTCATTAATTTTGTCCTCTATATATTTGCCCATTATATTTCAGATAAAAAACTGTACAAATAAAATGGCAAATACATTTTTGAGAAATTATAACTAATTATGTTACTCTGTCTCCTATGTCACCAGTTACTGTATTATTGTGAATATCCTTATATAAACACATATTTTCAAAAAGGGCTCTGACAGCTACCTGTCACTTTTCCAGTGTGCCTACATGCAAGACAGAATTTAGCCTATTTCAGCCAAAAACACTTTCTAAGCAGAAGATATGATGATACTCTGTGACAAAAGAACTGGGAGCATGAAAAACTTACGACATTTTTCACAATTGTAGGATCCTCTGCTGCAGGTGTTTTCGCAAAATGTCAGTAATAATTGTCCTTTTCAAAGGACAATGCGTACTTACAAAATCTCAAAACTTCTTTTAAATTACCATTTCTGAAAAATCTTGAAATTCCAATTTTATGCCCATACCTTTGAAACTAACATACCTAAATTCTCTTTGCCACATTGTTGACAGCTTCACTGGATGGATATTAAAACTTTATTAATAGTTCAGAGAATGATGTCAGCATCATGCTGGCATAACGTCCCTTGTTTTTGCCTTCCCCCAACAACAAAAATTTGGCCTCCATCCACAGACTAAAATACCTTTGAGGGATCTGTGAGGTCCAGAGGAATTACAAGGGACCTGGGACGAGTTACAACAGGTAACAAGCATACAGACCTCCGTCCCGGCTAGGGACCCTGCAGTGGCCCATATCCGGGCTCCAGCCCCTCTCAGCCATGGTCCAGGAGTCCCTGGAGCACAGTGACCTAGAATCACCTATGAAAGAGAGTCTTTCTGGAGGGCCAGGTTTCCAGAGAAGCTCCAGCACACTGCTGGAGCAAACAAGTTGATTTGGATGTACTGGAGTGTGTAAGAGGTTTGACTTTTTCCACATCACCCCTCCCCAAAGGTGGCACAGTTTAGGGATAAAAGAGATCTTCCTCTGACCATGATTTCTCCTACAGGAAAAAGGGTGAGTGTAGGAGGGAGCTTTCCCAGATATATGGGATGCTGCCAAAGGGCTCATTTCCTTCCTGCCCCGTCCAGAGAACTGAATCATGAGCTCCCGGATGAGACCAGAAGAGGTGGGAAGAGGGCAGATAGGACTCTCAGGAAACATTAATGGGATACAGGTTTTACTGTCTGCATTGCAGAGTCAATCAAGGAGCCTCACCCACAGATCCACTATGCCCTGTGGCCAGCTCTCTGTGCACGCTCCTGGTGGTGGCAGCAAGAATGGGCTTTGGCAGGTGGCCAGTGAGCACACAGATAAAATCATCTGAATCTTCAGGCCAGGGAGAGACTACAAACTTGAGCTTTAGCACCTCCTTTAGGAAAACGAAGAGAGGCTGTCAGCACTCAGGCTGGTGTGTTGCAAGATCCAAAGAAGGCACACAAGCTTAAAAATTCTGCCACAAAGGGAGCAAGAAGACGGAGCAGGTGTACCCACAGAAGGTCTGAGGTAGCCACAGATTCTCTAGCAGGGTTAACAGAAGTTATCTTTCTCCCGAAGGCAGTCAGTAAAGGCTTGAAAAGGTGACTGCTACTTCAAATGCAAAGACAGCAATGCAAAACATCACAGAATATTTAAAAAATCAAGGTAACATGAAACTACAAAAAGACCACAATAACCTTCTGGGAACTGAAGACAAAAACATGGAGATCTGTGATTTACCCAATTAAAAATTCAGGATAGCTGTTTGAAGGAAACTCAATGAGCTACAAAAACAAACAAACAAAACAGAACACAAAAAGGCAATTCAATGAAGTCAGGAAAACAATACATGAATAAAACAAGAAGCTTAACAAAGATACAGAAATCACACCAAAAAATTCTGGAACTAATGAATACAGTGAATGCAATGAAAATGCAATAGAGAGAGCACCAACAGCAGACTTGGTGGAGCAGAAGAAAGACTCTGTGAGACTGAAGACAGGAAATTTGAAATTATCCAGTCAGAGGGGGACAAAGAAAAATGAATGAAAGAGTGAAGAAATCCTATGTGATCTATGGGACACCAGCAAAAGAAAAAAAAAAAAGAAAGAAAAAAATGTATGCAAATCATTGGAGTTCCAGAAAGAGAAGAGAGAGAGAGAAGGGGGCAGAAAGCTACTTAAAGAAATAATGGCTGAGAACTTCCCAAATCTGGAGAGAGATTTGGACATCCAAGTTCATGACGCTCACAGGTCACCCAACAAAATCAACTTAAAGAGATTCTCTCCAAGGTACATTGTAATAAAACTGTCAAAAATCAGAGACGAGAAAAATCTTAAAAGCAGCATGAGAAAGAAAGCTTGTAACTTACAAGGGAACCCCATAATTTTATCTGCAGATTTTTCAGCAGAAACCTCACAAGCCAGGAGATCATGGGATGATACACTCAAAGCGCTGAAAGAAAAACACTGCCAGTGAAGAGCACTTCACCCAGCAAAGCTGTCCTTCAGAAATGAAGGAGGGATGAAGACCTTCCCAGACTAACAAAAGCTCAGAGAATTCATCACCACTAGGCTTGCCTTTCAAGAAATGCTGAATGGTGTTCTTCAAGCTGAAAATGAAAGGTGCTAATTAGTAACATAAAAACATGTGAAAAAAAAAATACAACACACTGGTAAAGGTAAGTATTATATAGAGCAGATTCAGAATACTCTAATACTGTAATATGGTGCAGTATTAAACACTTAACTCTTGTTAACCTTTTATAAAGGTTAAAGGACAAAAATACTGAAAATGTACAGCTACAATAATCTGTTCATCAACACAATATAGAAAGAGCTGAATTGTGACATCAAAAACATAAAAGTGGGGGGGAGTCAAAGGATGGAGTTTTTGCACGCAACTGAGGTAAAGCTGTTAGCATAAAATAGATGGTCATATCTAAGATATTTTATGGAAGCCTCATGGTAACCACAAAGCAAAAATCTACAGTAGATTCAAAAAAGATAAAGAGAAGGGAATCAAAGAAAACAATTACAGCAAATCACCAATTCACAAAGTAAGGAGCAAAAAGAGAGGAAGAAAGGAACAAGGGAACAACAAAACAGCAAGAAAACAATAAGATGCATTAGTGAGTCCTTACCTATCAATAATTACTTTAAATGTAAATGGATTGAATTTTCCAATCAAAAGACATAGAGCAGCTAGTTTAATTTAAAAAACAAGACCCAACTATAGGCTTCAAGGGCACGCATAGACTCAAAGTGAAGGGACGAATAAAGTTATTCCATGCAAGTAAAAGCTGAAAGAAAGCAGGGATAGCTATTCTTATATCATACGAAATAGACTTGAAGCCAAAAATGGTAAGAAGAGACAAAGAACGTCGTAAGAGAATGATAAAGGGGTCAATTCATCAAGAAGATACAGCAGTTTAAGTGTATCTGCACTCCACATTGGAGCACCTGAATATATTAAGCAAAGAGTAACAAATCTGAAGAGAGAGACAATACTATAATAGTAGGTAACTTCAAAATACTATAATAGTGGGTAACTTCAAAACCCTCCTTTCAGCCATTGATAGATCATCCGGATAAAAAATCAATAAGGACGTATTGAACCCTTTTGCACTGTTAGTAGGAATGTAAATTGGTGCAGCCACTATGGAAAACAGTATGGAGGTTCCTCAAAAAATTAAAAAGACAAATATCATATGATCCAGATCCCACTTCTAGCTATGTATCAAAGGAAATGAAATCAGGATCTCAAAGAGATAGCTGCGCTCCCATGTTCACTTCGGCATTACTCACAATAGCTGAGAGTTGGAAACAACCTAGGTGTCCATCAACAGATGAATGGATAAAGAAGATGTGGTATATACATACAATGGAATGTTATTCAGCTATAAGAAAAAGGGAAATTCTGCCATCTGTGGCAATATTGGATGGACCTTGAGGGCATTATGTTAAGTGAAAAAGTCAGACAGAGAAAGACAAATACTATACGATATGTGGAATCTAAGAAAGCCAAACTCATAGAAACAGAAGAGAATTATGGTCACCAGGGGCTGGGGGGTGAGGAAAATGGGGAGATGTTGGTCAAAGTATACAAACTTCCATTTTTAAGAAAAATAAGTTCAGGTGATCTAAGGTACAGCATGGTGACTATAGTTAATAATATTGTATTATACACTTGAAAGTTGCTGAGAGTAAATCTCAAATGTTTTCACCACAAAAAATAAATGGTAACAATGTGATGTGATTGGAGGTATTAGCTAACACTTTGGTGGTAATCATTTTGCAATATACAAGTGTATCAAACCAACACCTTAAACATACACAATGCTATATGTCAAGTGTATCTCAAAAAGTCGGAACATTTTTTTCATATATTGCCTCTCCTTTAGTGACTCTAAAACATTTTAACAAAAATGGGTGATTTTAATAATTTTATTTAGCAAATATAATTAAGTATCCACTGTGATTCAGATACTATGTTAAATGCAAATTATACAAAGAAGAATGAATAATCTATTATGTATTGATTTTTTTTTTACAAATCCATGAAATTAAAGGGAAATTAATATAGTTGACTGTTGGCTATATGGGTAAGTAAAATGTGAATGTAATTAAGAGCCCTTATTGTTGTTGATTTCAGTATTATACTGCATTAAAACTGTTTTAGCAGAAACGTTAAATTAATCGCTTTGTGTTTTGCCCTCTCCTATTCTCACTGACCACCCTCTGGTAAAGTATGCTGAAGGACTGAAAAGTAGTCAAAAGATTAGCAGCCAAGAGCATAAAAAGGAAAACAAAACCAAATAAGGAATCTCTGCAAGGAATTTTAAGTCAGAATGAAGAACATCTCTAAACGTGTACATGGAGACACTCTTATAAGCATTGAGTCACACTGCAACACATTTTTGTTAATAATGTAGAAGGTTTAGCAGAGCAAGTGCTCTAACAGAGCAATACTTTTAACTTGAAAGCACAAGCTCTCTTCTATGAACAAAAATATTTCTTTCATGCTGCTCTGGAAGCACAAAATTTGGTTAGCAATTTTTGAAAGACATCATTAGGTCTTCAACACACCATTCCTTTCTTGCAGGTCCAACTCCTCCCACAAAGGTTCTAAATGACATGCTCATCTTTGAAGCGCACAGTTTCCATTGACATCAAAGGCCATGTGAGGCAACCAGGCTGCTATAGCATTCTTGTCAAATGTGTTGGAATATGAGCCTTGAGAAGAAAGTACAAATTCTAGCTCTGAAGCTCAACTTTTCCCTCATCTTAAAATGAAGCATCCTATATGTTTACAAATCTGATGGAGCCCAAATCAATTAACTTTTTCTTTGTTTATAAATACTATACTTTACTCATAAATGGGTTTACTGCATGCTGATCTGTAATAGCCCCTTTGTCTCCACAGCAGAATGGTCTACCTTGTATTTGAATCAGCTACTACATGATAAATTCCTGTATAATAGGTAAAAACTAAGTAATTATTTTTAACAATGGTAATCAGAATTTACATATATTTTTTGGCATGGAGCTATAAATGTATGTCAGAAGAAAATGAGTAAATGCTCTTTTCTTTCAAATATTAGCTCTTTGACCTAATGATCAGACTCAGTAATATTAAGGAGGATGATCTAATAGGGAGAGTAGTAGGATGATTATCTTTGCAGGTATTTTTACCATCATCTTCTGCTTTTCTGACTTCTTGGTTCTTCATATTAAGTTATTTTTGGGGGAACCAATCTTGCCTATTGCTACCTAACAAATTACCCCTGTAAGTTATTAGCTTAAACCCACCCATTCATTCTATTACATCTCACTTGGTCAGTGAGGAACCAGGGCAGGGCTCAGCTGGATAATTCATAGGCTCCGTATGGCACTGATGAGTGAGGGCACTTGGTGGTATGTAGCTGGCAGAGAGCTGGTCCCAAGGATGCAAGACACCTTCACTCACACGTATGCCCCTTGGTGAGGACTGTTACAAGTCTAGACTCAGTTCGGAGTGTCAACTGAAGGACCTACAGGTGGTTTCACCCTCACGGCTGTGTCGGAATATTCCTACTTTTTACACGGCAGCTCAGGGCTCCCAGAAAGTCTATTCCAAGCTGACATCGTCTTAAGAACTTGGACCTCATACATAACACAGCATCACTTCCACTACATCACATTGGTCAAAGCAATGAGGACCTAGCTAGGTTCAAGGGGAGGAGACATGGATCTGACCTCCCCTGAGGAGCATCAAAGAAACTGCAGCCACCTTGAATCTGTCCCATCAACAAACTCTCCTGAATGCTTGCTCCACGTCCTGGAGATACAACTTACAGTGCTTTAGCTTCAGACTTCCTACATTCTGACCTATCTAACCCTTACTAAATCATCTGGCTACTGCTTTTAGTTAAAGAATTACCTTGGGCTTCCATGAGTTTCTTCTAATCACGGAAGAAACAGAATACAAAAAATAGAATTTTAGTATGCATTAATTTACCAAATATCTATTTTTAATAATAAAACAGGCGTATATTTGTTACCATACCTTGCTATTATCAAGATTAATGTATTAACAATATTAAATGTAAAAATCATTTTACTGATAAAGAAATAAAAATATATGTCAAATTCAATCAATAAGCATTAGTCTATGAGTTAGCAACCCTATCTCCCCACCCCCACCCCATTTCAGGGATTGTGATCTGAGGCATTTAAAAATTAAGCAACTTTCTTAGGGTCCCCCAGCTGGTAGATATCAGAGCTGGGACAAGCTGCCTCCCTGTGATTGAGTACATACATCACATCAGTGCAATCGAATTACATCACTAGTTTAACGCAAAATTCTACACTCATGTTTAATGTCATTTACCCTCATTCTCTGTGAAACCTCGAAGCTCAAAATTCAGACGTTCTTATGATGATGTATGTACCATATCTCTTAAAAATCTCAAGGCATTTATATTCAAAACCTCCCCTCTGAGCTCTAAGGACATAATAATTTATATTTATGCCCTATATGACTTGGAGATAATTCCATAGCAGTTGGGCTACTTTTCCCCATCCACCATACTGATGTTCAGTCACTGCACTTTTGACAATCCACTGACATCCAATTAGCAGAAAACATCTTGGTAAATGCAAGCATCATGCCCATTTTGACAGACCTGAGGTAGGCTAATAAAGAAGAGGGAAGAACTAATTGACACGCAGGTAACTGCATTGGTGTTGGCCTTAGTATGCCAATTAAGCACAATGATCTCACATTTTAAAGTCTACAAAACGATTTTTATCATTTAATGAGAACGCATTATTATTAAATATTTAAATAATAGCCCTTACAAAGCGTATTTTCAGCATCTCCAGTGTGCACAATTTTTAACACTGTTGGCACGTGAGATTACTTAGCCTCAGTAAATTTAGAGTGTAAATGACATGTACCTCTGGCCTATGTCTAATAAAGAAAATTAGAGAGAAATATGAAATCTATAAGTTGTATGAAATATGCATTTATATATAAATAAAATCTGTGGAAATAAAATTATAATTGGCATGAATCAAAAAATTTCTGAAGTTGGTTCTTGAACTGACCAATAATATACAGTAAATTTGCTTGCTACATCTTCACATAATGAATAAAACCTCTCAAAAATCATACACGCTTTTTAAAAAAATGTTTCAAATTAACATGATTGCATCTCTCTCTTAAGCAGTTTTTTGGTGATAAAATTCAAGTAAACAATTTTTGTTTTTAAAGTATTTACTATACAAAATGTAAAACAAATACAAATACAAAAGAATAGTATAGTAAAGTCCTTTTTACTCATCACCCAGCTTCAACGTTTTTCAAATCATGGCCATTATTAGCCTATCCGTACTCTCATCAACACCCCAACTTCCTGCTTTGATGCAAATCTCAAGTATGATATTATTTCATCTGTAAACAAGTGTTTAAAATTTTAAATTGTGCTAAGTTAGGATATTTTACAAAATCAATGAATAATGAGTTTCAATTTTAATAATTTTTTAAGAACTGAATAAGAAATTAGTGTTTGAAGTAGACTTGAATTGTCAGTATTTATTCTACAGGAGAAATAACTATTTTTCAAGAAGTTAGGGAGTTACCATTTGGCAGTCAATACTGCTTACGGCAAAATCATTGTTATTAATTTCATTAGTGACTCGATATTAACCTGGCTTAAGCCACCGAGTATTATTTTTTATTGTTTGGACCACATCTAATTTCAAAACACTGAAATGGTCTTTCATCGTTTAAAATAACACTGAAAATAAAAAATACATATTAAAAATAACATGTGATTTAATTTTTAAAATTTATTTACTAATTCAAACTGGTCCCTATCCACTAGTGAAAACCAGCAATGTTTTATAGTAATTACAAGCTAAATCTTTAACTGACAAAATATGAAAATGTATGATAAGTCATATTCCCCTTCATTCCACAACCATTTACCAGTCACTTATCGTATGTACATGGCTGCTCCATGTATTAGAGATAAAATAGCAAACAAGACAGACAAAGCTCCCATCCTCGTAGAGCTTATAGGAAAACAGACAGCTAAGAAACAGAATTATAAATGTATCATATAATACTACCCACCAGTAAGTCCCCTGTAGAAAGATAAAGCCAAGTGAGGTGACAGTCGGTGGCTTGGGGGAGGTGCAGTTTGATTGATGGATTCCTGAGAAGGCAACCTGTGTGCAGTAACTTGAATGAAGTAAGGGAATGAGCCCTGCAAGGATTTAGAAGAATACAACAAGAGCAAAAGCTTTGAAAAGGGAATAAAACTAATGTCTTAAAGGCACTGCAGGAAGACCACTGAGCTCACACAGAGGGGGAGGGTGTAAAGCTGGGGGAGATGTGATCTGCCACACTGTCAGAATCCACATCATATAAGAACTTATAGGCTGAAGTAAGGACCATGGGTTTTATTCTGAGTGTGTGTGTGTGTGATGATAACCTATTAAAGGATGACAAGCAGGGAAGGAAAGTGATCTAATTTTGAGGTTCAAAAGAGCACTCTGGCTTTTATATGAAGAATTAACCACAGAGCAACCACTGTGGAAGAAAGAAGGTAAGTGGAAATGCAACTGAATGTCCAGAGAAGAAACAGCGATGGCCCAGCAAGGGTGGTGGATGTAACGATAGTTGTCAGACTTAGAATATATTTTTCAAGTAGAGCTATAGAGCTTGGTGATGGATTGAATGTGGAATTGGGTGGGCACAATAATAGTCAAGGTAGACTTTTAGGATTTTCACCTGATAACTAAGTAGATAGTGATGCCATTTAAGCAGTAAGAAGAACTAGGGGAAAGCAGGTTTGCAGGGAGTAAATCAGGAGTTCTATTTTGGTCGTGTTAATTTTGCGACGCCTATGAGGCTAGACTAGATTTAGGTAAACGTCGAGTGCACGAGTCTGATGCTTGGGAGGGAGGTTGTGGCTGGAGATATACGTTTGGAATCCATGAGTGTGTGAACCAGACTTAAAAGCATGAAGATGAACAGGTTATCTAGGGAGAGAGTGTCAGTGGAGAAGAAAATCAGGCTGAGGACTGATCCCTGCAAAGATGGGGAGTTCCACTAACACAACAGTGTAAATCAACGACACTCCAATAAAAATTTTAAAAAAGCAAAAACAGGCAGTCTGTTTAGCTAGAAATCCCAGCCCAGGTTAGCCTGTAGACAGATGCTCTATGGCTCCGTAGAGTGATGGACTGGTACCACACTTTGTTCAATGAAAGAATTCAGGGAGTTCTAATATTATGTTTTTGATGCTTATTTGTAATGAAACCTGAGTCAGGGGTAGCATACTCATAGATGGTTGAATTTTAAAGCTACCAGGAACAACTTGCACATTCATTTTTCTTAAGGAAATATACCCCTTGATATCCACTGTTAAAAAAAAAAAAAACCCTTTTTGTAGCACAGGTTAATTATGTACTGGGCCAGATTTGGCATTCTTCACGTGAAAAGTTGTGATTGGGTGCATTTCACTGTATGGTTAAAATGATGAGAGAATATTTTAATTTGTGCTAAATAAAACACGAGAACAGAAAGAACAATATTTTTCCTACCAAGACAAAAGATAAGGAGCAACCAGAGGGAGAGGAGGAAAGGCAGAAGAGCGAGGTGTTTAGAAGCCAAGTGCTGTGGACCCTTCCAGAAGGATGGCATGACCAGCTGCACCCGATGCTTCTGCAAGGGCAGGAGGAGAAGCAAATGCTGATCACATATTTGTCCTAAGAGGAAGGTCACTGGTAAATGGTCAATGGTCCTTTGAGTGGAGTGGCAGAAATGAAAAATTTATTGAAGAAAATAAGTCAGAAAAATAGGATAACAAGAGTAGAGAAAGTTAACATAAAACTTCCAACTACTTGGTATAAATGGTACCAAAGAGATAAACTATTATTTGAAGAGTTGGTGGGTTTATGGATGATTTTTCCTTTTTCTTAAGATGAGAGAAAATAGAGCATGTATGAATGGTAAATAGAATGATGACGTAGAGAGGAAGAAAGTGGTGATGCAGAAAAGAATAAATATAATTTCAGAGAAAAGTCCGTAAGTAAGCCAAAAGATATGGGCTCCAGTACCCTAAGATGGGCACTGCCACAGTCCATCCAGAGATGCAGTTAGACTGTAGATAAGAAAATAGACAGCATGCTCATTTGGGTGGTCTGTCTACTGCCATGATTCTTGACCAACAGATCATGCGCATCAAAAGCAGTTCTGCTTTGTAGAGCTGCCCGTTCTCTTCCTGCACCTAGCACCACGCTGGAGGTTCCAGGCATGTTAGCTACAGAGTAGGGTCCCCAGAGCAGAGGCAGCAGCATCACATGGGTCCTTCTCGGAAAAGCAATTTCTCAGACCCTATCCCAGACTAACTGAATCGGAAACTCTGGGGATGGGGCCCAGTAATCCGTGTATTAACGAGCCTTCCAGGTATTCTGATGTGTGTTGAAGTTTGAAAGTTGCTGTGCTAGAGTATGAGGGAAAAGTCGCACAGGCAGCTACTAAAACTACGCTCAGCCCCATGGTTTCCAAGCAACCACTCTCCCCAGACTCACAGGCTTGCTATCAGCAGAATTCCCTGTGTGAGTGAGTTCTCATCAGCACCCAACCCACCTCCCCTTCAACAGTCTTCAAGAGCAATCTCGAAGCCTCGATAAAATAAAAAATTATCCTTCTTAGACTATATTCTTTCAGTGACCATATTCATGCCTGTAAACACCGTTCCTATACTAAAAAGCACAGTTTCTCATTTTTATGAAAACCCAATTCAACTTAAGCAAAGAGCTGTTTGCAAATGGTTTATTTTTCTGTTAGCAAGTCAACTGCAGTCATTAGTAGCCTTCATATGTCTGGAAAATAAAATACATGTATGTTGCTGGATATTAAGTGCTTTGAATATAATGATTATCTATGTCTAAAATATCACTACAAGACCAAGGGAATTTTCTTTTCCTGCCACTATTATTAGAGGAGGAAACACGGATATCGGTTATTTTGCTAAGTCATGGAAAACTAATGAATCTCTCCCCTCATGACTTGGGGTAGGAAGTTTGCATCTTGTTTTCCTAGGACGTCAGCAATAAATTCTTCTGGATGCTACAAAATCTTTATAGACGGGTGAGTATAGTACGTATCTGGAATATGATAAGCTTATGCTATCAAGACAGTATTTAAATTTGATTCTGGTTTCCATCTGTATTGATCACATTTTTAATGTAAAGAATAACCTTTTTCGGGCTTCCCTGGTGGCGCAGTGGTTGAGAGTCCGCCTGCCGATGCAGGGCACACGGGTTCGTGCCCCGGTCCGGGAGGATCCCACATGCCGCGGAGCGGCTGGGCCCATGAGCCATGGCCGCTGAGCCTGCGCGTCCGGAGCCTGTGCTCCGCAACGGGAGAGGCCACAGCGGTGAGAGGCCCGCGTAAAAAAAGAAAAAAGAATAACCTTTTTCTCATTTTAAATGCTAAAGCTCATCTCAGTGGGATGTATTATAAACTCTGTTTCATGTGCTTCCTTTATAACATGAGCCTCACCTTTGTCATATGAAAATCCATGCCTTTTTAGATAGATAAAGTTAAAAAGAACTCCAGGCGAATATAATTAAAAACTTGGACTATATGTCTTCCGAAGAACCAAGTGATTTCTGCACTGTGGGGAGTCCTATATGCTTTCCCACTGTAGCTAAGTTCATAAGTGCAGCTGAAAGGATCCGAGCTGATTATAATTACATTTGAAATTAGCCAATATTAGCACTGGGCCAAATACTTCACATAGCATGGTTTCCATGTTAGACAATCAATTACAGTTCAGATGAATCCATGCAAAAAATCCATAATTTTTACTTAGGATCACAGTTTTTGTAATTTAACGTATTATTACTGCCAAGGCTTCAAAAGGTCAGGCAGAACAATGCAATTTCTAGTTCGTAAATGTTCCTTTATTGTCACAAGAGGGTGAGAAAGCTGATTGTATCCGCATGCTTGATAGGATCAGAATTTTAATTTATTTTGACATTCGCCTTCCAGAATGCTTTAAAACAGAGAACAATTCTACCTGAAAGCTGTTAAAAATTCACACAGGTGCACCACGATGCTGGTGTCTCCTGTTAGACCCTCCTGTGCTGACCGATCCACCAGGAGCTTGCAGAGGAAACACCACAGAACACCACACCAGGGAACCGAGTCCCTGCCTGGAGGCCCAGTGGACAAGTTTCATATGTTTTCCAAATGTGAGAATTTAGCAGCACCCTGCTGCCCCCAGGAGTTCTACCTATTGCAATGGCACAGGAATCCTTCCAGAAAATTCTGTGGTTTACTGTCTCCATGCCAGTGTATTAGACCTGAGAATAATTTTTCTTTCAATCTACAGAGTATATTTCCCAGCACCAAACTAACAGGTTAAATGTGCTCCCTCAGTTCCTCTATTACAGTGAAAAGAAAAGCAAACAAATATTTTTCAGACATAAAGATTGGAATCCTGTTTCTGATCAGGTAAAGTAAGATTGACAAGATTTCTCTAGGATTTTAAATGGACCATCATCAAAATCTCCATATTATGGAGTAAGCTGGAAACGGATGCCACCAAGAGCGTGTGCCTACAATAAAGAAGACGCAGGGCAATAAGTTATGGATGATTGAGAGAATTAATTGGACTATGCAGCTGAGCCTGGATATTCAGAGCAGGGTGGGTCGAAATCAGCAAAGTCACATACACACAAGTGTCCCGCCCCCAGGCCTTGACTCCGAATGGTCAGAGCCTCTCCTTGGAACAAAGCGTTGTCTGGAAAGCACCTGTTGAAACAGCTACTCGTGTGGAGGAAAGAGAGTCAGTCATGAACATCTCCTGACACATAAGCTGCTCTCCTCCTTCTGTGAGGTCTGAGGACCAGATCCAGAAAGGAAAGGATAAATGTGAAGGCCTGGGGGAGGAGAAGATGAATCACTGAGACTATGAGACCCCATCTGAGGGAGACAACCTTGCAGAGACACTTCCTGGAAGGCGTGCACAGCGCAGAGGTGGTGAGCATGACCAGACGGGAGAGAGGAAGACTGTTTGCCTCAGGAGGCCGCATGCTATAGAGGGTTAGACCTGGATGCCGGGGCCAGGCTGCCTGAGTTCAAGTCCAACCTCAGCCTGCTTACTAGAAGCAGGAACAGAACAAATCTCTTAACCTCTCTGTGCCTCTGTTTTCCTCATCTGTAAAATGGGAATAACAACAGCACCCCCCCCCCAGCCCCCGTGAGGACAAAACAGCTATTTGGAGTTGCTGCCCTGGCATTTCACAGCATGACAACCCTATCATGCCGGAGTCTGGACATTTAAAGAAGGACCTGAGCTTAGGATTCCTGCCCCAAGTTCCTGTTTTGCTCTTCCCAGGGCACCTTTTAAAATAACCCCTTAGAGTTGAACTTGTGAGAAGTTAGTGACCTCTGTCCCAACCCCTTAAGTAACAGGTGCTTGGTGCCCTATGCTCTCTCTCCTGCTCACTCTGACCCAGGACAGAACTGCCCTTCCCTGGATCCCTGCGTTTCCCACCCCCACCCCCCAGATTCTGGGATCTGTAAGTGATAAATCTTGTGACTGTACTTCCTTGTACAAATGTACTGAAACTGCCCCTTCAATCAAAACAAGCTGGGGTTTTCCCTTCCCCGAAGCAGGAGCCTGGACACTGAGGGAGCTACTGCCAACCCCCTGTGGGTGGCTTGTGCCTCACTCAGCAGGTCAGATTCTTAATTTAAAACACCAGCTACTAATTATTAGAAAACTGAAAATGAAAACTACAGTGAGGTACAACCTCACATCTGTCACAATGGCCATCATTAAAAAGTCTACAAATAACAAATGCTGGAGAGAGTGTGGAGAAAAGGGAAACCCTCCTACACTGTTGGTGGGAATGCAAGTTGGTGCAGCTACTATGGAGAACAGTATGGAGGTTCCTCAGAAAACTAAAAGCAGAGTTACCATACGACTCAGTAAGCCCACTCCTGGGCACATATCCAGACAAAACTATAATTCAAAAAGATCCATGCACCTCTATGTTCACAGCAGCACTATTACAATAGCCAAGACATGGAAGCAACCTAAATGTCCATCAACAGATGAATGGATAAAGGAGATGTGGTACATATATACAATGGAATATTCCTCAGCCATAAAAAGGGTGAAATCATGCCATTTGCAGCAACCTGGATGCAGAGATTATCATACTAAGTGAGGGAAGTCATACAGACAAACAGATACCATATGGTATCACTTATATGTGGACTCTAAAATGTGACACAAAGGAACTTATCTACAAAACAGAAACAGACTCACAGACATAGAGAACAGACTGTGGGAGGGATGGAGTGGGAATTTGGCATTAGCAGACGCCAACTATTAGATATAGGATGGATAAACAACAAGGTCCTCCAGTATAGCACAGGGAGCTGTATTCAATATCCTGTAATAAACCATAACACAAAAGAAAAGAATACCAGCTACTGGCCCCCAACCCACCCCCTGCAAATACACACTAGGTTGTCATGAGGATCTGAATTGCAAAGCCTTCGATCCAGACCTTGCCCGTGGTGATAACCACCGAAGTGATGCTCGTGTTCTCATTGTTATTACCTGAAGTTGTCCTGTCTTAAAATTAAAGACACAGGTCCTAGAGGAAAGTAAGGATGAACACGCTGCTCCACCACGTGTGCAAGGAAATTCGTCCAGTTTTCTTTGCTGTGTTGCACTTGCTCGTGCTGAGTTTTTTACGAGGAGCAATTTCCAATCCTCATATCGGTTTAAACAGTACAAGTACAGTTTTCTTTTCTCCCTCCCTTATTTCCCTATTTCTTGGCAAATAAGGCAGTAAGGCAGAGAGTGATCTTTCCTCCAAAGGCCCCCGTACATGCGTGAGTCATACGTATCTTTGGAGATCAACCCACAGGGCCATTTTCTTGTCAGCCTACCGTTAAGACTCACTAACCATCTTACAAATGTTCTCAGATGCTGCCTCCCTCGTGTCAGACTGTCAAATGGCTCGCGGAGCACTCTGCAGGAACTATACTAACAATTCCTGTTTTTAGCGTCTTTAAATAGAGCAGGTGCGTTTGCAAGTGTGACCCAGGGTCTGCAAATATAATTACTTGCCGTAATTG
Source organism: Globicephala melas (assembly GCF_963455315.2). Taxonomy (NCBI): domain Eukaryota; kingdom Metazoa; phylum Chordata; class Mammalia; order Artiodactyla; family Delphinidae; genus Globicephala; species Globicephala melas. The sequence continues at coordinate 23,081,137 of NC_083326.1, read as the reverse complement.
ATACTGTGAGCTATAAAGATTTCACTGTAGGATCTAACACGATCCTCAAATGTTTGCCTCAAAGACCTATCAGGCCGTTGTAAGAAACAACATAGGAATAGCAATTAAGTCACTAATATCAGTCCTTCTAATCTACCTGCCACATACAGGTGATTTGTATTTACATGACAGAGTGATGGAACTTTTTAAAAGTCACTTTGTATTTTAGTGTCCCATTTTATTAACTTCTCCCATTTCCACGACCATCATACATGTACAGATCAATTATAAAATATCCAGTCCTCATAATTTCATTGAGGGACCATCAAGTTTATCTTCAAAAGATAAAATTATTAAAGGGTTTTCTGCTGAAGCTCCAGAAAAATAGGATTTGAAAATAATTAGGTAACCAACTAAATCACAGCAATGATCTCCATGTTTCTTTCGTCGTTAATGAGACCAGAAATCATCACCTTCCCGGCTTTGTCCAGATGATTAGGAACGTTTCCAGGCTAAAGTCAAATTTCCTCAGCAACGTTCGGGCTCAATAAGGGCAGAACTTTGGCAGTTTTTAGGGTCTAAAATCAATGCATACATGAAGACAAAGTTAAGTAAAAGGCCTACTACAGCAGCTTCGATCTGTCAGTCTTTCAGAGATGACATATTTTCGGACACCAAGCACACAGTTGTGCCAGCAGAGATTTTAATTAGCTTTCTGGCCTAACAGCAATAAGGGAGGGAGCAGAACCTGGGTCACCACTTAGTGTGTGTTTGGATCCTTTGAAAACTCACTTTTGTTCTCTTGTGAGCCGTGGCATTGACTGCCCTGCCTCCCTGCCCCTCGTCCCTCTGTGGGGATTTCACAGAATGACAAATCAGCTGTGGGACAAATAGTTTCTAATTAACAGTGACAGGATATTGACTGGGGTAACAACTGCTTGATAGAGGCCAAAGAAAAGTTTTAGGGCCGTGAATTTTCCATTACATTCACAAGTGATTATTCTCTCAAGATTTCAGCTTGATCGTTATCTTTCTACCACAGATATTGGAAAAACCCCTTCTGAAAAAAATTTACTGTTGTAGCTCAGTTGGAGGAAATGGATGAAAAGTCACTGATCAATGATCATTCTTGCCATCAATCAGCTCGTCTACTTGTAGTGCAATCTTATAAAATGCATTCATTACAAAACACTTGGATGACTGGCAACCAACCTGTGCTATTTTTCCCTAAGGATATCATATTCTGAATTCTTCAGCACAGACTTTTTCCTCTTCTTTCTGACACTTGTCTTTAAATAGTGCAATGCTGCTACTGAAAATAATAGCTGAACAATTCTCCTGGTCCCCCAAGTAGCCAGACGGCTCCAGGTCCCTCAGAGCCAGCTACCCTAAAATGAAGCGGGTCCCCGAGTCATTTCCTAAGCCCCAGAGGGAGGGTCAGTCTGACTTCCCAAATCCCTCTGCTGAATATTACACATCTTTACAAGAAATATTTGATTCCTGCCATTTTAAAGATTTTTTCGTGGTCAGGAGAACGAATAAGTGCTTTGTTCCCAAATTTAAGAAGGAAGATCAGTCCATCCTAAGATGCTAGATTACTTCCTAGGAAGTAATCTTTATTCTAGAAATACAACCTAGAATAGTGTCTTCCTGACTGTGTTTCATGAAGTCCTCAGGTCCTAAATTAACTGCAACAACCTCCTTAAGGAGGAGGCATGGTAAAAGGAACTTCAGGAACATCCCCATCTCCCTTTACCCAACGAACTCCATGGGTGAAGGTCAAAGCACTGAGCAATCGGTTCCCACAGGTGCTGCCCAATCAGTATGGACACCATCTCGCTCTAATGATCATGGACAGACACGTGTTTATCAGCCTGGCATCGGCCCTAAGCAAACCCACTTGCACTGATGTTATGTACTGGAGATGAGGTTCCAAGTAAAGTTATTAAATTGTTCACTGTTAAAAGTTTTAAAAACTACATGTATACAAAAGGAAATGCTTCCATTTCTACCTGCTGCAATTGAGCACTCCTGCAACTAGTGGAAACTCAAGAACTGTTACATGGTATACAATGAATTTCCTCCACTAATTATAATAAAGTTATGTCCTCAGAAGCAGAAAAGGCTCTATATATCCAGCTAGTTCAACTACCCCTATGATCCTTGAATTCCCTCTACTGCATCCCTGCTGGTTAACAACCAGCTTCAGAGATGCTTCAGAGATGGAGACATGACATGCTACAGACAGCTTCAGAGATGGAGGCGTCCTAGCGGTAAGGCACAGCAGAGGACAAGGTCCTAATGCAGGGACCTGGAGTGGAGTGTGTATGAGAGAGAATTAATAGGAGAGAAGGTTAGAGAGACAAGCAAGGGGTGGGCAAATATAGAAGGAGTTCATGGTTTTTCTGAATGAGATGGAAGCAGAGGGTTTGGGGCAAGTAAGGAACACGAACTGACATGTCCTACCATAATCATCTGGTGCGTGTCAAGAACAGACTGAAGAGGGCACAAGGCCAGAGGTGGGAAAACCAGTCAGGAGGCTACATCAATAATCCACACAGGGTGTGACAGAAGATCAGACCAGGGCATTAGCAGAGGAGAACGTGTGGCATAGTTTGATTCCCAAGATATGCTTAAGGCAGAACCAACAGAACTTGCTGGTGAATAGAACATGGTCCCTGAAAGAGAGTGAAGCATGAACCCAAAAGCTTTATCCCAAACAGCTGGAAAGATGGTGCTGCCGTTTACTGAGCTGAGGAAGACTGAGGGGCGAGCAGGCTTACTGGGCCTGTACCAGGAGCTCCATTTTGGAGAAATCAAGTTTCAGGTGCTTTTCCAAGTGGCTGTATCAAAAAGGGATAATAGATAAATAGATAAAATAGATAATCAACAAGAACCTACTGTATAGCACAGGGAACATCGCTCAATACTCTGTAATAACCTCTATGGGAAAAGAACCTGAAAAAGAATAGACATATGTATATGTGTAACTGAATCACTTTGCTGTGCACCTGAAACTAACACAACATTGTAAATCAGCTATACTCCAATATAAAATAAAAATTTAATTAAAAAAACACAAAAAAAACAAAAAAGGAGTGCGATATGCAGTTGGGCACTCGGGGGAGGGGTCACCTTGGAGATTTAAATTTGGTGTCATCCTCTTATTGATGGCATTTAAAGCCATGAGACTGAGCCCTGGGTGCTCTATCACCTAAGAGAAGAAATGAGTAGAAGCCAGCAGAGGAGACTGAGAAAGAAAGGTCAAGTCAGGAGGGAAACCCGTGCTCGAAGCCGAATTAAGACCATGTTTCAAGGAGCAGAGAAGGATCTGCTGCATTGGATGGTGCTGTGGCTGTGGAACCTAAGGGCGCCATAAACAGGAAGGTGTTAGAAAAACACCTGTTAGTGTTAGTGAGAGAAAGAAATGGAGAGACAAAGACGACTCCTTCAGGCAGGCTGGCTGGAAAGGAAGTCTGTCTCACTTTGTAACAACTTAGCCAACAGGTATTAGTACACCTATGTGACTGTTGAGGAAACTGAGGTTCCGAAGAACTAAGTTAACATCCTAAGGCAATGGAACCAAACCTCTCATGTCTGGTTTTAGCTTCCCTGCTTTCATTAAAGGGAACCTATGGTTATATGAGTATACTGGGACAACCCTAACACCAGTAATATCAACTTAAATCCCGTTCAGCTCTACTAACATTTCATCTCTCCCTCATCTTTTCTTGTGCTGTTGTTTAGAACTTTACTTTCGTCCTAATCAATTTTCATTCTGTTAGAGTCATTGCATTATCCCTGAATGCTGGGATTTTTAGAATCCTGATTCTGTTCTTATACATATTTGCTATTTCCCCCCAATTTAGGTAATCTAAATATGTGAAATAGATATAATTGGGTTTTTTCCTTTTCGTTTTCCCAAGGATTCAAGTATATATATTTCATCTCAATTTTTCTTAATCAATATGTAAATATCTAGAGCTTTCTCTCTGATTAACCTAAAATACATTGTAATTTAAGTCTCATTCTCATCTAGACAGTACTTTTAAGAATTCTGATCTTTTCCATAGATCATGAAATATTATTTAACTCTGAAAAACTTCAAGTGCAGGTGTTAGCATCCATCATTCGTCCTAATTTTAAAAAATGTAATAAAAGAAAATCAACTGTTCTTCATATTTGATTTGTATATATTTATACATACATACATACATATATATATATAAAAAACGGAATCACCTTGTTGTAGACCTGAACCTAACACAACATTGTAAATCAACTATACTTCAATTAAAAAAACCTATATGTATCAAAATACATGCAAATAATATTTTGCAAATATATATGCTATACGTGAACATCGAGGTCCATAATTAATATAGATTTTAGAAAAATTAAGAAATGACTGAGGGAAACTTTTAATAGTGGTCACCTTTGGGGAATAACACTGAGGAAGCAAAAACATGACGTGAGCTTTCATACTCACACATGTACCATTTAAACATTTACATGATATTTTTACATGAAATGTTAACTCCTGACCTATTTTCCAAAGAGCTTTGTTGTGAAGATAAAATTGGATGTGGTATTTCTCTACAATATTGTCTCAAGCACTATGAAATTCAGTATACTTTTATTATTCCTTTAGCATGAATAATAACACATTAATGAAATACCTTAAGAACAACAAAGAAATGAAACTAAATAAGGTTATATAAATAGAAGAGAGTGCAATCAGATCAGATGACCATTCTGATCACTCTCATGGTTGACGTGGTGTTAACATAACGGATTTGTAAGAAGAATTAGCAACCCAGTCATTAGAAAGCTCCTTGGGTTTCATCCATATATTATTTTCTAGCCTATGAAACAATAATAGATTGGTGAACACTGCAGAAACTCTTACACTCTTAGAAGTAAATTCTCTATTCATTTTCACTACTTACTAAACTCCTTTAGTAAGACTTTTATTCCATGTTACATTTCACTCCTAAATTTGTCATCCAGAGAAGGGCTGTCCGGTGACTTCATTTTCAAGCTACATCTCAGATGCCTCTAAAATTCATGCAAATTTATGAACACTGATATATAAATTATTTCATACAAATGTTCACACCCACACACACACAGAAGATATCTGACCCTTGTCCTCCCTGCAGTTCTGAAGAAACCAATATGCTTTAGCAATATGCTCGAAAATTGGTTTTATCGAAAGCATAAAATAAAATGTAAGAAATCAATACTGAAACAGATTGCATAACTCAATGGCATAGTGCCTCCTGACATACATGTGTATAAATCTGGAGAATAACCAGCTATCCTATTTGAAACCCTATTAGTGCTTTGACCTTACGGTAGAGTCTTTCGACTCATTTTCCTTTTAAAATCTTTAATTTAGCAAAATAGAGGATTAGAGAGGTACCTGAAAGCACAGTAGCAATCACACTACAGTTCTGAAATTGTCAAAAAATAGAGTATATAATTTTACTTGTTTTAAGGCAATTATAAAAACAAGAAGCAATTTTTGTAATGCAATTTTCAGTTTGCTTGACAATGATTATCAGGAAAATAGAACCTCAGATGGGGACTTCTCTGATAGTTATCAAAACAATTTTGTAAGTTCTAGTTTAATTAATTGATCATTTTCCTACCATTCATCTAGTTGCTTAAAGCTTTTCAACAAATCTGAAAATTACACTTTATGTTTCTTTAATGACATCCTTAAAATTAAATTGAAAAGTCAAATCAGTGAAATATTTTAAAAATAATTTTATCATTCATTTTATTCATCTAGTATAAATATATATTTCCTATACTTTGGTGTGTTAGAGAACTGGTCATTTTCAAGGTTTTCATAAGTTTATAATCAATAAGATTCCAGAGAACAAACAAATCCTTAAGGATTTCTAGTGCTTCAACCTCTACTCTTTTTATTTTTTTCAATTTTTATTTATTTATTTATTTATTTGTGGCTGTGTTGGGTCTTCATTGCTGCTCAGGCTTTCTCTAGTTGCCACGAGCAGGGTCTACTCTTCGTTGTGGTGTGTGGGCTTCTCATCTGCGGTGGCTTCTCTTGTTGCAGAGCACGGGCTCTAGGCACGCAGGCTTCAGTAGTTGTGGCTCGCAGGCTTCAGTAGTTGTGGCTCGCAGTCTCTAGAGCGCAAGCTCAGTAATTGTGGCTCACGGGCTTAGTTGCTCCGCAGCATGTAGGATCTTCCCGGACCAGGGCTCGAACCCGTTTCACCTGCACTGGCAGGCGGATTCTTAACCACTGCGCCACCAGGGAAGCCCTGGAAGTCTTTTTTAAATATGAAATATCCTCATTTCTTTTTATGGTTTAACTATAAAACAGCAGAAAATACCTGATGACCAACTAAAGGCTTTTCTTCCCCCCCCCCCCCTGGATCTATGTGACAGCCTAGAAATAACCAAAATAAGAAGTCTTCCCCAGGAAGAGAAATGTACCACCGGTATTTGCATTCTAGAACTGCCCTTGGGGAAGCAGTGTTCTACTTACTCAAAGATGGCAAGTGAAGCATTGTTAATCTCACAGCCAATTCAAATGCTCTGATGTTATTAAATTGCTCTATAATGAATAAATAGTGCTTAAAAGATTATCCACAGCTGCCCAGATATCCACAGAGTCAGGAATAATTTAAATATTGAGACAGATTACGACCAGCCTTCAGGGAACTCTACCAAGAGGAGAAGAAACAGATATTTATTGAAAGAGCCAGGATCTGGGTATTTGACAAAGAGTAGAATAACCAACAACTGTTATTCCTGCTCATTTCCCTAACCATGGGGGCAGGGAGGCTAAACCCTTGACTTTTTGCTAAATAAAATGTTTGGGTTTGCTTTATCTAGTTCTCCGGGTTTCCTTTCCTTTGGGGACGAGAACTAGCTATATTTTAGGAAAGAGTCTCAAACTTGAGGCTCACTCTGGAAAGTCTATCAGATGTTAAAGAATAGCCTGCTCGGCCTTGCTGCTCAGAATGCCGTCAGTCATTCAGTTTACATCCGACAAGCAGGTTCACCTCCTGTCCAATAAGAGACTGTGTGTTGGACGAGTTAAAGCAGGAGTCCTAGGTGATTCCTAAACTAAGACATCCTACTGGAGCAGAAATCAGGGCGATTCAAGCCAATGAGAAGCCTCATGGGCACCATAAGGCAGGTGCAACGAGGAAATTATGGGGGCCCCTAGGACGCAGTGTCCAGAAAGACAGGGGCAGTGTTACTGACTGACAGTTTGTGGGGACTCCAGTCAGTGAGGATGAAGATCAGTGTGGGAGTTTCACCAACGTCCTTGCTTCCCCTCCACTGAGCCCTCAAAGTCAAGCTGACTTGAGAGGGGAACTCAAAGGAACCGTCAGGTCCAAGAAAAGGGCTAAATGCCCTAAGTGCTCTGCGGTCTGAGTCGCCTGGAGACTTTTTATCTTCCCCAATGGCTTCCTGGGTTTATTCTAGTCAGACTAGTGGAACACGAAAACCCTTTGGCGCCTCTCTTGGATTTTTCAGAAAGACCAAGGCCAGAAGTCTATTAATGAAAGGGATATCTTTTCTCCTTAGGGTTTTTTGTATTTTTTAAATCAATGGAATAGTCCTGGATTAGTCTACAGGTGGGCCCCTCCCATAGAGGCATGCCTAAAAATCTCTATCAATAATTACTCCAGCCCTGGCCAGGTCTGGTTGGCCCTACATAACTCCAGGAGGTACCTGAGGAAAACCAGTACCACAGAATGAAACTTTTTAAGCTAGGTTGAAAAGAAGGTGGATGAAGCCAAGGTAGGCATAGGAGAGACCACCTGCTGTAGAAGTATTCCTGGAAGCCTTGCACACACACTCTGGCGCCACATCTGTTCTGAATGTACAGCCCCTTCTGAGAGAGGTTGGGACCTGGGACCCTTTGCTGCAGTGCTGCAATGCTTGAGCAACGAACCTCTCCTTGAGCAACAAAATGCAAAGAAATTATATGGGACTAAAAATAACTGCATGCATGCGCAGTTGGGGCAAAATTATGGACAAAAGAGACAAAAAAAAAACACCCAACTGCCACTTTTGAAGAGCCTGGAGCAAAAACATGGTGTTGGGAGCAAAAGCAGGGTACTGAGCATGCCCTCTGCACTCAACACCTCCAGAGGGGTGAGCAAAACACCTAAGCCACCCCTCCAGCCGGACCCCTCGACATACCCCTCCCCTCACCCCATGTAAGGAGCAAGCTCCCCCTCCCCCTCAGGCAGCAAGCTAGCAGGAGAAGATGTTACTTGTTCTCACTCCATGCTGCTGCAGCATGGGCCCCAATAAAGCCTTGCCTGAATTTCTTGTCTGGCCTCTAGGCAATTTCTATTGATTGGGGAAGGCCAAGAACCCTGGTGGGTATCACTTCTTGTTATCCACTGCTATTATGGTCTATAAAATCACCTCTAACGGGGAATTACAGAATCCTGAACACTATTGCTCAGGGAAAGACAGGGTTACATTCCTTGACTCTCAGGCATATTTATCAGGAAATCTAGGGGCTTCCCTGGTGGCACAGTGGTTGGGAGTCCGCCTGCCGATGCAGGGGACGTGAGTTCGTGCCCTAATCCAGGAAGATCCCACATGCCGCGGAGCGGCTGGGCCTGTGGGCCATGGCTGCTGGGCCTGCGCGTCCGGAGCCTGTGCTCCGCAATGGGAGAGGCCACAGCAGTGAGAGGCCCGCGTACAGCAAAAAAAAAGAAATCTAGTATCTCTTGACAGTTTCCTAAATTCAACTGGGTCCTTGCAAGAAGGATTTGCCCTATCCTCAAGTACAGGTCTTGCTTATTTTCACCTCCCACTATTGCAAATACTGTTGACAGAGTTTGCCCAAACTCTGTTTAGTTTTGTCGTAAAACATAGATTTTCAACATATTTCTGTGCCGCAAATGGAATCATACTCAAATTCAAAAACAATACTGTACTACAAGTTCACATGCACCTTCTATTCATAAATATCACAAATATCCTAAGTAGGGTAACTGTCCTATGAGTCTGAGCATCCCAAAGAAATATCTGGAACGTTGATATTAGAAAAGAGAGAAAATCTATACAAAGGAATAGGAGGAACGGCTTTGGGGACAGATAAGGGGGGAAAGCCCCAGCCAACTCCCCCTGCAATATGGACCCTCACAAGCCTCCCTGAAGCCCTGCTTCTTTACTGTCATTGACTAAAAAGTGTAACTTTTATTGAAGAAAACAGAAAGAAATACAATGTTTAAAATAAGTAAAATGAAACAGAAGTATTAGAATAAACTAAAAAGTTAAGAACATGAAAAAAAATTCTAAAAACTAGGTTTAAAATATGAAGACAATCAAAGAACTACGGATGATTCACATACCTTTAAAATAAGAAAATAAAAAAACTTAAAAATGTAAAGGGATGGGGCTTCCCTGGTGGCGCAGTTGTTGGGAGTCCTCCTGCCGATGCAGGGGACACGGGTTCATGCCCCGGTCCGGGAAGATCCCACATGCCGTGGAGCGGCTGGGCCCGTGAGCCATGGCTGCTGAGCCTGCACGTCCGGAGCCTGTGCTCTGCAACGGGAGAGGCCACAACAGTGAGAGGCCCGCGTACCACACACACAAAAAAAAAATGTAAAGGGAGAAATTAAGAGTATGAAAACAAGTCAAATATATTTAAATTAAAGAAAGTAGAAAACTTTTGAAATAAAAAATGGCTAAACATTTATCAAAGAAATTAAAAATAAGATATGATAAATGTTAAAGGACCACATGAAATAAGTGAATAATGAAAAGCAAAAGATGGAGAGGGCAGACAGCAGAAGCAAGAACTACAATCCTGTAGCCTATGGAACAAAAACCACATTCACAGAAAGATAGACAAGATGAAAAGGCAGAGGGCTATGTACCAGATGAAGGAACAAGATAAAACCCCAGAAAAACAACTAAATGAAATGGAGATAGGCAATCTTCCAGAAAAAGAATTCAGAATAATGATAGTGAAGATGATCCAGGACCTCGAAAAAGAATAGAGGCAAAGATCGAGAAGATGCAAGAAATGTTTAACAATGATCTAGAAGAATTAAAGAACAAACAGATAATGAACAATACAATAAGTGAAATGAAAACTACACTAGAAGGAATCAATAGCAGAATAACTGAGGCAGAAGAATGGATAAGTGACCTGGAAGACAGAATCATGGAATTCATTGCTGTGGCACAGAATAAAGAAAAAAGAATGAAAAGAAATGAGGACAGCTTAAGAGACCTCTGGGACCACATTAAATGCAACAACATTTGCATTATAGGGGTTCCAGAAGGAGAAGAGAGAGAGAGAAAGGACACGAGAAAATATTTGAAGAGATTATAGTCGAAAACTTCCCTAACATGGGAAAGGAAACAGCCACCCAAGTCCAGGAAGTGCAGAGAGTCCCATACAGGATAAACCCAAGAAGAAACACGCCAAGACACACAGTAATCAAATTGGCAAAAATTAAAGACAAAGAAAAATTATTGAAAGCAACAAGGGGAAAACAACAAATAACATACAAGGGAACTCCCATAAGGTTAACAGCTGATTTCTCAGCAGAAACTCTACAAGCCAGAAGGGAGTGGCAGGACATATTTAAAGTGATGAAAGGGAAAAACCTACAACCAAGATTACTCTACCTGGCAAGGATCTCATTCAGATTCGATGGAGAAATCAACAGCTTTACAGACAAGCAAAAGCTAAGAGAATTCAGCACCACCAAACCAGCTCTACAACAAATGCTAAAGGAACTTCTCTAAGTGGGAAACACAAGAGAAGAAAAGGACCTACAAAAACAAACCTAAAACAATTAAGAAAATGGTCATAGGAACATACATATCGATAATTACCTTAAATGTGAGTGGATTAAATGCTCCAACCAAAAGACACAGGCTTGCTGAATGGATACAAAAACAAGACCCACATGTATGCTGTCTACAATAAACCTACGTCAGACTTAGGGACACATACAGACTAAAAGTGAGGGGATGGAAAAAGATGTTCCATGCAAATGGAAATAAAAAGAAAGCTGGAGAAGCAATACTCATATCAGATAAAATAGACTTTAAAATAAAGAATGTTACAAGAGACAAGGAAGGACACTACATAATGATCAAGGGATCAATCCAAGAAGAAGATATAACAAATATAAATATATATGCACCCAACATAGGAGCACCTCAATACATAAGGCAACTGCTAACAGCTCTAAAAGAGGAAATCAACAGTAACACAATAATAGTGGGGGACTTTAACACCTCACTTACAAAAATGGACAGATTATCCAAACAGAAAATTAATAAGGAAACACAAGCTTTAAATGACACAATAGACCAGATAGATTTAACTGATATTTGTAGGACAGTCCATCCAAAAACAGCAGATTACCCTTTCTTCTCAAGTGCACACAGAACATTCAACAGGATAGATCACATCTTGAGTCACAAATCAAGCTTCAGTAAATTTAAGAAAATTGAAATAATATCAAGCATCATTTCTTGTTTTTATTTTTTTTTTGGTGTATGCGGGCCTCTTACTGTTGTGGCCTCTCCTGTTGTGGAGCACACGCTCTGGACATGCAGGCTCAGCAGCCATGGCTCAGTGGCCAAGCTGCTCTGTGGCATGTGGGATCTTCCCGGACTGGGGCAAAAACCCGTGTCACCTGCGTCGGCAGGTGGACTCTCAACCACTGCGCCACCAGGGAAGTCCCTCAAGCATCATTTCTGACCACAATGCTATGAGATTAGAAATCAATTACAGGAAAAAAAAAAGGGAAAAAACACAAACACGTGGAGGCTAAACAATATGTTACTAAATAACCAAGAGATCACTGAAGAAATCAAAAAGGAAATCAAAAAATACCTAGAGACAAATGACAATGAAAACACAACGATCCAAAATCCATGGGATGCCGGAAAAGCAGTTCTAAGAGGGAAGCCTATACAAGCCTATTTCAACAAACAAGAAATATCTCAAATAAACAATCTAACCTTACACCTAAAGGAACTAGAGAAAGAAGAACAAGAAAAACCTAAAGTTAGCAGAAGGAAAGAAATCATAAAGATAAGAGCAGAAATAAATGAAATAGAAACAAAGAAAACAACAGCAAAGACCAATAAAACTAAAAGCTGGTTCTTTGAGAAGATAAAATATAAAACTTTAGCCAGACTCATCAAGAAAAAGAGGGAGAGGACTCAAATCAATAAAATTAGAAATGAAAATGGACAAGTTAAAACAGACAGGGCAGGAATACAAGGCATCCTAAGAGACTACTACAAGCAGCTCTATGCCAATAAAATGAATAACCTGGAAGAAATGGACAAATTCTTAGAAAGGTCTAACCTTCCATGACTGAACCAGGAAGAAATAGAAAATATGAACAGACAAATCACAAGTAATGAAATTGAAACTGTGATTAAAAATCTTCCAGCAAACAAAAGTCCAGGACCAGATGGCTTCACAGGTGAATTCTATCAAACATTAAGAGAAGAGCTAACACCCATCCTTCTCAAACTCTTCCAAAAAACTGCAGACGAAAGAACACTCCCAAACTCATTCTATGAGGCCACCATCACCCTGATACCCAAACCAGACAAAGATACTACAAAAAAAGAAAATTACAGACCAATATCACTGATGAATATAGATGCAAAATTCCTCAACAAAATACTAGCTAACAGAATCCAACAACACATTAAAAGGATCATACACCATGATCAAGTGGGATTTATCCCAGAGATGCAAGGATTCTTCAATATACGCAAATCAATCAATGTGATACACCATATTAACAAACTGAAGAACAACCATATGATCATCTCAATAGATGCAGAACAAGCTTTTGACAAAATTCAACACCCATTTATGATAAAAACTCTCCAGAAATTGGGCATAGAGGGAACCTACTTCAACATAATAAAGGCCATATATGACAAAGCCACAGCAAACATCATTCTCAATAGTGAAAAACTGAAAGCATTTCCTCTAAGATCAGGACCAAGACAAGGATGTCCACTCTCACCACTATTAGTCAACATAGACTGCCAAAGCAGTCTTGAGAGAAAAAAACGGAGCTGGAGTAATCAGATTCCCTGACTTCAGACTATACTACAAAGCTACAGTAATCAAGACAATATGGTACTGGCACAAAAATAGCAATATATATCGATGGAACAGGATAGAAAGCCCAGAGATAGACCCACACACCTATGGTCAACTAATCTATGACAAAGGAGGCAAGGAGATACAATGGAGAAAAAACAGTCTCTTCAATAAGTGGTGTTGGGAAAACTGGACAGCTACATGGAAAAGAATGAAATTAGAATATTCCCTAACACCATACACAAAAATAAACTCAAAATGGATTCGAGACCTAAATGTAAGACGAGACACTATAAAACTCTTCGAGGAAAACATAGGAAGAACACTCTTTGACATAAATGACAGCAAGATCTTTTTTGATCCACCTCATAGAGTAATGGAAATAAAAACAAAAATAAACAAACAGGACCTAATGAAACTTAAAAACTTTTGCACAGCAAAGGAAACCATAAACAAGACCAAAAGACAACCCTCAGAATGGGAGAAAATATTTGCAGGTGAATCATCGGATAAAGGATTAATCTCCAAAATATATAAACAGTTCATGCAGCTCAATATTAAAAAAACAGACAATCCAATCCAAAAATGGGCAGAAGACCTAAATAGACATTTCTCCAAAGAAGACATACAGATGGCCAAGAAGCACATGAAAAGCTTCTCAACATCACTAATTATTAGAGAAATGCAAATCAAAACTACAATGAAGTATCACCTCACACCAGTTAGAATGGGCATCATCAGAAAATGTACAAACATCAAATGCTAGAGAGGGTGTGGAGAAAAGGGAACTCTCTTGCACTGTTGGTGGGAATGTAAATTGATACAGCCACTATGGAGAGCAGTATGGAGGTTCCTTAAAAAACTAAAAATAGAATTACCATATGGCCCAGCAATCCCACTACTGGGCATATACCTAGAGAAAACCATAATTCAAAAAGACACATGCACCTCAATGTTCATTGCAACACTATTTACAATGGCCAGGTCATGGAAGCAACCTAAGTGTCCATCAACAGACAAATGGATAAAGAAGATGTGGTACATATATGCAATGGACTATTACTCAGCCATAAGAAGGAATGAAATTGGTCATTTGTAGAGATGTGGATGCATCTAGAGACTGTCATACAGAGTGAAGTAAGTCAGAAAGAGAAAAACAAATATCATATATTAACACATATATGCGGAACCTAGAAAATGGTACAGATGAACTGGTTTGCAGAGCAGAAATTGAGACACAGAAGTAGAGAAAAAAACGTATGGACACCAAGGGGGGAGAGCGGCAGGGGGTGGTGGTGGTGGTGTGATGAATTGGGAGATTGAGGTTGACATGTATACACTGATGTGTATAAAATGAAAGACTAATAAGAAAAAATAAATAGATAAATAAACAAATGCTCTTCCTGCAAAATAAATAATAAATTAAAATCCACTCCTTTTTTCTAAAAAAAATAAAGAAAATACAATAAAGAAAAGCAATAAGATGTAGAAAAAAATTAATAGTAGAAAGGTACCTAAATAACAGCAGTTTCAATATGGTAAATACACACCAAGAAAGGTCAGTACACAGCGGTACAAATTAAAAAGCATTTCAAATGTGTTCTTTTTTTAAGTTGCGGACTAACTGAAGTAACCGTTTATTGAAATGAAATAAAGAAATTATGGCTAAAAATGGAAGAAGGGCTCACCTCGAAAATGTGTAAGTTGAATGTGTAATCAGAGAATTCATTGAGTTCAACCCCCTCCTTTAGCATGAAATCCTTACAGAAGTGTCCCAGGAGCAGAATGAAATGCACAGCCTTGATCTCCCCTCCCTCACTCTGGGCACAGACTGGGGCGACCCACCTCTGGTGGCTCTTCTGGAACATTCCTGCCTATCAGACCAACGTAACCCACAAGAATACCCCAGGCAGGGAGGCAAACTCATAAGCTGACCCTACACAGTACAGAGGGCTCCAAACAGAATCATTCATGGAAACAAACAGGACTAGAAAACGAGTGAAATTTCCACATAAAACCCTACTGAGAGGGTTGATACTTCCATGACAATGAAGCTTTCACACACAATCTCAACTTTTTTTAGTTTGTATCGAGCAACACCATATGTTATTGAAGCAAGAATATAAAGATAATTTATTTCAATAACAATTATAACAATTCCAGATGGGAACCATTTCAATGTATTAAATGAAATCATTACTCCATAGCACCCCACATTCAGGGAACTTTTAAAGTCTTTATATAAAACACACACAGTCCCCAGCAAAACTATCCGGGGAACCGGAAAGTAAAGATTCCAGGCCATGGTGTGGATGAAACCAAGCCGACAACTAAAGGTGCAGATTGTGGGTTTTAAAAAAGTGATTCAAATGAATTTATTTACAAAACAGAAACAGACTGAAGACTTAGACAATGAACTTACGGTTACCGGGGGGGAAGGGTGGGGGACAGGGATAGATTGGGAGTCTGGGATCGACAGGTACACACTGCTATATTTAAAATACATAACCAACAAGGACATATTGTAAAAAAATTAATTTAAAAATAAATAAATATATTTTTTTAAAAAGACAGGTAGTGTTTCTCTTTTTCGTCCTCTCTATACACAGAGGACCTAAATATCTCCAATGGGTCATGAATGAAATATATACACAATCAAAATTAAGGCATACGTGACATATTACACAATTATCTACATTCATCTCAATTTAAGATTTAATAATGTCCTTTTTTCATTATGACACCTTGGCATAGCCTTAGCTGGAAAATATCTTTCTCCACGACTATATATTCTTTGTAATTACTCGATGTAGGAAACAGCAAACAGCCACAGTAACTACCCTTTTTCCCCACTGAGAGAACATACGGGAGACTGAAATGTAGAGGAATAACGATAAGTGTAAGTCCCTTATCACACTCTAAAAGAGATTTGCCATTTTAACTGTCTGGCACTTTAGCAATTACTCTCAATTTTCTCCTGCATGTTGACTGATTTCTTCAGTTTTTCTCACTCAAAGGGAAGCCCTGAGTAGTCTGAAATTGCACTTCTGCATTTTAAATTTGCCCTTTTTCTTATGGATTAGTAGAATTCTCGGCACAGTGAGGGGAACACACCTGTGACTCGTAGCTAATACCCAGACCTGAGGAAGACGCATGCCACTGACTGCAACACCAGCAGCTCGTCCAGACCCACCGTCTCAGGTCCTCCACGAGGACATGGGAATAATAATATAACAATCTTACAGCATTAGTTTGCAAAAGATTTACTGTACATGAAGTCCATGTCCTTTTACATTTTGAGTATTATATTATGAAGTGATGGGAGGAGTTCTAGAACAACATGGTGGCCTCATCTTCTATTTCATTATTTTATAATCAAAAGATAAACATATAATGATAAGGAGGCACCTACAGCTATACTGAAATGACACGGATGCAGCACGTGTGATTATGGTTTTGGCTGTTGGTGCTCAGGCAGGTGGTTCAGTGGGCTGATGAGAAAGTCCACGCAGAAGGGAAAAGGTGGGCTGTGCCAGTTCCAAGCTGCTTTCCTCATTTGTCCTTGATGTCACACCCTTTCTTACTTAAATATAAAAGGTTAGTGTCAAGTCAATGCCATTATAACAAGCTGATGATTCTCTGTCTTTGCATTTTTCATATCTGCATTCAACCGTCCTTTGAAAAACACCCTTGATTTTCCATTAAAATTCAATTTGTTGACTTATGTATTTCAAGATGGGACTTCAGAGATCATTTTAAGGAACGAAAAGCTCTATTTTTTGAGACACGATTCTTTGAAAAGCTTGATGCATTGGGTACATACTGGTTTTCAAATTTAGTTGCTGTTTCCTTTAAAAAATATAAATCCCCTAAATAAAAAAGTATTCCTGCCTGGGTTCACTTTGAAGACAGATCTCTGCAATATTATATTCTTAAAATGGCAAATTCATCTTTTAGCTGATCTAAAGAATTCAAAGGAAGTTAACATATGCTTTTTTCAAGATCATAAGTGTTTCTTTTTTCACACAGGGATCAGAAGAAAATCTTGATTGCCAAAAATACTTTTAAATTTTCTACTGTATATGTATAGATTGTGCAAGAAAAGGTCAAAGTCATGAAGTTTTTGACAAGATAAAACAGATAAAAGAACACACTTTACATTCACGGTAGCTGTGGCCACCACGTAAACGTTAAGTGCCCAAATTAAATGTCATCGGACTCCTGGGTCACCACTTACTTTAGAGAGTTTCATTTCTTTTGTAGGATTCACAAAAGAAAGACAGTGCCTCAAAAGGTTCCTTGGCCTGAAGGATTCTTCAGAGGAAAACACCTAAAAGGAGGATTACATTTTCAAGAAAGATAACCAAATCTATCAAGATAACGTGGAACCATCAGATGCACCTGTAGAAGTGAGTTTCTAGGCTCCAAAAGGCATATTTTTTTCTAAGAATTAATTGTTATAAAAGAACATGGACTTCCCTAGGTGTGAACTTGTTTGCTCCTGATTCAAACAAACAAACTTAAAAAGAGACATGTAAAGCAACGGGGGAAAATATGAAGCTGACCAACTGTTTCATAACATTAGGGAATCATTGCTAGTTTTTAGTTGTGATAACAGTAGTTTCACACTTTAGAAGAACTTTCCTTTTAGAGATGCATAGTGAAGTATTTATGAAAGAGCTGCTATCATGTCTGGTATCTGCCTCAAAAGAATCCCCTGATGGAAGAAAGTATTTGAGAATTCAGATGAAACAGGACTGATCATACGTTGACCATCACTGAAGCTGAATGATGGGATTTAGTGGTTCACCATAAGATCATCTCTAATTTTAGAGAGGTTTGGAAGTTTTATTACCAAAAATGTTTTTAGGGAATTCCCTGGTGGTCCAGTGGTTAGGACTCAGCGCTTTCACTGCCAAGGGCGTGGGTTCAATACCTGGTTGGGGAACCAAGATCCCACAAGCTGTGCGGCGTAGCCAAAAAAAAAGAAATGTTTTCAATACACATTATCCTTTCTCTAATATTTTTCCCTGTGATAAATATTACATTTCAGTTTGAAACAGCTTAAATGTATTTGATGACTTCAATCTTTTAAATTTTAGACTAGGTTCATTATTAAATAAATCGTCTTTCCTAAAGCACTCTACCATTCCTAGTAGGTAAATTGCAAAAAAAAAAAAAAGTCACGTTGTTTTCATTCTTAAAAATTAGCATGACATTGTCCCATCATTTGCTATGCGATATACTTGCAAGTATGCAGTAGACTAGGTGCTTCATATGTTATAACTCGCAAATGATTTGGCTAAAACATATTTGTATACAAGTATACTCTATAACCTGTAAAATATGTCAACATATTCTTATATAAGGAAATGCAAGGAGACCGATGCCCCGAGATGCAATGTCATCCAAAATCCATTAACCATGAACTCCCTCACTTCTGAACTGTGCTTCACCTTTTCAACATCCATTAAGGAGAAGTTTTACAAGAGACAATAGTATTACGAAGAACTTTCTGTTGGGGTCTTATTTTTTGACTTAGCTTTAAAGCTCCCTTTGGCACCTGACTCCATTACGTTTCCATGAACGCTGAAGAGAACTCGCAGAAACAGGACTGGGGTAGGTGTACCTTTGGGGGGTTTGCTCTTGTGAGGATGTGAAAAGCTCAGGACAGGGTGGTCAGTGGAGAATGTGATGGACCCTCGAGCACGCAGGACAGAGCAGGCTGGACAGACATAGGTAGGAAAGTTGATTCAGACACTTTTAACTGGTCTTCGCTCTCCTTCCCTCACACCCAGGTCCTCATTTACATCTACTCATCCTGCCACTGATTCTGTGCTGGTTGCCCTTCTTAACCATGTGTTTCTTATTTAGGGTTAACTATAGTCAACGTTAAAGCTTGATGTTAAACAATAAAGAAAATAAAAGGTATTGATAACAATCAGAGGAGTAACTGAATTTAATATAATCTATGTAGCAGCCACCTACACAGGAGCTTTGAAATCATAAATACCATCAAATCATTTCAAAATGTGCAATTTTTCCCTACTTCTCTCTGATTTGCTTAAGGGTCCTCTATATGACACACTTGAATGCTGACACTAGGGGAAAAAAGCAACCCTAATGGGTAGCGTCGCACATTGAGATTTTAAATGAAAACCAAATAAATCTTTGGTTTGGCCAATCTTCAGGTTGAAATGAAAATCTGAGTATTTCATTGACATCTTTAATAATTGTATGCTATAGCTAGACTTCCTGGTTTCAAACAGATTCATTATGCAACTCTCACGTTTATGAATGGGAGAAGGACACTCATCATTCATTTAGCTCATCACCTGCGCCATTTTGTGGACAATGTAGCCTACAAACGTGTGTGCATTATTTTCACTTCTCCCCGTGTTGCAGGAAACAAACTGTTGCGACTCATCATGGAATCAATATCTTGTACATGAAAACCTCAGCATCTCTCTATGCAGCCTCAGAACATTTAAATCACTGTCACCAGCCCCGTGTAATTCTAGAGTGTGCAGTGTCCTCCTCAATAAATATTTTACGCTTCTCTTTAGAGGTTTATTTCTATTACCTCTAGAATACCTGGAAAATAGTTTCTTCATTGTTCTTTCCTTCTGTAGCCATTAGAATGGTATTTATCTCCTGCCTTAGAATGAATCTGATTTTGTGATTCTTGGTTTAACATATAAATATAGGGGGATTTTTATCTTGCCTCGATACCTGTTTCCTAAGTGCTCCATAGTGGTTTTGTCGTGTGAAAATTGCTTGAATAGTGTTTGAATTCTTAAGAGCTTCTCGGAGGAGTTCCCATATGGCTCTGTTGTTTAAGGGTGTCTTGTCACATTCATTTTTAAAGGGAGCGTCATGAATATGGAAAGAATTAATCTGGTATCATCGCCCACGTTTTCCTAAATGCCTATCAGACTCACCAAGTAAATAAACCTGAAACCACACAAACTAAATGTAGGATTAGGTCGAACCTGCCCTTTGACTTCAAATGATGCAATAGTAGCGGAAACAAAGAACTTTTTGTTTTTTTCATTAAAAATCGACTTCCTCAGACCAGAGCTCTCTGGGTCGGTTCAGCCTGGGACTAACAATTACTACCACAGTGCGAAGCCATTTCTGGCTACCTATGATTCATTTTGAATTTTTATTCATAGTAAGAAAAAAAGGGAAATATTTGCCTTTTATTTCTCGACGTCTAAAAAAAAATCTACATCATTATTTCACCTGACAATTATTTGAGGGCAAATCAACTAAAATGACTGATGTCCCTCAAGGCTGTTCCTCTTTTATGAGCCCATTTTGCCCTACACTAAGTAGCTGGGGAAAATACAAAGCATCTGATTCATTAAGCTGGAAACATATTGTCCATACAGCAGGATGGGATGGTAATTTACTGTATGCAGCCAGGAAAGACACACTTTACAACACAGATTTGCAGCTTTTAACCTGGAAACTTAATAGAAAAGGCAATTCTGCTTTACTTTGCTTCCCTTCAAATCCAAAAGAAAGCAATACCTACTTTGTTACAAAACAGAGCAGGCAATATTTTATATTGCCATAGTCAATTATCTGAAGCTGTGTAACCTTTTCCAGCTATTATAGTCTTCAAATCTTCCAGTGCTAATGTTGCCAACACAATAGAGGAGCAGCTTCAAAGCATCTTCACAGTGATAGAAAGAGAAGACAGCTGGCACTGCTCAGAGACTGAGCTGAGATGACCAGATTTCTAATTTACAAAACTGGGACAGCATACGTCAAGGGAACATCACTGGGGGTTTTGTGAAGGTCTATCTCCAGCTATTTCCTTCTGTCAGGTAAAGACTTGTTTACTGAACAAAGAAAAGGAAAAACTGTAAAAGGTTTTGTTGAGAGACTCCGGGAAAACAAAACAAAACTACAGCCCAAAAAGCCACCTTTAATTAAAAAGAATGCTACAAGAATAAGTATTCACATTCAAACCAATGCTGTGCTCCAATGTACAGATTTGAGAGAATTCCATCAAAAAGGTAGATCGAGAGACATACGAATTCATCAGTCTCACCTTCAAAACCCATTAGACCTTGGTTATAACAAAACATTCACTGCAGGAAGGATGTGATACAACTGTAAAAACCATGGACTTTCAATTACTAGTAACGACTGATAATCTCTTGTGTCATTTTGGGATTAGGCTCCATTTGATGTATCTTGAGAACTACGATAGCTCCTGATAACACCAGAACATCAACCTCTGAAAGGGTGGAGATGGGATAACTTAGACTGAAACATGCGCACTGTAGGCAGGAGTCTGGGGGTGAGGGTGAGGGTCCACTGTGGGCAGTGGGGACCACACATTCAGTTGATTTAATAAAACGATCCACCCTGTTTTCTAGATTGTCTCAACTCTTCGTTAGTTTTGTAGACGGCTGTTTTCAAACACCACCTCATCTAGTATCTTCAATTTTCACAACTCGGAAGAATGTTGAGTAAATGTCAGTTTGTCCATTTAAAAGAAGAGGAAAATTGGGATTCAAAGAAGATATGTGCCTTGTTGAGACAAGGTCACACGGCTGAAGAGTAGAGGAATTGGCCCCAGAATTCTGCTCTTCTAACCCTTAGATGGATACACTTTCTTCTCACTTCTTACAAATGGATTTTGGGAACACCAAACATTAGGATTACCAATCTATAACCCTCTAGGGTGTCCTAGTTCACATTTTGCCAGGGGAAAGCCAGGGAAATGCTGCTAAGGTGTGGATAACTAGACAGAAAAGAGCTTTGCACAGAATGGTTCTGAACTGTTTACACCGTGTTGCTTTGTTCTTGCAGACATATTCCTTACAACTTACATAACAATGCCCTCCATCTTTAGAAAGAGGGAAATGTAAAATGTTCATCATGAATCATACTAAAAGCTCTGTTTTAACTGGAAATGCCTCAAGTCGTTGTGTTTAAACTCTGCAACGTATTAATGCTCAGAAGCCTAAATGAGAAATTAATTCTCAAATGTAAGGTATACTCACAGTGGGGGACCAAAACAGGTAAGCTTTTATTTAGCCCTCAAAGTGAAGGTTTTCACAAGATATAATAAAACAGCCAAGAAGAAATCATGGCCTGAGCGTGAGAGACTGTCATCATGTAATGATGGAGACACACTCCTTACACGTTTATTTTTGTTTGTTATTTTTGTTGTTTTTTTTGGCGGTACGCGGGCCTCTCACTGTTGTGGCCTCTCCTGTTGCAGAGCACAGGCTCCGGACGCGCAGGCCCAGCGGCCATGGCTCACGGGCCCGGCCGCTCCGCGGCATGTGGGATCTTCCTGGACCGGGGCTCGAACCCGTGTCCCCTGCATCGGCAGGCGGACTCCCAACCACTGCGCCACCAGGGAAGCCCCTATTTTTGTTTTCGCACACGGTTTATGGAGAGTGCTTCAGCTAACACAGCAAAGATTCTCCCGATGGACTGTTCTTTTGACAATGCTATTGTTATTCTGTGAATGTCAAACAACAGAAATATGAATGCAACATTGAAACTGTTGTGATCCTACTACCATGTCAGCATCTCCTGCAAACAAAGACAGCTCTTAACTTGATAACCAGTGAATCTTTTAAACAAGTATCTTTGTTCTTCTGTCTTACATTTTTGAGACCTTAAATGAAATGGTCTGTCCTTCACGTAAATACTGAATCCAATGTCCAAGGTACATAATGTCAAAGAGGGAATTCATTCACAATGTAGGAAAGTACGGAAACACAATAGCAAGTCTACACCAGAACACAGAATGCTAGCTTTGCTACATCCTTGACCGTGAGAATAACTCCTGCCAGGCCGGATCCTAAATATGAAAAGTCATCACATTTGATAAGCCAAGTTGCTCAAATAACTTTCCTCCAGCTATAGAATCTGATGATCCGGGCTAGTTCTACTCGTCTGCCTTGGCAGACACCCTCGCCCTTCTTCACTGTCCCGTGGACATGCCCCTGAATTGGGTTCCTGACTGCAAGTGGACACGTATTTCAGCACTTGCGGCATTCATCAGTTTGAATTAGAATTTGCTGCCATAAATGTGTGAGGATTTGCACAGCATCCACAAATTCAACACTACTGTAACAGGTGCGACATTGTCAGGCTATGAAGTAGGATGTGAACACTGTCACTTCACAGCTAATGTGGACGCTCCCTGGAATCCTCGTGGTGATGAGCTGATTTGAGGGGATTCGCTGGTTTGACATCATCAGAGAGAATTACCAGATATTGGACCCCCGCCCTTCAGACATCCACAATTTTATTCCATCTCGCTAGACTTCTTATATTCACATTGTCATCAGTCTCCCTTTCTTCATCTAAACACTCCTCATATTTCTAAGCAGAAATTAACGACCACCTCCGGGTCTCTATCAGCCATTTCTTACCCTCTTGAACTTGGTCATGGGAGACTAAGGAATCTTTCCCCACCTCTCTTTATCTAAACATAAAATTCCTCAATTTCTATTCTTTGCTGAACCACAATGCTGAAATGACACAGGAGAAAAATTCTTGAGCAACACTTACATTTCTGGTACCATTTCGTGTAATTCTGAGGCAGAGCCAGAGACAGCCCCAAACCTCTATATCATTAGCAGTCCAGCCGGACACATTTAAAGGCAGCTAGCCCTCTGGAACGCTACTGAAACTCCCTCTCCCTCTCCTAGGTCAGAGAGGTCTTACACTCTCGTGCAGAAATCTCAGGGGCACAGTGTGTTGCTTGCCATGTTTGCAAATCCAAGTATACTTTTTTTATTTAGATATAACTGACATACAACATTATATTCGTTTCAGGCATACAACATAAAGACCTAATATTTGTATATACTGCAAAATGATCACCTCAGTAAGTCTGGTTAACATCCATCCCCTCACATAGTTACAAAATGTTTTCTTGTGATGAAAACTTTTAAGGTCTACTCTCTCGGCAACTTTCAAATATGCAATACAGTAGTATTAACTATAGTCACCATGCTGTGCTTGACATCCCCATGACATACTTACTCTACAGATGGAAGTTTGTACTTTAACCCCCTTCTCGCCTTTTGTCCACTCCCAGCCCCTACTTCTGGCGCCCACCAACCTGTTCTCTATATCCACGAGGACGCTTTCTCAGCTTAAACAAAGGAGAGGAGTGTCAGTTTTCCTGCATTTGCCTCGTAATGCCATTTACCCTCTCTCCTCCTTTCAAATTAAACCCTAACCTCCACTACCCTAGTCACACCAATACCACAGCCAAAATGCAGAGAGGAAACACCATTCGTTCCTGAATTTTGAGCTTTCCAATGCTCATTCCCTGGAATGTAAGGATTTGTAAATATAATCTTTCATATACCTATTTTTTCTCATAATGTAGAACGCTGAGTAAATTGCAACTGCATTTTATTCTCCCAAACCCACTCCCCGCCTTGGGTCTCAAAAAGTATTTTCTCTCAGAGATACTACATCTAGTATTTACCACAAAAGTCTATTTGGAAACTCAAAAGCTGATCATTTCTTTCCCTTTACGTTTCTGTGGAACCACTATTGAGGGGGCAGTAAACATACAGAGAATGAATTCATGGCTGCCTGGCTGGAGAAGATGAAGTGTAGCAGGAAATACTGATTTTTAAGATTGGTTCACAGCTGATAATATTATACCTTCACATTATCACATATCCTGACTTAAAACACTCTTTCTGAAGAATCACAGTCTATGACACTGGAAGGTCATATTTCACGAAGGAAGTTTAACTGTGGTTTTATCTCTTTTTTTCCAAGCAAATAAGTCACTTGATCCCTACTCCCTAAAAGAAAGGCTCATCATCCTCAGAAGATGCCCTCCTCCCCTCACACAAATTGCCTGAGATCCAGTGCAAGGAGGTCTCAGTCCTGTGTCCAAACACGAGGAAAGAGGTCTGGTCCCTAAAAAGCTGAATGCTGCAACGGTGTCTCTTTGCCACACAGAGTGGTTGTCATGATCCTATACCATGTGATGTATGATGCTTTTCTACTGATGCCAGAATGCCCTTTCTGGTCCAGGTCCAGGACAAGCCACAGTGGAAGGGCCCATGTTGGATGCTGAAACTGGAGTTGGTTTAATTTCACCCTCTCGTGCTCAGCTAGCGTTTCTCATAGCAGAACCACTGTGCTAACGTGACTGAATTGAGAAATCTTTCCAGCATCAGTTGTGGATTTCACTCCTTGAACTCTTGAGGATGGGTCACCAGCCTAGACTCACATTTTTCTCAAGGAAGTTATATTTCAAGAGATTTCATCCCCTTTCCTGCCACCAGATGTCAGCCAACGCTATCACAATCCGCTCTGATGGCTCTGCCGGTTGATCTTAAGTTGATCTTTTGGTACCTAACCCCTCCTTAAGACTGTAGGGTTCCCAGTGTAAAGGGATCCACTCCCCCGCCCCAGTGACCAGCTTCACACATTTGAGGTCCCAACAAATGGCAGTCCGATAAAGTCACCAAAAACAATGGTTGCACCAAAACCCAGAAAAAACGGCTGCTAAGCTGCTAACTTTTGCGTAACGTGGAGAAGTGCCTGAGGAGCACTTTCAACGTAAAAGTCCCTCTTGTTCCCACTACGTAATCATGGAGTGAAGACAGTAAGAGTCTGGACATGTTACAAGGCTAAAAAAAAAGTCTGCAAAAAGAAGATATGTGAGCCTGTTCTATGCGTATGAACAGACATGTAATAGCCACTCATAAACTTTCCCAGAGAAAATAATAACTTATACCAAATGAGTAGCTAAGCACCCTGATTTCATTTACTTTGCTATCTGGAACCTTCTGTTTCTAAAATGAGTTCTAGTCTCACACCCCAGAGCCACAGAAGATTTGTCTATTTTGTTTGCCCAGAGCCATTTGTGATTTTTAGAAGTAGTGATGTGCACACAGGCACTGAAGCTCCTTCCTCTTCTCCTCCATGAAAACCCAAATGCATGGTATTATCAGGGCTGCAACATAAGCCAATACCACGAGCAAACTATTTTTCTAGGTAGTACTTTTCCAACTA
This sequence comes from Globicephala melas, assembly GCF_963455315.2. Classification (NCBI taxonomy): domain Eukaryota; kingdom Metazoa; phylum Chordata; class Mammalia; order Artiodactyla; family Delphinidae; genus Globicephala; species Globicephala melas. The sequence continues at coordinate 23,055,015 of NC_083326.1, read as the reverse complement.
GAGGGATTTAGTGGTTTCAGGACAAGTAACACACTAAACACGTACTTGATGCGGCAATGAAATACCTGAAGCGATCGGAAAGGAGCAACAGGTTCTTACTCCATCAGGAGCCTTCTGATATTCCTTCTCCTTCCCAGGGTAAGAGCAAACCCAAAGGAGGACCACGGCAGCAAGGCTGTAGAGAACTATTTCATGGTGGAGATGCATGAAAGGTTGAAGTGACATCCTAGAGGGATAATGCAAGACAAGGTGAAACTCTCAAGGTAACAAGAGAAAGACGCTTAAAGCTTAGACTTCTAGGAAGGAGGTGAGTTGTTTAAAGAAACCTAGTATTGTTTCTGTGTTGACCGCCTTTAGCAATGCTGTTTGGCCTCATGCTCTACAGGATAAGCATCGATATAAATGCACTCCCCGGACCTATTGCCCAGTCCCTGTATCAGGGACGTATGAGTTGAGATGAAAGAGCTTGCATGCGGTCACCTTCTGGCCTCTATTATGCATAGCGCCATTTAGCCACAAACATACCTTTTCTTTAAAAAGAATAAAGGTCTGTACAGAGAATATAATTGGAAGAAAAAAAAACATCAGACGAAACAGCTGCCAGACGCTATAGCCTTGGAGGAAAATACTGTTTGGGCCTTTTCGTATTTCCATAGCACTCATCTCACAGGGACTATTCAATCCAGAGCGACTCTGTCCCTTCTGTATTAGCACAAAACCCTCGCGCTAAGCCTACCTGCCTCTGAAAGTTTTGCCTCTAGTTATTTTGCCACACGTTGAGAAAGGAAGAACTATCATCTTTATTTATGTCACAATTTCAGTAATCTAAGTGCATTGGTCTTGGTTGGTTGTGGGCACTTGGGGGATCCTGTCCAAATAAAGGGGCACTTGCCTGCTCAGCCCTACTCACAGTTGCCAGATCTTTTCTGTTTTTTCACCGAAAGGCAAAAATCTAGATTTTGTGAAATCACCCAATTATTTAAATACCGAATAAGATTAAAATGAAACTATAAGCACACAAAATACTATGTTTCCCCAAGTAAACCTGGTCCACAGGCTAAAAAGGATGGATTAGATTAGATTATTTTATCTAAATATTAGATTAGATTAATTGGTCTCTGAAAAGGGAAGAGAGTGCATTTTTATACTTAAAAAAAAAAAAGATATACAAACCCACTCACTCAACTTTACATATGCTTCAACTGTGAACTTAGAACACGGAAACAGTCCTTCCTTTACCCTGCACCAAATGCGGCTTCTCTCCAAAGGGTCTTTTCTGACATGAACGCACAGGAAACTTCTGGGCTCCTCTATAAACTCAGGAAGCTGTGTGGGGTTTTTTCAGATCACCCCACACCTGCTTTGACAGCAGTCACATAAATAAGTAACACCCAGCCTCACTGGAAAACGATGGGAGCTTTGTCAGCAGAACTTCATGAAGAAGATTCTCCCTTCTTGAGAAAACAAATCATGATTCAAAAGTAAAGGCAGGGTCTATGAAGAAACCTTTCTAGTCAGAACCCTACACCTGCACAAAGGTTTCACTGGCTCAGTCCCCACAGGGTCACCCACAGACCATTCTGCTGTGCTTCTGTCACCAAGCTTTCACCCTCATCTCCCTTTCTCTCTCTGTTAGTTTACCTCCCCAAAGTGGAAATCCTTTCTCCATAAAAACGTAAGTCAAAATAAAGTTTTAGTAGAAGAAATGGTATGACCAAATTAAGTCTAACAAGGGAGTCTTTTAAGAAGAAACTACAAGGTCTGCTGAAGAAGCTATTATGACCAGGAGATAAATGTATTTTGTACTAAGTTACACAAACCTCCTTCAGGAGGGCAGTAAAATCCGGATGACACCACTGACCAGATGCCTGGCTTTCTTGACATCTTAGGGAAGACCACTAGGTAAATCATCATGATAGAATTTAATTTTAGTGTAGATTGTTGAGCCATAATTCTTGTTTTCTGAGATAGAGACCAGACCAGACTGACACCCACGTTCTCCGTCCCAGTTGGCAACATGAAGAAAGGGTTCTGGCTGCAACATTAGAAGGACTAAGGTATACGGACACCTGTGCTCTGGCCCTGCTTCCCTCTTTCTATAGACCTTGGTCCTGTTGGATGGGCAGCTCCAGGACCAGTGGAGGGTCTGCTGGTTGAGTGGGATGCTCTGATCACAGAGCTTGAGTTATCTGAGTGCGGTAATGAGGAATCACCCCAAGCAGAGCCAGGTAAATTACCCTACAAATAGGATAAAATCAGATACCTTTTCTGCATAATTGGTAGAGATGACATATCTGAGAACTCAATATCTAGCCCCAAACCCTACACATAGAAAGGCTAAATGAGGCACAGTGTAATACATGAACACACAGAAGCTAGCTAACTAAGTAGTCACCTGGAGAAAAACATTCTCCTTAGCAAAGTCTACTGTGCAGGAAGTTTGGGTTTGGGTCGTGGAAAGAAAGGATCATCGTTGCCAAAGACTGTCCACTAAAGCTTTGTGACACAGCCTAATTATCATCTGGTAAGGAGGACTCTTCCGTCTAGTATAGGAAAATGTACACTATCAACTTTTTAATTTATTTTATTCTATGTGCTTTTCTCTCCCAATTAAAAGCCATTTCCTATATTGTAATTACTTCAAAGGCAAACACATCACTACTCCTCTTGGGTTAAGCAATCTGCAAAATTAAATTGCAGAATATGAATTAGATAGCTGGAAATATGTTATCTCATTTGATAGATTTGCATATATACTATACAGTTTATAGACACATATATACATGTAATTAATATATAATATATACATATATAATTATATAATGTTACATATAATTATACACAATGATTATGCACTTTAAGCCATTTTAAATGTTTTATTTTCATTTTAAGTAAACTCAAAAGCCTCCCTTACCAATATGAAGGAAACATAAGAGCATCTAGTTTCAGTACCTCTGCTATTTATGTAGTCATTTACTTGATCCCAGGAGACAATTCATATTTTTAGATTTGCATCCTTCCACTCTACGCTACACTGTAGAAAAGAGTGTTTCCCTGATAAAGAACTATTTACTAGGCGGCTGTTATTGACTGAATTATGTTCCCCAAAATCATGTTGAAGTTTAACCCCCAATGTGACTATATTTAAGAAAGAAATAAGAATTATTTCTTACTAAGGAAGAAATAATAATTAAATAAGGTCATGGGGAGGGAGCTAATCCCATAGGACCAGTGTCCTTATAGGAAGAGGAAAAGACACCAGAGATCCCTCCCTGCACACAGGGGAAAGGACATGTAAGGAGGCAGCTAGAAGGCAGTCGTCTGCAAGTCAGGATGAGAGTCCTCACCAGAAACCAACCCTGCTGGACCTTGATCTTGGACTTCCAGCCTCCAGAACTGTGAGAAAATAAATTTCTGTTGTTTAAGCCTCCCAGCCTGTGGTATTCTGTTATGGCAGCCCAATCAAACTAACACAATAGCCAGTGTGTGCCTGAGAGCTGGAACAGAATGAAACTACTCTGTTGCATATTCCTGTAAAAAGGATGACGCGGATCCATATTATTTCACCAGGAATGAGATCGTAGCAGCATCGTTTCCACTTACAGCAGAAACACATTAAAAATAACACAGGAGCAAGACACGGTATCCTACTCTATACGTGGCCATTTTGTTTATGTAAGGAGATAAACAGATTAAAAGTCCGCTAAGTTATCTAGATTGTTTTGACTTAAATGCTTACTGATAAGGCAGAAAATCACACAACTAAGGTGAAAATTCACAGGTGTGCACAGCCAAAGCCAGAATCTGAGTCACTTTAGACATGAAATCCATTATGGGAAAAGACAAGAATATTGAAAGAATTCAGAATGTCTCATTTGACTTAAATCTAAAATTTCTTGTCAACTAGTTTATACTGTTTGCTGGCTCTAAGTGAAGAAATTGTTCATGAGTTTACGAAGAAATATTTGACATTTCTGTTGTTTTTACTGCTAAAGAGCTAGTGGGAAATAAAATTCAGCAGCCCGTCACAAATTAAGACACTGACCATCACACTGATGCTAGGAAAAACTCACCTTCCCAAAGTAGGTGATCGTAGCCTCTCTTTTCCGAGCGAAGGCCCCCGGTTCAGACACACTATGACTGTAAACCAGACCCTGGGCATCCATCCTTTTTAGCCTGTGGACCAGGTTTACTTGGGGAAACATAGTATTTTGTGTGCTTATAGTTTCATTTTAATCTTATTCGGTATTTAAATAATTGGGTGATTTCACAAAATCTAGATTTTTGTCTTTTGGTGAAAAAACAGAAAAGATCTGGCAACTGTGAGTAGGGCTGAGCGGCAAGTGTCCCTTTATTTGGACAGGATCCCCCAAGTGCCCACAACCAACCAAGACCAATCCCTCCTTTTTCAACTCCTGGCTTTTTCAGACGTTTCGTATATAACCACAACTTTAACACTGGGAGGAGTGTTTAAGAAAACCAGTGTACTGTCCTTCCTCCCTCCCAGCAATACTTCTCTTCCTATAAACCAATCTAATTAGAAATGGCAACATCTGGACAACTGGATCAGAGAAAAAGAAGAACCAGCCATCATAAATTTGATCCTGGAAAGCGCAGCCCGGGCCACTAAAGCACAGCAGAACTGGTAAAGATGGAAAAGTGTGTGGCTATGCGTATTTTTATTTCAAATTTTTATGTAGTCAGTACCTATTTGTCAGTGTCAGAGGAGACAGGGTTAGAAGAACATACTGCCTTGTTTACCGAAATTATACTTGTTAAAACCCAGTAGGCGCTGGGGTTTGGGCCAGGAAATGCAGATCTCAGCCTCCATCTGGTTCTAGATTCGAAAAGGGGATCCAGGGGGGCCCAAGTCCATACCGAGTGAGGCCAGAGCCCCGAAGGGCGTGTCTGTGTGGGTCACAGGCCTCCTCTGTGAGGCTGAGTACCTGAAAAGTAGAGGTAGGGAGGACTACGTACCAGTGGGGCTCACACCCACCAAAAACGCAGAAAGGTGGAAGGGAACATTATCCCAAAGATTCTGAGCACAGCCCTAAACATAACTTAGCACAAAAAGGGAAGGAATATCTATACATCGTTCGCATTTGAAAAAAAGACTCGAGATTAAGTACGTTCACGTTATTGTGCAATTATCACCACCATCCATCTCCAGAACTTGTCATCTTCCCCAACTGAAACTCTGCACCCACAAAACAGCAACTCCCCATTCTCTCTTCCTCATCCCCTTCACCCGCCCACCGAACCTCTCCCTTCTCTCTTTCTTCTCTATGAATGTGGTTACTCTAGAAGTAGAATCATAATACAATCCTCTTATAAACTAGCTTATCTTACTTGGCACTTTAAAATGATTACATTATATATATTTCACCTCAAAAATAAAAAGTTTTAAAAAGACTCAAGCAATCTCTTTATGAAATAGGAGTAGAAAGTTATAAGGGGAAAAGAAAAAATAGGCTTTATTGAAAAAAGCCAACAGGACAGAAGATCAGTTGAATAAGGGAGAATTGCAGATACATTTCAAAATGGAAAAAAACATTAAAATTGACATTGGAGATAGTACACAGCTAGACTGATGCTATAGAAAGTGGAATCTGGAATACGAGTGACAAACATAAAATAAGACGGGAACGTATAGAAAGCACTGTGCCAGCACAGAGCAAGTTCTCTACAAAGGCAGCCGGGATTGTACTTGGGGGAGATGAGTAAGAAGGTCTTTATGATACAAAGAAAAGAATAAATAAATAGGCAATGGGAAGATGTGAAGAACCAGGGGCTTCCCAAGAACTAGTCAAAAAGGATCGCCAGGGACTTCTCTGGGGGTGAAGTGGGTAACTCTGAGCTCCCAATGCAGGGGGCCCGGGTTCGATCCCTGGGCAGGGAACTGGATCCCACATGCATGCCGCAACTGAGAGTTCACATGCCACAACTAAGGAGCCCGCCTGCCACAACAAAGGAGCCCACGTGCCGCAACTAAGGAGCTGGCAAGCCGCAACAAAGGAGCCTGCCGGCCACAACTAAGACCCAGCGCAACCAAGTAAATAAATAAAATAAATAAATGAATACAGTAAATAATTCAGTAAATAAATCACTGATGCAATACAGTGATTTTAATGGCAAGGTTTTTTTTGGGGGGGGGTTTAAATCCACAGCATAGGGAAAAGAGGTTACCTAAAGAGGAAAAAAATTTTTTCTTTATATATTCTTTCTTCTACAGTAACTGCCATAAGACAATAGGGCCACATATACTATATTTAAAGAGTTTTAAAAATTATGACCTACAGATTATTCCTTTCACAAAGTACTGAAAAACTGCCTCTAGCCAATCAAGAAATGAATCAAAACTAAGAACTAAGAACAGGACAGCCTCATAATGGCAACAGCATACACGGATAATGTTGAATTTTCATGGATTGAGATTAAAAGTGCCATAAGCTACAAAGTGCTTATTTTCTCTGTCCTCTTTCTACTACTTTGGTGTCATTTCAATTATCACTGAACCTGTAGTTGCTTTGCTCTTTTAAAAGCTCTCACCAGAAAAAAAAAAAAATTCTCATCTATTTCATAATGAGAAGCCCTCAATCGTCAGTCAAACTACAGGATTCAAAACGTGTATTTTCTACAAAGCATCCTATCATGTTAGCATTTTCCTTGATAAAACGTCTGCCTTATGATTTGCCTCAGATTTCAAGTTATTTTCTTGTTACACACTTTTTAATCTGATCGCTGCTTCTCCTTGTAATTATTTCTTATGCTGCTGTAATTTTCCACTGGTCTTCCTCCATTCCACTTTGTGTGGAGGCTGAATGCGTGCCTGATCTTTCAGGAATTTATTAATCTTGCAGTAACCTCTGGGCACCTGCACTTCTCCTAACTGGCTTTTCCAGAATGTTTTTATCCTCACTTTTTGCATCTCTCCACATCTTGCTCCGGAATGACGTGTCATCCCTGTTGTCCTCAGGAATCACTTTTGTTCTAATTTCAACGCTAAATAAATTGGATTCCTTCACTGCCACTTTGGCAAATTTCACTCTCAGTTGAACATTTCTAATTATAGCCTAGGGAGATCCTAAAAATTAAGGTCAGAATCACTCCATTTCAAGAGGGCTACAAAACATTGTGAGCACAGAGACCTTTTGTACATATAAACAAACATGTGGCTAAGTTTATTCCTCTCGTGTAAAGGCTTTTCCATACGTTTTCAAATATTCTGTCTCTCAGCTCTGCTGGGTCATGGTCTCAAACCTGTGAGAGACCCAGTGCAGAAACAGACAATGGCCAGACCAGATAGAAAAACTGAACTCTGACCCACAGTCTGCAACCGGTCCAGGAAACCACCTTACCTTCAATGACCAGTCCAGGAAGCTAACCTACTATCTGCAAGTCGGACTTGTAGAAAGTCAGACCATTATATTTAGCCACCAGTCCAGGAAGCCAAACAATAAACCCGTAACAATCAGCCCTGAACAGCCAGGACATGATCAATAACTGACAGCTTCCGTAATCTTTCCCCCACGTCCAACTTAGGACCAACCAGAGACAGCCAAACATGCACCTCTAGCCAATCACGTAGGATGCCCTGCTTCTAAGTACCCACTGGCAGCTTCCCCATGACAATACCCTCCCATCAGGGCACACCTGGAGCCTTCATTTATCACCAGAGAGCTTCCCTGCCCCTCTGCCAGCCTCTGAGTCTCTGCCAAACCCAAGTGACAGTGGCTGACCCCTTTGCTAGACCAAGCTCTGAATGAAGAGATTTTGCTTTTTCTTATTTGGTTCATCTTTTTCTACATCCAACTTAGCTTTCAAAAATTCTGCTAGAGCTTAACTTTTAGATATGATGTGAAAACTAAAATGTCCACTTTCTTTTCTATTTCACTACTCCTAGAGACATAAGGCACTGGGGACAGCACAGAGCAATAAGACGTAATATTAACGTAGATGCTCACGGCCTCGTTCAGAGACAGTCCCAGAACTTCTAATTCCTTGTCTATTTCAGTGAGTATTGCCCTATGGTTTTTACAAGTCAAATTCAGTACAAAGCAATAGGAGTCTTTTATATCTAACAGGGAAAGTGTGGGTTTCCCCCCAGGTTCCCACCAGCTCCCACCTGGAGAAGTGAATGGCGAGGCACAAAGAAGCAAAGCCTTCCAGAGTTAGGACTGACTCCCTAGAACGACACCAAAAAGGTTCCAGTTTCCAGAAACAGTCGTCACCAAGCTAAATTGAAAAGAAGCAGATCACCAGGTGCTCGGTGGAAACACAGAACTCTGCGTCCTTCCCAGGAAGCTTCATTTTTATTCTAGCCAAATATAGGGCTTTCCTTTGGGCTACTAACAAAATCTCTGAGCGCAGAGCCTGTATCAAAGCTTGGAACTGGCTTAAAAGAACGAGAGGAAAGCCCTTTTGTACCTGTAACTTTTTCCATCTAACCTATGGGCAATGCTGGTTGTTTCCAGAGCGGACCATGTCCCCTGCAGTCTCTCAGCAGGCTTTCCTCTGGGTATATGAGAAGTAACAAGACCCCCAGAGGGAGTAATCACTGTGGCCAGGATTAACCACAGTGTTTCACTGCTGCTGGAAGGCAATCAGAGCCACAGTTTACAATTTAGAACTGGAAAGATTTCATCCTCCATATCCCACCCTAGTTATTCCACCACTTGTCAGAAAGGACTGTTTCTCTATCTAGATCTGTATCTACATCTCTATCTGTCTACATAATCGAGGTGGATACTGTAGCAGCCTCCAAGCAGGGGTATCACAGAACATGCAGAATAACAATGAGTTATTGTTATTGTTACACTGGTTCACTGTATTGAACCAGTCTTGAAAAAAACAAGTCATGGCAATTAAGAGGAAGAGCTATGTGACAAAGTAGCATGCAGCTCAATCCTGGGGTCCTGCTGGCTCAGGAGTTCTGATGTAAGAGAATTACTAATTGCCCTGTGCACATGGCCCACTCATTTGCTTTGTTTTAGCCTGCCTGCCTAGCTGGAAAGAAATATTTGTAAATCTCAGTTACAAGGCCCAGCATGGGCATTTGAGAATATGCAAATTTCAGGCCCACGTTCCTGTGTGTTTGTCAAGCAAGGGCATAAAATTCACACCAGGGCCAGATTCTAAAATGAAAATATTATACAAAATATTTCGATTGCCTAAAAACTCCTACAAGCTCCCTTGGTGGTATTTTTGGAGGTATGTCTACAGAGATTACCTAAGTGATGGGTTCCCTAGTCATTAACACAGGGTTGGAAGATTTTTATTTCATTTCTTTCTTTCCAGATGCAAGACAATCTCCCCTATTTTTCAAGACTCCTGGGAAGAATGTACCAGGTACCCTCTGGAATTCTTCATCTAACCCTTAACATAACCCACCTCCCAGTTGTCTTACTATGAGTTTATGCTTATATACTAAGAAAAAAACGTCTGAACTATAAAGATTAGAGCACCTTGTTTCAATGATATTGTTTAATGACCTTGTTTAAAATGATACATTTACACATACACATGAATCATCATTTGAAGGATTTAATTTTATATTCCTGGTGATTTTTTTTTTCTTTTTTTTTTGCAGTACGCAGGCCTCTCACTGTTGTGGCCTCTCCCGTTGCGGAGCACAGGCTCCGGACGCACAGGCTCAGCGGCCATGGCTCACGGGCCCAGCCGCTCCGCGGCATGTGGGATCTTCCTAGACCGGGGCACGAACCCGTGTCCCCTGCATCGGCAGACGGATTCTTAACCACTGCGCCACCAGGGAAGCCCTAATTTTATATTCCTTATACCCGTAAATTGTAACAGGATGAGATATTCATGACCCTTGCACAAGAAAATAAAGAAATCTTATCTTAGTCACTCACAGTCTCATATAAAGTGTTATTTCTAACCCACCCTTTTAGTGGGGAGAAGTTGATTCAAACTTCCCTTCTGCTAAGCCCGCACTGAAGCATTTTCTATTCTTCCTGACTCCCTATAGGCTTGTACTTGGTAATTAATCCCCCAAGTGTAATATAAAGCTAGGCTAATACAAATAGCCAGGCTGCTCGAAGCAGCCGGCGGAGCAGGTGAGGCGGGCAAACAGATGAGCAGCCTGAACCTCACTGGGGAGTGAGGGCACGGAGCAGGGATGGGAAGAGTGGCGGGACAAGACAGGACAAGACAGTTACAAAATCAACCACGCAGCTGCTCTATTTCCAGGGAAGGCGGAGTTCACCAGCTAGATTAAAAATGGCCAAGAAATTTTATTACCAGCTTATTTCCACATTGTAAACATTGTTAAATGAAAAGAAACAGGAAACCAATTCAGTTCCAGGGTGAGTGTAAATAATGGTAATGGGCAATGCAGCAGCATACCACAGCTGACCTCCTGGGTCTTAGACTCATAAACCTCCTCTGCTTATGATGACAAATGCTCCGGGGTATATTACAACCAGGACCAATGAAACAGCGTAGGAAATTGAACAACTTCCAATCCCTGACTCTTGTGCATTCTTTTTGGATGAGATGTGTGATTAGAATTTTGCTTGAATTTCAAATTCTTTCCAGAAAAGCAATAGTCTAAGTTGGGGAATAATTACCACAGTTGTTATCATGGATTGATTCAGCAAAAACTGGAAAAGGCAGATTCTTTTAAAAGCATGTGTTTTTTATAAATATTTTTGGAATTATAAGAACCGACTAATATGATAATTAACATGCTAAAAATCGCAGTTCTATGGATCTAAGAATGGTTACTAGATCAAGTATTTGCTGATGAGCACAAGCTCATCATTAAATCATTTGTGTAAAGAGAATAATCCTGAAATTTGGTCAGAGTCATCATGCAGTTTATAATCTGGAAAGAAAATAAAACATTCATGAAACAATAAAGATAGCACAAATACCTTAACAGCATCAACAGACTGCCAGTCTTTTCAGAGGAAGGGGAAATTTTTAAGGAAAGGCGTTTGCAGGAGACATGTATGAAGGAAGCTAGGCTGTCAGCTAACCCGCAAATGATAAGTAAGCTACAGCAAAGGGGCAGGGAAACATCCCAGCTCTGAAGAACAACAAGGGTAAATGGAAACCATAAAAATGGCTGTGTAGAATATTAACAGATGAAAAATCAATAGCTTTCCCCTACACTTGCAATAACCAAATGAATACAACAAAAATTTCCATTCACAAGAGCCATAAAATTTTTTAAAAACTGTAAAACACTGAACAAATCTCTCAAGAAATGTGCAAGATCTAGATGATAAACAATCTGAAACGTTTCTGAAAGACAAGCTGAATAAGTGAAGGGAGAAAGCCATTCCCACACGAGGGGACTCAACACCAATACAGCTAATCATGTTCCTTAAATTGACGTATATATTCAATGGAAGTTCAGTACGTATCCTAATGTTTATAAAACGTTTCAAAATTTGACAAGCTGATGAGAAAAGTCATGTAAAAGAGAAATAACAACATGAATGGCAAAGAGATTTTGGAAAAGAAGGAGGGAATACTTGCTTGATATACTTCAAAAGTGTAGGAAATTAAACAGCATGGGTAAAAGTGCCAGCAATGATAAATAGATCAAGAACTATTCACAAACAGTCCCAGTGTTTAGAGCTGAAAATATGAAAAGGTGGCCTTTCCAAGCAGTTGGAAGGGATGCACTGTTCAATTTGTCCATGCAGTGTTGGAACAGTAACTATAATTTTTTTAAATAAAAGTAAATTTAGATCCCTGCATCACATAAACAACATATCAATTCTCAATGTGTAAAGGACTAAATGTGAAAAAGAAAACTCTGGTAGCATTGGGGAAAAAACAGCGGAATTGCTTATAACTTTGGGGAGAGGAAGGAAGACGCAAAGCAGAGAAGCAATAAAGAAAAATGGATAATTCTGACTATATAAAAACGGTAATCTCCACTGAAAAAAAGACAAGCCCAGTCTGGAAGAAAATATTTTTAAACACACAAAGGACTACATCCAAAATTTTAAAACTTCCAGAGACCTCCCCTTCCCCCATCCATTATCCCATTATGAACAGAGCTCATAAATCAGCAAGGATCTTTCCTTCTCTTCCTAGGTGTCAATTTCAGGGATACCAGGAGACCCCTATAAACCCCAGACCTCAGAGCATATGTAGGAGTTGGGAAAAAACCCAAAACTACAATGGGAGCCATTTAGAAGGCAGCATAGCTCAGACAGCACAAATGTTACACTTCCAGAAGCGTGGACACGTGCTCAGGGCAAGAGTTATAACCCTTTTTTGCCACCACTGTTGGGAGAAATAGATTGAACTGAGCTGCCAAAAAAGGCCTGTTGGATGCAGCTTTGTTTCAAAAACCCGATGAGATATGGCTACAAATAAGTCATGTTTCCAAAGCACAGAAAAAGAAAAGCAACTAAAATGGAATTCTGCTCTGGTCTATCTAATATCCCACAAGGAAACTTGCTAATGGGTGGGCCAGGAAAGCCCAATTCATTCAAAGGTACATAACATAAAAGGGAGTGGCAGGGTATCAAAGCAAATATGCAATAATGAAAAATAAGAGGGAAGAGGTCAGTAAAACTTATTAACAGATGAATAACGCTCACCAGAAGAAGAAAAAAATGTTGCCGGAGAACAGAAAAATCTGTGGCCAAACACTTTATGAGGAACTTAAAGTACAACAACCCCTTGAATGAAAGCAAAGAAATGTGAACATTATAGTATCATAAACACTACACACACCCACAACCAAAAGAGAAAGAAGCAGAGACCTCGGAAATGCTTTTTAATATCTGTAAAACCAGAAAATATGTCAATATACTATAAAATAACTAAGACCAAACTTATCTGTCACATCAATAACTGTAAATGAGCTAAACTCAACAACTTAAAGAATCTGTGTTTGATTCCAAAACAAAAATAACTGTACATAGAAGAAAAATCTAAACAGAACCGAAAAGGTTGACTACAAAAGGAAAAGAAAATGAAACAAAACCAAAAAGAAAGAGAGAACAGAGAGATCATGATCTTATTAAGTGATGCTGTGAAATACAGAGCCAAAACCTTTGCAAGATAAAAAAAAAAAAAAATTACAAGGGCAAAGACTAGTACTTCAAATTCCTGAAGGTACAATCCACCATGAACATAACTTAGGAATCACTGTGCTCCAAATAGCATGGCCATAACATCTGTAAAGCAAGAAGGGCAGGAGAGACAAGAAATAGACAGAAACAAGCTAGTAGCATGAGATGCTTAAAACGAGTTGAAACTCTAACACAAGCAGGTAAAAACATGTCAAGATTTAAATGATTTAAAGAACATAATATCTAATTTATATAGAAAACTCAGAAAACAGTGAAAACTCAGAAAACAGTGAAAACACCCTCTTGTCAAGTACTTATGGGCAACTCATGAAAGTTAGCTACAAATTTGACCACCAAAACCTTCATTCAGAAAGTGCCGAGAGGAGCTTCAAGATGGCGGAGGAGTAAGACGCGGAGATCACCTTCCTCCCCACAAGTGTATCAGAAATACATCTACATGTGGAACAACTCCTACAGAACACCTACTGAACGCTGGCAGAAGACCTCAGACCTCCCAAAAGGCAAGAAACCCCCCCAAGTACCTGGATAGGGCAAAAGAAGAAAGAATAAACAGAGACAAAAGGATAGGGATGGGTCCTGCACCAGTGGGAGGGAGCTGTGAAGGAGGAAAGGTTTCCAAACACTAGAAGCCCCTTCGTGGGCGGAAACTGCGGGTGGCAGAGGGGGAAGCTTCGGAGCCGCGGAGGAGAACACAGTCACAGGGGTGCGGAGGGCAAAGCGGACAGATTCCCGCACAGAAGGTCGGTGCTGACCAGCACTCACCAGTCCGAGAGGCTTGTCTGCTCACCCGCCGGGGCGGGCGGGGCTGGGAGCTGAGGCTCGGGCTTCGGTCGGTCGGAGCGCAGGGAGAGGACTGGGGTTGGCGGCTTGAACACAGCCTGAAGGGGCTAGTGCGCCACGGCTAGCCGGGAGGGAGTCCGGGGAAAAGTCTGCACCTGCCGAAGAGGCAAGAGGCTTTTTCTTGCCTCTTTGTTTCCTGGTGCGCGAGGAGACGGGATTCAGAGCGCTGCTTAAAGGAGCTCCAGAGACGGGCGCGAGCCGCGGCTGAAAGCACGGACCCCAAAGACGGGCATGAGACGCTAAGGCCGCTGCTGCTGCCACCAAGAAGCCTGTGTGCGAGCACAGGTCACTCTCCACACCCCCCTTCCGGGGAGCCTGTGCAGCCCGCCACTGCCAGGGCCCCGGGATCCAGGGACAACTCCTCCGGGAGAACACACGGCGTGCCTGGTGCAACGTCATGCCGGCCTCTGCCGCCGCAGGCCCGCCCCGCACTCCGTGCCCCTCCTCCCCCCGGCCTGAGTGCGCCAGAGCCCCCCAATCAGCGGCTCCTTTAACCCCGTCCTGTCTGAGCGAAGAACAGACGCCCTCAGGCAACCTACACGCAGAGGCGGGGCCAAATCCAAAGCTGAGCCCCGGGAGCTGTGAGAACAAAGAAGAGAAAGAGAAATCTCTCCCGGCAGCCTCAGGAGCAGCGGATTAAATCTCCACAGTCAACCTGATGTACCTGCACCTGTGGAATACCTGAATAGACAACGAGTCATCCCAAATTGAGGAGGGGGACTTTGGGAGCAATGATACATATATTTTTTCTCTCTTTTTCTCTTTTTGCGAGTGTGTGTGTGTATGATTCTGTGAGAGATTTTGTCTGTATAGCTTTGCTTTTACCATTTGTCCTACGGTTCTGTCTGTCCGTTCCTTTTTTTCTTTTTTTTAGTATAGTTTTTAGCACTTGTTATCATTGGTGGATTTGTTTTTTGCTTCGGTTGCTCTCTTCTGTCTTTCTTTTATTACATTAAAAATTTTTGTCATAAGTATTTTTTATTTTAATAACTTTATTTCATTTTATTTTATTTGATCATTTTCATTCTTTTTTTCTCCCTTTTACTCTGAGCCGTGTGGATGACAGGCTCCTGATGCTCCAGCCAGGCATCAGGGCTGTGCCTCTGAGGTGGGAGAGCCAAGTTCAGGACACTGGTCCACCAGAGACCTCTCAGCTCCACATAATATCAAACGACGACAATCTCCCAGAGATCTCCATCTCAGCACCAAGACCCAGCTCCACTCAACGACCAACAAGCTACAGTGTTGGACACCCCATGCCAAACAACTAGTAAGACAGGAACATGACCCCACCCATTAGCACAGAGGCTGCCTAAAATCATAATAAGGCCACAGACACCCCAAAGCACACCACCAGATGTGGACCTGCACACCAGGAAGACAAGATCCAGCCTCATCCACCACAACACAGGCAACAGTCACCTCCACCAGGAAGGCTACACAAACCACTGAACTAACCTTACCCACTGCAGGCAGACACCAAAAACAATGGGAACTATGAACCTGCAGGCTGTGAAAAGGAGACCCCAAACACAGTAAGTTAAACAAAATGAGAAGACGCAGAAACACACAGCAGATGAAGGAGCAAGATAAAAACCCACCAGCCCTAACAAATGAAGAGGAAATAGGCAGTCTACCTGAAAAAGAATTTAGAATAATGATAGTAAACATGATGCAAAATCTTGGAAATAGAGTGGAGAAAATACAGGAAACATTTAACAAGGACCTAGAAGAACTAAAGAGCAAACAAACAATGATGAACAACACAATAGGTGAAATTAAAATTTCTCTAGAAAGAATCAGTAGCAGAATAACTGAGGCAGAAGAATGGATAAGTGACCTGGAAGATAAAATAGTGGAAATAATTACTGCAGAGCAGAATAAAGAAAAGAGAATGAAAAGAATTAAGGACAGTCTCAGACCCCTCTGGGACATTAAATGCACCAACATTTGAATTATAGGGGTCCCAGAAGAAGAAGAGAAACCGAAAGGGACTGAGAAAATATTTGAAGAGATTATAGTTGAAAACTTCCCTAATATGGGAAAGGAAATAGATAATCAAGTCCAGGAAGCACAAAGAGTCCCACGAGGATAAATCCAAGGAGAAACATGACAAGACACATATTAATCAAAACTATCAAAAATAAAATACAAAGAAAAAATATTAAAAGCGGCAAGGGAAAAACAACAAATAACATACAAGGGAATCCCCATAAGGTTAACAGCTGATCTTTCAGCACAAACTCTGCAAGCCAGAAGGGAGTGGCAGGACATATTTAAAGTGATGAAGGAGAAAAACCTTCAACCAAGATTACTCTACCCAGCAAGGATCTCATTCAGATTTGACAGAGAAATTAAAACCTTTACAGACAAGCAAAATTTAAAAGAATTCAGCACCACCAAACCAGCTTTACAACAAATGCTAAAGGAACTTCTCTAGGCAGGAAACACAAGAGAAAGAAAAGACCAACAATATCAAACCCAAAACAATTAACAAAATGGTAGTAGGAACATACAAATTGATAACTACCTTAAATGTAAATGGATTAAATGCTCCAACCAAAAGACACAGACTGGTTGAATGGATACAAAAACAAGACCCATACATATGCTGTCTACAAGAGACCCACTTCAGACCTAGGAACACATACAGACTGAAAATGAGGGGATGGAAAAAAATACTCCATGCAAATGGAAATCAAAAGAAAGCTGGAGTAGCAATACTCATATCAGACAAAATAGACTTTAAAACAAATACTATCACAAGAGACAAAGAAGGACACTACATAATGATCAAGGGATCAATCCATGAAGAAGATATAACAATTGTAAATATTTATGCACCCAACATAAGAGCACCTCAATACATAAGGCAAATACTAACAGCCATAAAAGGGGAAATCAACACTAACAAAATCATAGTAGGGGACTTTAACACCCCACTTTCACCAATGGACAGATCATCCAAAATGAAAATAAATAAAGAAACACAAGCTTTAAATGATACATTAAACAAGATGGACCTAATTGATATTTATAGGACATTCCATCCAAAACCAACAGAATACACTTTCTTCTGAAGTGCTCATGGAACATTCTCCAGGATAGATCATATATTGGATCAAAAATCAAGCCTTGGTAAATTTAAGAAAATTGAAATCATATCAAGTATCTTTTCTGACCACAACGCTATGAGACTAGATATCAATTACAGGAAAAAATCTGTAAAAAATAAAAACACAAGGAGGCTAAACAATAGACTACTTAATAACCAAGAGATCACTGAAGAAATCAAAGAGGAAATTAAAAAATACCTAGAAACAAATGACAATGAAAACACGACAACCCAAAACCTATGGGATGCAGCAAAAGCAGTTCTAAGAGAGAAGTTTATAGCAATAAAATCCTACCTTAAGAAACAAGAAACACCTCAAATAAACAACCTAAACTTACACCTAAAGCAATTATAGAAAGAAGAACAAAAAAAACCCAAAGTTAGCAGAAGGAAAGAAGTCATAAAGATCAGAGCAGAAACAAATGAAAAAGAAATGAAGGAAACAATAGCGAAGATCAATAAAACTAAAAGCTGGTTCTTTGAGAAGATAAACAAAATCGATAAACCATAAGCCAGACTCATCAAGAAAAAAAGGGAGAAGACTCAAATCAATAGAATTAGAAATGAAAAAGGAGAAGTAAAAACTGACACTGCAGAAATACAAAGGATCATGAGAGATTACTACAAGCAACTATATGTCAATAAAATGGACAACCTGGAAGAAATGAACAAATTCTTAGGAAAGCACAACCTTCTGAGACTGAACCAGGAAGAAATAGAAAATATGAACAAACCAATCACAAGCACTGAAATTGAAACTGTGATTAAAAATCTTCCAACAAACAAAAGCCCAGGACAAGATGGCTTCACAGGCGAATTCTATCAAACATTTAGAGAAGAGCTAACACCTATCCTTCTCAAACTGTTCCAAAATATAGCAGAGGGAGGAACACTCCCAAACTCATTCTATGAGGCCACCATCACCCTGATACCATACCTAGACAAAGATGTCACAAAGAAAGAAAACTACAGGCCAATATCACTGATGAAAATAGATGCAAAATTCCTCAACAAAATACTAGCAAACAGAATCCAACAGCACGTTAAAAGGATCATACACCATGATCAAGTGGGGTTTATCCCAGGAATGCAAGGATTCTTCACTATACACAAATCAATCCATGTGATACACCATATTAACAAGTTGAAGGACAAAACCATATGATCATCTCAATAGATGCAGAGAAATCTTTCAACAAAACTCAACATGCATTTATGATAAAAACCCTCCAGAAAGTAGGCCTAGAGGGAACTTACCTCAACATAATAAAGGCCATATATGACAAACCCACAGCCAACATCATCCTCAATGGTGAAATACTGAAACCATTTCCAATAAGATCAGGAACAAGATAAGGTTGCCCACTCTCACCACTCTTATTCAACTTGGTTTTGGAAGTTTTAGCCACAGCAATCAGAGAAGAAAAAGAAATAAAAGGAATGCAAATCAGAAAAGAAGAAGTAAAGCTGTCACTTGTTGCAGATGACATGATAGTATACATAGAGAATCCTAAAGATGCTACCAGAAAACTACTAGAACTAATCAATGAATTTGGTAAAGTAGCAGGATACAAAATTAATGCACAGAAATCTCTGGCATCCCTATACACTAATGATGAAAAATCTGAAAGTGAAATTAAGAAAACACTCCCATTTACTATTGCAACAACAAGAATAAAATACCTAGGAATAAACCTACCTAAGGAGACAAAAGACCTGTATGCAGAAAATTATAAGACACTGATGAAAGAAACTAAAGATGATACAAATAGATGGAGAGATAGACCATGTTCTTGGATTGGAAGAATCAACATTGTGAAAATGACTCTACTACCCAAAGCAATCTACAGATTCAATGCAATCCCTATCAAACTACCACTGGCATTTTTCACAGAACTAGAACAAAAAATTTCACAATTTGTATGGAAACACAAAAGACTCCGAATAGCCAAAGCAATCTTAAGAAAGCAAAACAGAGCTGGAGGAATCAGGCTCCCTGACTTCAGACTATACTACAAAACTACAGTAATCAAGACAGTATGGTACTGGCACAAAAACAGAAATATAGATCAGTGGAACAGGATAGAAAGCCCAGAGATAAACCCATGCACATATGGTCACCTTATCTTTGATAAAGGAGGCAAAAATATACAATGGAGAAAAGACATCCTCTTCAATAAGTGGTGCTGGGAAAACTGGACAGCTACATGTAAAAGAATGAAATTAGAACACTCCCTAACACCATACACAAAAATAAACTCAAAATGGATTAAAGACCTAAATGTTAAGTCCCGACACTATCAAACTCTTAGAGGAAAACATAGGCAGAACACTCTATGACATAAATCACAGCAAGATCCTTTTTGACCCACCTCCTAGCAAAATGCAAATAAAAACAAAAATAAACAAATGGGACCTAATGAAACTTAAAAGCTTTTGTACAGCAAAGGGAACCATAAACAAGACCAAAACACAACCCTCAGAATGGGAGAAAATATTTGCAAATGAATCAACTGACAAAGGATCAATCTCCAAAATTTACAAGCAGCTCATGCAGCTCAATGTCAAAAAACCAAACAACCCAATCCAAAAATGGGCAGAAGACCTAAATAGACATTTCTCCAAAGAAGATATACAGATTGCCAACAAACACATGAAAGAATGCTCAACATCATTAATCATTAGAGAAATGCAAATCAAAACTACAATGAGATATCATCTCACACTGGTCAGAATGGCCATTATCAAAAAATATAGAAACAATAAATGCTGGAGAGGGTGTGGAGAAAAGGGAACCCTCTTCACTGTAGGTAGGAATGTAAATTGATACAGCCACTATGGAGAACAGTATGGAGGTTCCTTAAAAAACTAAAAATAGAACTACCATATGACCCAGCATCCCACTACTGGGCATATACCTTGAGAAATCCACAGTTCAAAAAGAGTCATGTACCACAATGTTCACTGCAGCTCTATTTACAATAGCCAGGACATGGAAGCAACCTAAGTGTCCATCGATAGATGAATGGATAAAGAAGATGTGGCACATATATACAATGGAATATTACTCAGCCATCAAAAGAAACAAATTTGAGTTATTTGTAGTGAGGTGGATGGACTTAGAGTCTGTCATATAGAGTGAAGTAAGTCAGAAAGAGAAAACTAAATACCATATACTAACACATATGGAATCTAAAAAAAAAAAAAAATTCTGGAAAACCTAGGGGCTGGACAGGAGTAAAGATGCAGACGTAGAGAATGGACTTGAGGACACGGGGAGGGGGAAGGGTAAGCTGGGACAGAGTGAGAGAGTGGCATGGACTTATATATACTACCAAATGTAAAATAGATGACTAGTGGGAAGCAGCCACATAGCAGAGGGAGATCAGCTCGGTGCTTTGTGACCACCTAGAGGGGTGGAATAGGGAGGGTGGGAGGGAGACGCAAGAGGGAAGAGATATGAGGATATATGTATATGTATAACTGATTCACTTTGTTATAAAGCAGAAACTAACACACGATTGTAAAGCAATTATACGCCAATACAGATGTTAAAGAAGAAAAAAAGGAAGTACCAAATCGACTACGATCAACCGGTAGGCAGATTTTTGGCCCCCATCAGCTTCATCCCCTCATGCCATGCCCAGGAGTTACACGGCAAAACATGTCATTTAGATTATTCACCAAGTGACCCTAAGATAGGGAGGTCCTCCTGGATTATGTGTGGGCCCCGCATTAATCACATGAGCCCTTGAAAAAGAGCTTCTTACCAGATGAGGAAGAAAAAGTCAAAGAGATCAATCAAAAGGCATCAGGAGAACAATGAGAGCACCAGAAACAGAGCCCGCAGCCGGCTTGGAAGATGGAGGAGACCACAGGGAAAGCATGAGAAGGAAAATGATTCTGCCAAGAACCACTGAGGTTGGGAGAGCGCCCTGGGCCCCAGGTGAGAAGCTACTCTGGACAACACTTTGATTTCAGCCTCCTGAGACCCCGACCAGGGAGACCAGCTGAGCCCCCGGCACTTCTGACCTTCAGAACTGAGATGATACCCGAGCGTTCTTTTAGGCTGCTAAATTTATGGTGATTTGCTACCCAAAAATAGAAAAGTAACATACATGGTCACCTCTGAAAAGAGGAAGGAGGTTAATTGGGGAGAAGATTTAGAGTCATACACATTGTTTGAACTTTTAACAACAGGAATATGTTTGTTTATTACATATGCATCTTCATTTCAAAATGATAAAAACAAACAGTAACCTTGAAACAGCACGCAAAACACTGACCAGCTAAAACTAGTTTTGCCTCGTAAATGGGTTATTGGTTAATCAACTTGAAACAGCACCAGCTTCAACTGCTTTGGCCTCCCTGAATAGGTTGTTAATTAATCAAACCTAGGGTTATTTTACAGAGGCAACACTGCGCAGGTGCAAGACGGGAACCCATGCCTCCAGGATGACCCTGGAGCCAAGAGTCTGCAGTTCACGGCACTCAAAGAATAGAAATGTTGCCACTGAAGCCCTTTACAAAGCAAGAAGCTGGTCAGTGAAGAAAATCAGGATCCCAGCAGCACAGGTAGTTTATATGGATTAACTAGCAACGAGCCAATCAGCTTCCAAGTTTGAAATTCCCCTAACTCTTTACATTGTGCCCCAAACACTGGATGAACAGACAGACTGGAGAGCTTGCCTCCTGTCTGCTTGCTGGTGCACCTCCATAAAGCTCTTTCTTTTCTCAAAAGCCAGTGCCATGGTGTTAGGGAAACCACCGAGTGAAACCGCCCGCCCTGGCCGGGCACCATAGTAACCGCTTGCATGAGTTCTCTTACACCAGGAGGTCCAGGTAAGGAACGGGGAACTAACAAGCTACCACCAACCGGAAGAATTCGGGGAAGGTCAAAAGGAGAGAGGAGACGCCAGTCCATATGTCCTACCGACCTCCTAGGATCCTCCTCGCTGACTCTATCTTGGCTGGGCGGTGACCAGGAAGGACCCTGAGTCAGAGTGATTGGCCAGAGACAACCCGGAAACTAACTTCATTACCATAAAACCGAGACTGCGAGTCACGTGGCAGAGCAGTTCTCCTGGGCTCCCTTACCCTGCTGCTCTCCGCCCAGGAGCCCCTTCCCGATAAGGTCTCTTGCTTTGTCAGCGCGTGTGTCTCCTTGGACAATTCATTTCCGAGTGTTAGACAAGAGCCCACTCTCGGGCCCTGGAAGGCGTCCCCCTTCCTGCAACAACAGTATTGGCTTTCACGTGAGTCAGGCAGCAAGAGCGTGCTGAGAACCACTCGGCTCAAGAAGTCGGGTTAAATATGAACATGTGGGTGGGCAGAACCTGAGCGTAGAATGAGAAAAATGAGATAACTATCTCTCAGATTTTAAATAAATATATATGGGGATTTGTTTGGTGCGGTCCATTCTTTTGTTCTAAATCTATTGCTAAAAATATGGACACTATAAATTTGATAAATGGATCGATCTTTAAGTGAACGAACAAGGTTTTCTCAGAATTTTTATGAGAGTACTTGAGAGTGTGGGAAATATTTCATCCAAAGAATTAAAATATCAATACTAATAAAGACTTGCCTTTTTTTCCCCCAGAGAGTCAATGAGAAGTGTAAGTACTGATTTATCTGACCACTTTTTATAGTCAAATGCTGTCAAAGTAGAAACAATTACACTTCAGCAACATATTTTACTGCCGTCGAAGAAAATGCCCACACGTGCAGGCATCTCAGCAATCATAAGAAACACCTTCTGAACATTTTTATATGCTTCATACTTGAATGAGTCTCACACACCAAAATTACATCAGACACTGTTTCAACCATTCAAAACAGTAAGAATACTTAGAGCCCCAGTGCCCCCAAAAATGTTAGCCTACCACTCCGTGGCATACCAGCTTGGTAGTTTTAATGCATGTATAATATTTTTAGGGAATTTACACTGAGTTTAAATTTATAGATTTGAATAACTCACATATATTTTATGTTTCACTGTTTAACAAGTTAATTTAGATTTTCAAAATAGGTATACAAATGAACTCCATAAAGAGACATTTTCCGCTCCATTGGAGGATGACTTTTCTCACATATTTTCTGAAGAACGGGTTCCCAAGAGATTTCTAACAATGGTTTCTCTGATTCCTTTTCATAGCCATTATTCATATTTAATTAATGCGACACAATCCTTTCTGAGTTTTGTCCTCACATAATGATTGAAGAATGAGCCAATCTGTCACCTATTCATTTATACACGGCCTATTTTTCTCACGCAGAAATGCTAACATAGATAGTATATCACAAACAGGATAAGAGGGGAAAATATTCCTTTCTTACATGACCTCTTAAATTTCACTAAACAATTAGCCAGAGCAGGCTAAGGGAAAAAAAAAAAATGTTTTTTAAATCACTGAATAGCAAAATAACAGGAAAATTTATAAAAACCTAGGAAACAAACAAGAATGACTAAGCAATACAAATTAGTGAATTAATAGAAAGTATTCCCTATGTTTGGATATTTCCTGAGTCACTAAACATTAAGAAAGGCATGGATAACTTTGAGTTGCCCTCTCCCATGGATTCCCCACCTTACCTGTTGATTCATCAATTTCTAGTTTTCCCATATAACTATTTTCACAGTGGGAAACCACAGTTGTATTTTCTTTGTATATGTGTTCTCAAAAAATGAAAAGGAAATTATTCTGTAGCTATATTTTAGATTTTCATGATCGCTAAGTGTGGATACTTAGTTCTCTCCTGATAAAATCAAGCATGTATTATACCTGGTATCTAGTAAGCACCTGGTAAATTTGTTAAATATATGAATCTAATAGACATTCTATGATTCCGAAATCTGAAGTCATAGAACTTATCTAATGTCGTTAAGGACACCCAACCAGGAATTACCACTGCCCTTGTTTTTTTTCTTCTCCCTATAGTTCCACCAAATTCGGAAACCAGATTTTAGATAATATTTATGCAGAATGCCAGGTCAGAGAAGAAAGCAGTGGGTGTACTTTACATCAGAATTACCACCCACACCCACAGCAGAAAGAAGCAGAGGAGGCCTCACTGTACGAGATCTTGATTCCTTGAAGCGGAATCTTTCAGGAGGTCAGGGCTTGGGCATTTCTCCTCCTCCCTAGCTGCCTCCTTAATTCCAGAGCTCCATAGCCATGTGTGCTTTGCAAAAGCAATTAGGACAGAATGAAGTAAGTGGGGCAGGAAGATGGAGAAGAGCCTTGAGCTGTTATTTAAGAGGCCACAAACGTACACTTAAGAATTAATTTTTTTTTAAAGTACACACACTACATAAGCTAAACCTGGAGGATTTAAGCTACAAAAATAAATAAACTCATAGAGTTAACTCTAATTATATTTTAACTAAGTTAACTCTCATTATATAAATTAACTCTAATGAAGAATAAAAAGTTAGTTTTTTTTTTTCCAACCACTTGCAGCAACACATGAAGGATGGGAAGCAAGAGTTGTGTTCCACACTGAACTCAAGATGTCAGGTAGGCAGTTGGATACGAAGAGTTCTAGCCCAGGGGAGAAGTTTGTTCTGCAGTCCAATTGGGGGGTATAAGCATACAGAGAATTCCTGATGCCATGATGTGTCCCAGGGAGGGAAGGTCATCAAGGAACAGGAGGTCCAGCCTCGATGCACTTTGCTATTCAGTGATGACAGAGGTGACAAGGAGGAATCAACAGACTCCATCTAAGAAGGAGCAGGCAGTGTGGACTGGAGAAGAGAGAGCGGACCTCACTTTACGGAAGCAGTGGGAGAGTGTTTGGAAGGTATTGAGGCTGCGGGCTCGAGTGCACTAAGCCTAGGGGAGTATTTCAGGATTCAGAGATTGAGGGACCAGGGCAGTTTCAGGGGAGACGTGGAAACGCAGCCAGACTGGAGGACAGTAAGACGAGAGGTGAGAAGTGTCCTGCCCTCCTTCCCACGAAGCCCGCTACGACTTCCCCCTCCTTCGCTTCTGTCCCTTCATTTTTGTCCCACATGACCTGCCCCTCTCTGGCTCTGCTCTTCCTTCTTCAGTCCAGGTGGCCGAGTCACTAAGCGACTCCCAGCGAGGGTTTACGACCCAGGCTTCGTCCTCTAGGACGCAGGAAACAAGAGATACACCCTGGGAGCCAGCGGTGAAGCATGACCTTCGACCAGGGATGACCTTCGACCCACCAGCCCCAGATATCCCCTGAGGAAGTTATGTTCCCCAGCCCTGTACCCTTAAGGTTTACATGATCAGAGGTTATGGTTTCTAGAGTGATGATCACTCCCACAAGAGGATAAGGTAAAGTTCTACCCGAGTCTAAAGCTACCACTCCCACCTGGCCATGTTGCCTCTCCTGCTAGTGGCTCAAGACAAGAAAGGACCCTGGGCTGCCCTGGATGCCTTTAACAGGGAGTAGGTCTTTGCAGCAACCAATCCTGGGAAGACGAAGAAGAGAACACACCTCCCCCACTCCAGCCCCCAAGGATAAGCCCAGATCACCTCACCTGTGCAGGCAGAGCAGCTGAAACGCTGGCCGGAACTTAGGATGGGCGCAGAGAGGACGCTGATGCTCGTTGCAATTACGGCCCCGAAAACAGACGCAGCAGTGGGTTCTGCAGTGTCTTCTACGGCTAATGCAATTGTATTGAGTCTTTGGGGGAGAGTGCAGCTGACGCTACATTGAGGGGAACCCTGTGATGCTGAGAGGAGTGGATTTCAGCGGTGCTCGGGGTCTGTGTTGGACGCCTCTCCCTTCCTGACCAAGGCTTGGAGGTCCCCCAGAGATGGACAGTATCTCTGAAAATAACTCTCATTGCTTCCACCAACCTCAGAGAGCTAAATATATTTTGCAGTTTTGGTGTTATAGGAGTTAATCAAAGTCATTCTTGTCCTGCCAAAACCTGATCAAGATTCTGGCCTAGGGCTTCCCTGGTGGCGCAGTGGTTGAGAGTCTGCCTGCCGATGCAGGGGACACGGCTTCGTGCCCCGGTCCGGGAAGATCCCACATGCTGCAGAGCGGCTGGGCCCGAGAGCCATGGCCGCTGAGCCTGCGCTCCGCAACGGGAGAGGCCACGACAGTGAGAGACCCGCGTACCGGAAAAAAAAAAAAAAAAAAAGATTCTGGCCTAAAGCTATGGGCTCTACCCAGGATGCTCCATAGGAGGCCACGCCCTGGACAGTGCTATACCAGAACCAAGGCCTGGCTTCCCCACGTCACAGGAGCTGGTGGAGGGAGGGCGGTGAGCAGAGGACAGGCTCGCGGGGGCATCGTGTTCTGGCCTTTGCTGACCTTCACTAGGTATCTTCCCTTCCTCTGTCTGATAGATTCAAGGGGAGATGAGGAACCTAGTAAAACCTCTCGTGAGAGTCAGTTCCAGAACTGATTCAGAAACTGCATGTTAGTTTCAGAGAGGATGTGTGTGAATAAGGTACCCCCTCCGGCTGAGGCTAATGGAAACCTGCTTCCAGACAGAGCTGCCCGAGCAGAAAGGATGCTCCTGGGTGGACATGGGAGGCTGTGCTGACAGATCAAACGTGGACACCCTGAACACACTGGCCCTGCTCTTTCAGTGCAGCTCGCAGGAGACATCTCCATCTCAGGGAACCTGGGGAGCTGGATAGCCTGAGGTGGGGAGTGTGGCCAAAGTTTGGAGTCTGCCCTGAGATGGATTCTTGCCTCTTCAGTTAGGGGTAGAGATGTGGCAGTAAGTTACTAGGGAGACCATGGTTGGGGCGGGGGGGGGGGGGTAGGGCGGGCAGGACCCCCCAGGGCAGCACATCACGTTGCCTCAGCATCTCCCGGCCATCCATCGTGGTTCAGAAACATTTCCTCCGGCCCTGATAGTTAATCCTCTTACAGCCTTTATTATGATGATCCCTGGTTTCTGTGTCTTTCCCTCCCACCTCTCTCCTATACAGACACAAAGCACCCTGGGCTGTTTTGTTATCCAGCCCGTGTCTCTCTGCATGGCTCATGTTAGGGAAAACACCTGGTTGTTTGCCTCATTCCTGTTTTACTAAGAGGACGGTTTATTGGCATCTGCTTGTTTTGCTGAAATGTGCTTCACAGACATGCAAACCCCACTGAAGGAAATGGTATCCATCCCCACCCTCTGAAACACCGCAACCTCTCACGTCAGCTCCACAATCACCACGTGCAGCCCTTGACCCAGACACAAGGTGCATTTTAGCATTCTCCTCTCAGCTCCAGACAAGAGAAGATGCACAGACAAAGTAACGCTAGCTTGCTAAATGCTCAATCTTTTCCGTAAATACATGGATGAGGATTAATGAAATTTATTAGTTATAAATTCTTGGTATTCATCCATGTTTAAATTGTACCATATATGCTCAGTACCAAGAACGATAGGTCCTTTTCTCAACTTCTGATAATTACATTTAAAAATAAGAGAAGCGCAAGCCACAGCCACAAACAGGTGGGGATATTACATATTTACCTCCTAGGCCACTAGTACTAGATACAACAGCCAAGGTTAGCAGTTAATATGAGTAAGAGAGCTAGTCAAATGCCTGCCCTGCTCAGGTGTTATGCTGGGAAACGGAGCTGATCAGACAAGGTGTTGCCTTCAGGAAGCTCGCAGTATCATGGTGAAAACATGTGAGCGGCACATGGTGAGCACTGAGCAGCTCGCCAATAACGCAGCAGACCCAGGGAGGAGAAGGCTAAGTGAAGAGTGGGTGAAACAGTCACAGAATACCTCCTGGAGTACAGGGTCACCTAGGCTGAATCTTAATGTAGACGATTTAGCTAAGTAGAAAAGAGAACAGAGAAAAGGGCAAACATGCCATCCAGGTAGAAGAAAAGCTTCCCGTGAAATGTAGTGTGTTTCTATGAGCAACATAACAGCTCGTGTTAAATGACGTTTTGAAGTAGAAAGTGGTGTATCTATTCTTTACAACCCAGTCCTAGTCTTGAATCTCCACCGAGATATAGACTGAAAAACTCAGATCTACGTGCACACTAAAAATGTGTTATCTTTCTCAATTCTCAATTTATGTAGGCAACAAATATTTTTGAGCACCTACTGTGTGCCAGGTACAGTGATAAGCATTGAAGACACAAGAGGGACCAAGACAGACCACATCGCTGCCTTTAAAGAACTAATACTCTGATGGTCTCAAAGCAAACACTTATAAGTACTTTAAGAAAACTAAATGATCCAATGATCTAGAATGGCCTGTCCAACATGGTGGCTACCAGTCACATGGACTATTCAAATTTAAATTAATTAAAAGTGAATACAATTTAAAATTCAGTTACTCAGCAGCACTAGACATGTTTCAAGCGCTCAACAGGCACACAGGATACTACATTGGAAAGCACGACATAGAACATGTCTATCACAAAAACTTCAGTTGGACCTCTTCCATGTAAAAAAGTCTCCTGTGCTTACAGTAATGAAATAAGGACTTTGTCAGAGACCTGCTGACTGACAGCTGATTCCGAATACTAACTCATCAACAAAAGTCTACCATTACTTTAAAAATCCTGCCGAAACACAATTCTTTATAAATTGTGATTTCACCAAAGTAAGCTACTACAACATACCTTCACTATAAACTTTGATATGTGACCCTTTATATTTTGGACACAAGATTAAGAATATGCTTTTATTGCCTCCATTCCTGAGATGTCATTAGAATGATGAATAAAAAACAGCCACAATAATTTTCTTAAATGAGAGAGAGATTTGGCCAAAGATTACAAGATGGCCCGGAGGCAGGAGATGTGAATGACGAAGCACAGCAGGAAGATCACAGCCCAGAAGGTGCCCTGTGGGGACCTCCACTGAGCCAGCTGCCAATTTGGAGGAACTCAAGACTCAGAAGAGCCAGGAAAGAAGGAGTAGGAGATACGTGGATTAAAACAGCCTATAGATGTTGATTCCCCACTCCACTCCCAACTTCCATGTGCAAAACACTTGGCAGACTGTTTGTATAATACAAGTCACAGAAAAAGATGCT
Source organism: Globicephala melas (assembly GCF_963455315.2). NCBI lineage: Eukaryota > Metazoa > Chordata > Mammalia > Artiodactyla > Delphinidae > Globicephala > Globicephala melas. Next base: position 23,025,985 of record NC_083326.1, on the reverse strand, counting down.
CTTCCCTAAAGAAATTGAGAATAATGTTGAGAAGAATTGGGGAGGACATCATAGGGGACACAGCACCAAACGAAGCCATGTGTAGCTTGGCATTTTAGAATATATCGAAAACTAACCCATGCCTCCTGGGGTCTGTCTGTTAGTGCTTTTTTTTTTTTTTTTTTTTTTTTTTTTTTTGCAGTATGCGGGCCTCTCACTGCTGTGGCCTCTCCCATTGCAGAGCACAGGCTCCGGACGTGCAGGCCCAGCGGCCATGGCTCACGGGCCCAGCCGCTCCGCGGCACGTGGGATCCTCCCGGACCGGGGCACGAACCTGCGCCCCCTGCATTGGCAGGCGGACCCCCAACCACGGTGCCACCAGGGAAGCCCCTAGTGCTTCATTCTTAAATATGAATGGGCAACCAAGCATCACCAGACATTTGAGGAAATTCTGCAACATAAAGACCAAGATTTATAAAAACAAAACAAAACAAAAAGATCCCAGGATTAAAAAAAAAAAAAGGGAAAACACACAAGGCAGGAAATAGAACTTTTTTTAAAAGTCTAATTTGGTGGCCTCTTAGGAGATATTCCATCCACAAATAATAACAGTTGCTATGAAAAAGGAAAAATCAGAGAATCAGAAAAGACTCAGAGATTAAAAATATAATGGCCAACAATGTTAGCAGGAGGACAGGAAGAAGATAAATTTAAAATATCTCATAGAAAAACAGAACAAAGAGAAGAGATGACAGTTATTCAATAAAATAAAAAAAGAAATCCAGTTTGTTTTCCACCAAAGTAACAGATTCCAAACAGAGATCACAAGGAACAGAAAAAAGAAATTAATCAGATAATTTTTAGAACCCTGAGAATAAAGAGAAGATATTAAGGCTTCCACAGAAGATAGAGGAAAATCACCTACAAAGGAGAAAGAATTAAATTTCCCATCACTAGTACTGAATGGCAGATGACAATGTAGCAACGTCTTCAGATTCCTGATGGGAAAGTCATTCTTAACAGAAATTTCTATAGAAGTCAACCAATTAATTGATTTTAAATGCCAAATGGAGACATTTTTAAACATGGTAGGACTCACAATACTTATTTCCTTAGTAACTTTATTAAGAATGTAAGTCAGCAAAAGGAAGGACTAAGTTAAGAAAAAGGATGAGAAAGAAGAAATCAGGGGATATAGGAATGAGCGAACCCAACTGAGGAGAGCTATGAAGGGATCCCTAGGTGAGAGCTATGTAGCAGTCCTAGGAAAAAGCCACCTAAGATCAGAGAAAAAAGATAAAGGTCTCAGAGAGAGGCCTTTGGGTAAAAGGGAAATTAACAACATAGTTGGTATGATATTGATTTATTTAAAAATGAGGGGACTTCCCTGATGGTCCAGTGGCCAAGGCTCCACGCTCCCAATGCAGGGGGCCCAGGTTCAATCCTGGGTCAGGGAACTAGGTCACACATGCCGCAACTAAGGGTCCACATGCTGCAACTAAAGATCTGCATGCCCAACTAAAGATCCCACATGCTGCAACTAAGACCTGATGCAGCCAAATAAATAAATAATAAACAGAAAAAAAATAAAAATTAGACTATGATAAAGGCAAAGAGTCAAGTTTTTTAAAAAAAAGTCAATAGAAACTCCATGTGAAACAGAGTTCAAAAACAAAGACAGGGCTTCCCTGGTGGCGCAGTGGTTAAGAGTCCACCTGCCAATGCAGGGGACACGGGTTCGAGACCTGGTCTGGGAAGATCCCACATGCCGCAGAGCAACTAAGCCTGTGCGCCACAACTACTGAAGCCCACAAGCCTAGAGCTCGTGCTCTACAACAAGAGAAGCCACTGCAATGAGAAGCCCGCACACCACAACAAAGAGTAGCCCCTGCTCACCACAACTAGAGAAAGCCCGCAAGCAGCAACAAAGACCCAACACAGGCAAAAACAAATAAATTTAAAAAAATAATAATAAAACAAAGACAATACAATCATTACACTACATGGCCCTCTAGTGAACAATAAGCATATAGTGAGATCAAGTAAACTATTCTATTTTCAAGTTCTTATCAAAATCTTGACAAAGAAAAGAGGACAATTTTGGTTATAGAATCAAATGAAAGGTCATGTGACGAAATCACAGAAAACAAGAGCTAGAAATTGAGAAGAGCTGAAAGAATAATGTTATTGTTATCTTCCTATCATGAAGTGAGGAATCAAGAGCTATTGTCTATAACTGATGAAACAAGAAATACAAAGGTAAAATACTACTTAGAGTCTAAAAGTAATCAATCAGGGAACTAAAATTAGTAATACAATCCTTCTGGGATGGAGACAGAGAAGTTTGGTTTACTAATTCAAGGATTCCTCTCACAAAACAAGTATGTGTCTAAAAGTGATGAATCAAGAAACAACAATTTAAACATAATAGCAATATATAGGGGTAAATGCCAGAGAGAAGGGTTAATTGAGGTGAAGATGGTTCCCTCTGAGAACTGGAAATACAGAAGGGGAGGAAGTTGCTGTTCACTTTAAATGCCTCTGTACCGTATGATTTTTTAACCTCAAGCATGTAATACTTGGTCATATTTGTACATTACTCTATAATAATAACAACAGCAACAGTTTTTATTGTTGACAAAGTGAGGATTTCAAGGCAGGCAGTTTCAAGGCCACCACAAAATTAATTTGATGCCTCCCCTAAGTTACATTTGGGGAAAGGAAATTAGAAAAATACCAATTTAACCTGTAGCATTTTATAGACCAGTGGACTCCAAGTGTGATTCCTAGGCCAGCAATATCAGCAACACCGAAAAACTTTTGAGAAATTTGCTCAAAGTATTATGTGCGTGTGGTTAAAAATCAACCAGTCCCCATCGACGACATACTGAATCAAAAATGGTGGAGATGGGGGCTTCTTCCCTGGTGGCGCGGTGGTTGAGAGTCCACCTGCCGATGCAGGGGACATGGGTTCGTGCCCTGGTCCGGGAAGATCCCACATGCCGCGGAGCGGCTGGGCCCGTGAGCCATGGCCGCTGAGCCTGCGCGTCCGGAGCCTGTGCTCCGCAACGGGAGAGACCACAACAGTGAGAGGCCCGCGTACCGAAAAAAAAAAAAAAAAAAAAATGGTGGAGATGGGCTTCAGCAATCTCTGTTAATAAAGCCCCCCTGTAGATTCTGATGCCTTCTGAAATGTAAGAACCACGGTTAGGGACGTAGAGGAAAGCTGGGAAGAACAGACACCCAATCATTAATAAATAAAGCTCTGGGAAGGACTTCCATATTCTTGGTTTTTAACTGTCAAGCATTATTTTCATAATAAATATAGTTTATATAGGGGCAAATATTAATATGTATATGTGTGTATCTGCATAGAAAATTACAGAAAATTTCCAGAACCACCAAAGTATTTACTTAAATATGCTTACTTTCCTAGAAAAATAAATGGGAAGTTTTAACAAAGACTTAGAGAATTTATCATCCACAGTCAAACCTGTCTGAAAGAATTATTAAAGGATATACTACATCATCAAGAAGAAACATACTAAATGAAAAGTATCAAAAGGTACAAACTTCTAGTTATAAAATAAATCCATCATGGGGATGTAATGCAGGGCATGGTGACTATAGTTAATAATACTGTATTACATATTGAAAAGTTGCTAAGAGAGGGGATCTTAACAGTTCTCAGCACAAGAAAAAAAAATTTGTAACTATGAATGGTGATGGATGTTACATTTGTCACTTTTTATATTAGACATTAAAACTGAAAAATTCAGAAGCATGTATTTATTTTAAATGAATGATGATAAACCCATTATTTTTTAAAGAAAATGATATATTTTTATAAATAATTATAATTATTTATATTTCCGAAAGAAAAGAACTGTGAGAAGAGTGGCAATGTTTTACATTTTTGCAAATATCTTTAATGTTTGGCTTAATAGAAGCAGCTGAATTTTCATATAAGGGTCTGTATTCAATATGTTGAGAGGTTACTCTTGCTGAAGTATATGAAAAATATCTGACTTAATGCAGATATATACTTAAGAGAAGGAAAAGTATTTTCATAGTTATTTTCAGATGATTGGGGATATTATTTCTTTTTTGAAACTACACCAAAACTCAGTAAGTGGAAGTTTTTTTTTAATTTAGCTACAGTGTGGAAACTTAAATTGTCTAAGTAAATATTTTTACTCTATTACTTTAAAATCGATTGGTCTATCTTTTACATTGGATCGTTCTCTTACCACACATAATTCTGTGACATTATACATTGATACTTTTTAGAAAATATTGGTTTACTGAGTTATACTGATCTTCCACATGTTCACACATTTCACTGCACAATATCAAAAAGTTACCTTTGTATCACCATTGAGCTCGTCAGAAAAATCTTTAAGAACTAGGAAGTTTTCAAGCTCAGGGTAGACACAAGTTTTCAAAAATGTAAATTTTTACCTGAAATTTCCAATTTTATCCTTGGCAACAAATATAGTATTTTGTTTTCTTGAATTGACATTTTTAAGGAAAGGTCTGTCAAATACACAAATCTGAACAGCCATAGATGTGTATGGTTGTGTATCAGTGGCTCTTTCAAGGAAAAATGGTATTCTATGCAAAAAGCCAACAGTTCAGCTCACAATTCAACCTCATGAGAGCCTTCGTACTTCAATATAAAGCTAAAATGTTTTATGTATACTTCCCATTTTGTCACACAAAATATTAAAAAGATGCTTACTCAAGGTTTAATAAAATTAATAAATTGTATTGTATCATTAAAGACAAAAAAAATAGATGGGATGTTTTAGATAGATGTGCTTCCTAAACACCATAGGATAGAAAACCAAGACGGAGTTGAACATATGTACAGATACAACAAACATACCAGAAGCTGAATTAAAATTCTAAATAAGTGCATATACAGCAACCAAAGTATTTCCCACAACATCTCTCTCTAGCATGACAATATTTATGTATCTGACATTCCTAAATGCCACATCCAGACAACACACACTGGCAAGAAAATTGTTAATTAACCAAAACAGATGAAGTTTCTTCCTCACCAATTTTATTCTAATGCCAGCAAAAGAGGCCAAATTATTCATCAAATAAACTTATTGTACTGCTCATCATATCTTATTTTCAGATATCAAAATTTAAGTTAACATATTTAATCTCAGCCTTTTAAATCCCTGCTTCCATTCAACTAGACACCTTTTGGATCATATTCTAAAGTAAAGAAAACTTTTAGGTTGGAGAATTTCTAACCTAAACTTCTAATGAAAAGTTCTATTTCTAATAAAAGCTACGTATGTATAAAATATTTTAGAAAGAATATAGAAGAGAGAGAACTAAAAGGAGAAAAAGGAAAGAACAGATGACAAGGATGACTGTGATTCAAGTTCAAATTAAAGGATAAAGCAGGTATAAAATGAAAAGAATACAGAAAAAAAGACAGGAAGCCTGGGTGTCTCCAAAGAAATCTGATGATAGAATCATAAAATAAAACGGACCTGGGGAAAATGGAGATTTAAAAACCATCATTATACTCGATTTATATAATCCAGTTAAACTGCCTGTTAGAAAAACATCTGGTGCACATCTAGCTGCAATTTTTTGTAGCTGCTCTCTTTTCAGAAGATTTATTTGCAACAGTGCTGTATGATTAAAATTCCATAACAAAGGTGGATGCAAGTGTAAGTATTTCCCTAGCTCCAAATTCTGAGAAGTTCTCTTTCTCCTCTTCTGGAAGAGCGGAAATGTCTGAGATAATTTTTTTTTGCGGTACGCGGGCCTCTCACTGTTGTGGCCTCTCCCGTTGTGGAGTACAGGCTCCGGACGCGCAGGCTCAGTGGCCATGGTTCACGGGCCCAGCCGCTCCGCGGCATGTGGGATCTTCCCGGACCGGGGCACGAACCCGTGTGCCCTGCGTCGGCAGGCGGACTCTCAACCACTGCGCCACCAGGGAAGCCCTGATAATTTTTTAATAATAAAAATTAAAAATTAAACGTTTATTAAGGGAAATCAAAGTAAATATACGTTAAATCTTCAATGCAGCCCACAGCGTTTTATTGATACATGTCTTTTTTTAGATTACTCCCTTTTCTGGTCTTGAAGGTATGTAATAATTAAAATATTTATGTTTTCATAGAAGTGCTAGTTGCTTTAGGGTGTACTTTCAATTCTACTAATGAAATAAAAATCACAAAATGTTAACAAGCAGTCTATTCTAACCTATGTATAGGGACACATCAGAGGCTTCTTCCTTGTATGGCCATCTCTTTCCTGGCTATAATGCAAGGACCACTTTTGGGATCATTAGTATTGAAATGTCAAGTCAACATCCATATCTATCACCGTTTAAAAGCCTTGAAGTATAAGCAAACATTTTATAACAAAAATACAGGCAAACATTACATAAAATTCAATTGCCTTCAATCATTTAGTTAAAATTATTTGTAATTCATCCAATTCCCCTCTAACCACCTTACAGATAAGAACATTTCATTCACTCATGTTGATCCAATAACAAGTCCCTGGACCTGACACACAGTAGGACTCCAACAAATGGCTGTTGTATCGAATTGAACCCAGGTCCATGAAAATTGATTTCTTAGCTTTCTGTATTTTATCTATTCATGTGTTGCTGTGGACTGAATGTTTGTGTCCTCCCAAAATTCATATATTAAAATCTAATCCCTGATGTGATGGTATAAAGAGGTGGGGACTCTAGGAAGGTAGAGCCCTCATGAATGGGATTATTGTCCTTATAAAAGAGACCCCAGAGAGTTCTCTCTTGCCCTTCCATCATGTAAGGACACAAGGAGAAGACTGCGTCTACCAAGAACCAGGAAGAGGGTCCTCACCAGACACTGAATTTTCAGAAGCCTTCATCTTGGACATTCAGCCTACAGAATTTTGAGAAATAAATGTCTGCTGTTTAAGCCACCAGTCTGTGGTATTTTTGTTATAGCAGCCGGACAGACAGTGAATTAAATTCACTTGATTATATGTGATCCTCAGATGGTCACATCACAATCATTTATGATCACTAACACATTTCTTTGTTTTTTAAAAGCCTTGCATTTTAGTTGAGATGAGGCCGAAGTATTTTGAAATGAGAATGGGAGAATTGCTTCCGAAATCAAAGTATAAACACAACGGTAGAGCAGAGCACATAAATGAAGTTGGAAAAGAATTGTTCACAAATTGCCCAACTAGACATTACCGTAATTATACATCTCGCTTTTTTAGTCCAAGTGGTGGGTTGTCTGCCCTGGAAGCACAGAACAATGTCTGGCAGAAAAGGGCCTGCAAGGATGGTGCCCATCCCAGGAGAGTCCCAGGGAAAAGTCTATCCCCAGCAAAGCAACCCCTTTTGTGGAAATGTTGGTGACAAACATTTAAAGCCTCTAAGTCCCTCCATGCTTGCTTATAAATCTTTGTTTTTATGTTTCCACTGTTAGTCTCCTGGCATCCTAATTTCATAAAACTTGGGCTTTATAAACCCGGCCCAGGAGTATGAGCAGGGTGTCAGCTTTGCTCTCAGGATACTGAGGAGGCGGGATGCTTGGCTCTGGTCTATTTCACGAGTCCAGGCACTTCAGGGGAGGAGCAGGAGGTCTCCCCGGTGGCGCCCTCTTGTGCCCGTTCTTTGAAGCTCCTGAGCTCATCCAACCTCATCCAACCTCATCACGTCCCATGGAAAAAAAAGTAAAAAAAAAAAAAAAAAAGATTTTACGTCCTATTTTACCAACTGACTCTTAGAATTTTAGGGAGCTTAGGTTTTCCACATGGGGAGGTCACTGAGGAGTAATCAGTGAATTCCCCAGGCCGCCTTTCAGCATTCCAGCAATGTCCACTCTGCTGCCCCTCAGGCGGGATTAACCTGAGCACGGCCCTGCACCTCATTGCCCACAGCTGCCCCCTGCTGGGTGCCAGGGTCCCCTGGTGGCCAGGAATGTTGCTGTGGCACGTCCTACAGACCTGAAGTCAAATGGTGTCTCAGCCACTTTGAAAAGGGAGCGGTACAGCAGCAGGGTGACCTGGCAAGCTGCCCTCTGGAAGGGTGTGCTCTGGGCCATCTCACTCCCTCACCACTGAAGGCCTGTCCCCTCTGCTGCCTCTGGCACCGCGTGGGCCCTGGCAGATCCCAGGACAAGAAAGTCCCCACCTTACAGCCCCAACCCACCCCCTTCCAGGAGTCCCTCTCAGGCTGGGAGCTGCTGCACACAGCGCTTTGCTACCTCCATCTCCCCACCTGGTCCAGCAGGCCTGGGGTGAGGTCTGGCCCTGGGACCAGCAGCTCCCCAGGTAACTGTGCTGGGCACCAGAGCTGGGGGCACAGCTGCCTTTCCGTAGGCGGAAAGGCTTGCCCAGATCTCTGCAGCACCAAAGGCTGTCCACCAATCGTCTTCACACTGGGACAGCTGCTTTTCCTTTTCCACCTAAAACAGCTCTGCAGAGAAGGCCTGATGCCTTCCAAGCCTCAGGTCTCACTTCTGAAAGCCCGCCGGCCACCCTGAGAAACCTTTGGGGAGATTGGGACAGCAAGATGAGTTAGGGGCAGCAGAAGCAAGGCCTCGGCAACCAGAAAGCTGAAAGGTATGAGAGGCCTCGGTGAAGAGCAAGCATTTCATGGGGGAGCATCTTCAGCCCACAGTCCCAAGTCCAAGCCCAGTGAGAGGCTCTGTGGGTGTCAGGCACAGCCTCATAATCAGAAAAGAAGGAAATCCAAAAAGAGGGGATACATGTATATGGATAACTGATTCATTTTGCTGTACAGCGGAAACTAACAGCATTGTACAGCAGCTATACTCCAATAGAAATTAATTTTTTAAAAAAAGTGCCCAGGACACTCTCCAGCCCTCCCACGTGTGGGATCTCTGGCTCCTTCCAGCACCACTGGCTGCCATGGAAACCAGTAGGGGGCTAGGAGTAAGTTACATCAACTGGAGGGGTAGAGAGAGATGTAAAGTTTGCCTTATTTTTCAAAACCCTAATTTAAAAATGTGACTGCTGGGCTTCCCGGGTGGTGCAGTGGTTAAGAATCCGCCTGCCAATGCAAGGGACACGGGTTCGAGCCCTGGTCCGGGAAGATCCCACATGCCATGGAGCAACTGAGCCCGTGCGCCACAGCTACTGAGCCCGCGTGCTGCAACTACCGAAGCCCGTGCGCCTAGAGCCTGTGCTCTGCAACAGGAGAAGCCACCGCAATGAGAAGCCCATGCGCCGCAACAAAGAGTAGCCCCCGCTCACCGCAACTAGAGAGAGCCCGCGCACAGCAACGAAGACCCAACGCAGACAAAAATAAATAAATAAAATAAATAAATTTATTTTAAAAAAATGTGACTTGTGTGTCCATTGCCTTGCATGAAGCCCTCCATCTTTGAAAAGTAGAGCTGCTCTGCAATATTAGGGACATATTTATACTAAAAAAAAAACTATTCTTATAAAACTAAACATACTCCTACCATATCATCCAGTAATTACACTCCTTTGCATTTATTCAAAGTTGCTGAAAACATGTCCACACAAAAATCTGCACATGGATATTTATGGCAGCTTTATTCATAATTGCCAAAACTTGGAAGCAACCAAGATGTCCTCCAGCACATGAACGGATACATAAACCAGTCCATCCAGACAATGGAATATTATTCAGCAATAAAAAGAAATGAGCTATCAAGCCATGGAAAGACACAGAGGAACCTTAAATGCATATTACTAAGTGAAAGACGCCAATCTGAAAAGGCTACATCCCGTATGATTCCAAATATATGACATTCTAGAAAAGGCAAAACTGCGGAGACAAGGAAACGATCACTGGTTGCTAGGAGTTTCAGGAGAAGAGGGACGTAGCACAGAGGACTTTTAGGGCAATGAAAGGACTCTGAATGACACTAAAATTGTGGATACATGTCATTACACATTTGTCAACCCCCATAGAATGCACCACAGCAAGAGTGAGCCCTAAGGCAAACTGTGGCCTTTGGGTGGTGATGATGTGTCCATGTAGGTTCATCCTTGGTTAACAAATGCCCCGCTCTGCTGATGATGGAGGAGGCTGTGCACGAGTGGGGGAAGAAGGTAAACGGGAACTCTCTACACTTTCTGCTCCATTGTGCTGTGAGCCTAAACTGCTCTTAAGGTCTATTAAAAGGGGGAAAAAAAAATTCATTGTTGAGCTGAAATTCAGTTTTAACAGGTGTCCTACATTTTTATTTGCTAAATCCTGTTGGAAAAGCATGGAAATTTCAAATTACAAAAATCATAATGAAGATTTCAATACAGTGGCCATACTGTGAGCCTCGGCAGGTGCCCCATGTTACAGACCTGCTGAGACACCCCAGTTTTGTCAAGGGAGGGTTTAGATGGCTGGATACCCCCAGGGCTGGATGCGTTTGCCTCCCTCTAATGACCCCCAGAATTTAAAATAAATTTTTTACACTAATGTCTAGTCTCTTAAACCAACACTCTTTGTTCATATGAGGTTTACATTTGATCACAGGATTTTCTGTGTACAGGTGTGCTTTTTTCAGTCATTTCATTAAAGCCCATGAAATCAGCAACTGGGATTTCAAATATTTCAGTGCTCACCAGTAACCCAAAAAAATGACATCCAAAAAATGTTCTCGATAAATGCTTGTTAAATTATTCTTCTCTTGTCTCAGATATTTTAAAAGTAATACACCTGACCTTTAATGCAACATGCTTTCTTTCCATTAATGGGTCTCTTTCTTAGAAGATCATTTACATGATCTCAGTATAAATGTAATATTTTATATATCTGAGCAGCCAATCTCCACCAAACTCTGCAGAGCCAGGATGAGCATCTCTATATTTCTGAAGTCACCTGTCGGCATGGGGTTGAATAATTACATTTAGCAATCTATAACCTCAGGCAATTCCAGTTGCTACAGCTTTGCCCAGACTGAGATTCCAGGCATCAGCACATCACCAAGATAACAATAAAGCTCATAAAACTGAACCTATTATCTGCCAGACACATCGCTGGATACTTGCATCTTGGAGAGAAGTCTATTATAGAGATGCTGACACACATCACCCCCTCCCATCCCACTACATACCTACAATATTATTATTGACAGGAACCACCAACGAAGGCTTGTCATCAGGCATAATCAGCTGATCTGCCTGGGACAGATTTAATTTACTGACATAAAACGTTCTCATTTTCTGCCTGCCTGGGTTAGGTGTATGCCTGAGAGGTCACAGAGAGTAATAATGCCTACCCTGGGAGCTGACTGCAGGTCACCAATTACAACTGGACGTTGGAAATTCTTTGCCACACACACACACAAAACAATAATGAATATGAAGGGACTTCCAAGCTATTCACACTTTCTTAGTTGCTTTTACTTAGAGGTTTTTCTCAAATGCAAAGCCACGATAAAACAGCTCAGCACAGCATTCATTTTTAATGACTCTCAAGGTAGAATGTAAAGCCATGCTCAGCGTGCATTAACTCTCATCAGGATTTTAACAACTGGCCTAAATCTTGCCTTTGCCCACACTGGATCAACACCCTCAGCACACGCGTGGTAACGCCAAGGCGGGCAGGGCTGAGGGCTGCAGAATTCCTAACAGCTGGCTGGAAATAGGGAAAAGCACAAGGAACTTTAACTCAGTGAAGACAGTCTCTCCTTCCCTCGTGGAGTGCACACACTAACCCCCCAAGCAAGAGACAGACCAGGGGCTTTACTATTTATTCTCAGGGAACAGAGAAGCCCGCTGGGGAGTCAATGGGCTCTCAAACATTAAGAACAAGGACACTAATCAGGAACAAGAGTTTTGGTCTCCAGCGCCTCTGTAAAGAAAATCTAGAACACACCTTTTGCTCTTCAGCAAAATCTGAGAATTCAGACACAGCAAGGTCACCCATATCTCATCCTTGGAATAACATACAGCAATGCCTAAGAATAAAAATTAAAGTTAGCCATCAAGATATACACATTGGCAATTTCATGCTAGTCTAAAAGTCCCTCAGTCACAATAAATGACACTTCCTATCCTCTGCGCCTTGGACACGATGGAAGAAATTAGCCACACGGCACTCCATGAAGGAAACCGTCTAGGCCCACCCCACCCCTGTCCCGCATGATGACAAGTAAACATCGTTCTTTGTGCCTTTGGAGAATGCCTACTGGTATATGAAAAATCCCACCAGAGGATAAAATACGTTATTAAAAACAAATGAAAATTCCATATGCACTCTGCAGAAAGAAATCATTCCATGCTCTGTGGCCCAAGTACACATACTTGCTTTTAGATGTGGTGTCCAGTGCCCACGTACAAAACAGAACTTCGGAGTTCATGTCTGGTGCAGAAAACACCCACTGCCCCTGAATCACCTGCCACGGGTGGGAAGTGTCTCTCTCTGGGTCTTTTCATTTGCTCTAGCAAGCGAGGTGTGTGCCTTTTATGACTTCTCCGTGATGAAACTCAGAGACAGTGACTCAGAGAACGGGAACTGAACTGTGCCTGAAAGATGGGCTGCCGTGAATAAGGGGGAAAAGGTAAACTAGTTACTTTGGCTGCTAATTTAATTATGTTTAATTAATTAGCATCAGCCTGACACTCTCCCTTTGACACCCCTCACCTATGCACATGCGGTATAAGACCTAAAATTAAGTGCTGTATTATGTGCTGTCTTGACATCTGAGACCAAGAGGGCCTTGGAAAGGCTAAGGCCAAGTTCCCCTCCCCACCCTGCTATTGCAGAAAAGATCCCCTAGTGCGTGACCCTTGTCACGGGACCAGGCAGGCTCCTGTGCACAGCTGAGTAGTGGGCGTCAGTCCCCAGCCAGCCCAGGGAATGATTCAAACAAGTCAGTCACATCCTCCCACGGCACCCAGGGGCACCTCACCCTCTTGTGAGTATACAGCCCGCCTCCTGCAGCCCCTGCTGGGTCACACTCTTCTGAGCTCGGCCCCATGCGGTCCAGCATGGCCTGTGGTGTCCTCCTCTAGGCTGTGTACTCGCCATCCCCATTCCTCGGGTGGAATCCCTCCCTCACCAGCAGGGCGAACAGGAGATGAGTAAAACAATACGGTCCATAACTGGCTAATTCCCCAAAGTCCCCTCAAGCTTTCACCACATGAAACCTTAGCTATTGTGAACCTCCCAGATGGGTCAGGGGTGATTCGAGGGCAGGCCTCCTCTCATGCCACAGGACAGGTCTCTGATCCTCTGTTTCTTAATTAAAAAAACAATAAGAAGAATGATTATATATCAAATCTTTTCCTCTTCTTAAGTAACAGTTTCTCTATAGACACAAGTTCATGGAAGAAACATTTTTCCTCTGTTTAAAAAAAAACTTTGAGGCCAGGGTTTCACGTGGGTTAGCACGACACCAAATAGTAATTTATTCTTTTTTTAAAAATTAATTTATTTATTTTTGGCTGCGCTGGGTCTTTGTTGCTGCACGCGGGCTTCTCATTTGAAGTGGCTTCTCTTGTGCGGCACGGGCTCTAGGCACATGGGCTTCAGGAGTTGTGGCTCGTGGGCTATAGAGCGCAGGCTTGGTAGTTGTGGCGCAGGGGCTTAGTTGCTCCGCGGCATGTGGGATCTTCCCAGACCAGGGCTCGAACCTGTGTCCCCTGCATTGGCAGGCGGATTCTCAACCACTGCACCACCAGGGAAGCCCAGTAATTTGTTCTTTACTCTACTTTCATGTTTATAATGTTGATTTTAAGAATAACCTCCCGCCTACAACATGAATTATGCCCTCTTACCTCGCCTAGGAAAATTCTAAAACTTCTTCCGCAGCAGCCGTTAAATAATGAACACTTTATAGTGATGCTTTTGGTCATAGTCACTCCATGGTTTGATGATGTATTTATACAGATCCCCAGGGAAGTGCAACTTATCACCTCAAAGCCAGTTAGTCTCCAGACCCCCTGACCACACTTACTCCTCTCTAAGCAAAGACGTGACAGTAACTGCCAGGCCACCTTCCGGGGAGCGCAGCCGTTGCTGGGCCCGTGGAAAATATGTGTCCGGCTGCTGTGCCCGCTGGCGTGGCCCCGCCAGGGACATGTGTCGCTGCCCTGCAGACTCAGCACCGGACCCTCCAGGTTCCCAAGAGTAAAACAAGCCAAGGATTGACATCATTTCCGACAGCCCTTTGAAAACCTGCCACTTAGCAGCACGAATGCTATTGTAGCCGATCTAAAAGTCCTTTCTTTCCACTTTTCTTATTTAAACAAACATTTATTGCGGACCTACTACTTAGCCAGTCTTGTCCCAGATTCTAAGGCTACAGTGATGTGTAAGCTGCAATCTCCTCCTCCATCGGCTCCCAGGACTGGGTGACAGAGGGAAGGAAGCAGTGCAAATACCATGGAAAACGAGAGGTGAATGCGTAAACAAAATGTGGTACAGCCAGAAAATGGAATATTACTCGGAGATGAAAAGAAATGAGCTATCAAGCCAGACATGACATGAAGGAAACGTCAATGCAAATTACTAAGTGAAAGAAGCCAATCTGAGAAGGCTACATACTGCATGATTCCAGCTATATGACATTCTGGAAAAGGCAAAACTATGGAGACAGTAAAAAATCAGTGATTCAGACATAGAGAACAGACGTGTGGTTGCCAAAGGGGAAGGGAGGCGGGGGGAGGGATGGATTGGGAGTTTGGGATTAGCAGATGCAAACTAGTGTACATAGAACAGATAAATAACACGGTCCTACTGTATAGCACATGGAACTACATTCGATATCCCGTGATAAACATAATGGAAAAGAATACGAAAGAGAATGTATATATTTGTATACCTGAATAACTTTGCTACACAGCAGAAACTAACACAACATTGTAAATCAACTATGCTTCAATCAAACGAATTGAAAAAAAAAAGATCAGTGATTGCCAGGGGTTGGGGAAGGGGAGGGATGAATAGGTGGAAGAGAGAAGGTTTCTAGGGCAGTGAAACTATTCCGTATGATGCTAACATGTTGGACACATGACAGTATCCATCATCAAAACCCACAGAATGTACAACACAAGGAGCGGACCTTAATGTAAACTATAGACTTTAGTTTATAATAATGAATCGATAGTGGCTCATTGATTATAAAAAATAGTGGAAGATGTTAATAATAAGAGAAACTGTGGGTGGGAAAGAAGAGAATGTGGGAAATCTCAGTTCTCTTTACTCAATTTTTCTGTAAACGTACAATTGTTCTAAAAAATAATATTAATTTAAAATAAAAAATTGTACAGGCAAGGCCAGTTTTAGTACCCGGTTTTCCCACCAATTCTGTCTGTTAACAGTAACTAATAACGACTGTTCAGTGTTTTATAGACAGAGTGGCCCTTCATCTTCACAGTAACCTGTTCCTACACCCAATTTGCACATGATGAAACTGAGGCCGGGAAGTTGAACCGTTTGCCTAAACTCACAAAGTTTGTTCCTGGCTGGCCCAGGTTTGTTTGGCTCCAGAACCTGGGTCTTAACCACGATCTGCTTGTTGCCTCTTCCCTAGAGGAGGCCACATAAAAGCTTGAGAAAAGAGGGAAAAATTGCTCGCCTGGGTGGGGGGGGGAGTGGTATCTTCGAGCTCTTCCTGTGTTAGGGTTGATGTTATTTAGACTCTGGTCAGACAATCAGAGACCACACCCATCATGCCCCAGGATAAAATAGATCCAGCCTGCCCTGAAGATTACACAGGTCATTAGGAAGCAATGGCTCTTCAATACAGAACTTATTACAAGTCGTTGATCCAGGCAATGAGAGACAAGCGTCTCTTAAAATAACAATAATTTATAAGCAATAATCACTTTAAATAAATGACTGTACAGATTTAATGACTTGAAGCTAATCTTTAGACCATCAAGGTATGACACCCCAAGGCTGTCATTAGTCTTCCCAAAGCAGTGTGTACCAAGGTACTACTAACATATAACAAACCAGTTCCAAGGAACTCCTATTCCAGTTGCCTCGCCAATCCAAAATGAAATGTAAGAGGCCAAACATTTAGTGGTACAGAGGATTCTATCTGCAGAACGATGCATGGCTACAGGATCACCCCCAGGTACCCAGGTGGTCACTCACTGCAAAGAGAGCCAAGGGGCAGACGTTCACTTGCTTTCCAAGCTTAAAAGACAAATCATGATTTAATCTAAAGAGTGGCTTTAACCTACATCTAAATCTCAAAGCACTGAATAGCTGCTATTTGATAGTTTTCAAAATTATAATTATTTCCCTTAAAAGTTTCCCCAGTAATATTTGATAGTCTGGGTTAGGCCATATCTCATTTCCACCAGTATACTTTTACTGTGCCAAGCAATGACCCTAGGTAGAAGTACTAGTTAAATGGAGCATGGATTAAGGCGAGAGAGAATGTCTTATCACTTTCTGATTCTCCGCAACACCTACCTATCAGGGCAGGACCTTGTTACAAACGGTCATTAAACATGTCTGATAAATTAGTAAGAAATCATCGGAACACAGAGATTACGGTTTGGGGATGTGGGATTCCTGCAAACAACAATCTACTTGAATGTTTTCCTCCTTCTGAGAAATTTGGGGTAGGTTCTTGACAGTGTTTACATGATTTGGGCCCATTTCATGGGGCCAGTTCAGTTTGCTCACAAATGCCAGGCATTGACTTAAAGTGCCAGCCATGGTAACAAAGGGTCTCCACATTGCCAAGTTCGACCACATGCAAATGGGCTTAAAAACATGATACCTTTAAAAAGTTTTAAGGAAAAGATGGAGGGGAGAAAATCAATACTCGAAAAATGTTTTGGAATCCTCAAATCCATAGGGGAAATACATACATTAAAATATCTTTGTAGGACTTCCCTGGCGGTCCAGTGGGTAAAACTCCGCACATCCACAGCAGGGGTGCAGGTTTGATCCCTGCTGGCGGAACTGAGATCCCGCAAGCCACGTGATGTAGCTAAAAAACACAAACACAAAAACAAAACAAAACAAAACTCTGTAAACAGACAGGAAAAGAATTTGTGCACAACTACAACATTTTGACACTATTCAAACAATAATATCTACCTCAGTGTCTAAAAGAATGTAATACATTAGGAACTGGTTCTTTATCTTTAGTTTAAGATGTAGAATTAAACCACATAATGAAACTAAAAACATTTTCAAAGAGAATTTAGAAGTCATGCTGATTTATACAGGACACTGATGTGATCATATTACCTTCTCTTAACTGATGTAAGCTACATTCATAACCATGTAGACGTTTCCTCTTTATGAACAATTAAAGAGAAATTCTACTATACCATGTATCTAATTTCTTTATTCACACTGACCCCTTTTTTTAAAGTTCCCTTGCTTTTTCAAATTTAATTTTCATTTTATATTAAAGTACAGTTGATCTACCACACTCCTCTTTTAATTTCTGCCATATTTTTTGGTCTGAAACCGTTGCCAACAGACCTGAGTGACACAGTCACTTCTGGAGCCTTTGAAGATTTGAGCATCCAATATGGAGGCACCGTCAGTATGCAGTGCCCTCTGGTGGCCAATTTATTTAACATCGCGATTAAACAAAGTGCCTGAGTATTGACGTTACTTATAACGGGAAGAAGAAAGTAGGAAAAAAGAAAAACTAAGACATTTTTCGGAATTAGAGGTATAATTCCTGATAGTCACCATTCACTGCTGTAGTTCCTTTATTGAACAAGTGTTTACCTTTATTGAGCAAAACAAGTGGAATGCTACCTTGTGCAAAGAAATATCCGTTGCAAAAAATAGAGCGTATGCAGAGAATTAGGGTTCTTATGCCTGCTGCAAGCCCCAGGTCAAAGACTACCCCGTGTATAACCCCTTCCTCAATGTTGCACAGCCCTCCATGGCTGCACTAACCACTTGTACTGTGAACTTTCACCCCATGTCTTCTCCCTTGGAACTGTGAGCTCATCCATGGGAGGGGTACATGTTGCTCATCTTTGAAGCCTTGAATGTTATAAACATCCCATAAGGTCTGTCTGATTTTCTCGAATGCTGCAAAATTAACCATGGGGCCAAACTGCGCAATACTGCAATAAACTTCCCGGTGATGAATTTAGAGAGATGTCCTGGGCTCCAGAAGTAAATAGAATTTTTAATGGTAAGAGGTGATGAAGAACAGAATACGTGTAACATAATAAACCTCTGGTTGTGTACTCAGTACCTTTAGAAAAGAAAACAGGTACAACACTGTGCTAAGACTTAGATGGGTTCCTGTCTACAACTTCTATTTGAGTTCCAGGCCAGATTCTCTGGTCCAGAGACCAGTAAGTGAGGGAGGAGGGTACCCTTCTGGGACAAGGTGGGTCAACCTCTGGGGGTGCGGGGGGGCGATACAGACTTCAGTGACACAGATGGCAGGGACAGGGGGTGAGCAGGCCTCTGGGACAAGGGGAGAGAGCACTCTGGGCCCCTCTTTAGGGGTCAAATTGACTCCGTTTTATCTGGAGTAAAACAGAAGTCACTTCAGTTAATCCTGGAGATTCACACCCCGCGCTCGAGGTGCTGTAGGAGCACTGAGAAGACAGAAGGCTCACCCAGATCTTTGTTGATAACCACTCAAACCATATACCAAGAGGCCTTTCAAATAAGAAACAAAACCTGGAAGTAATGAAGATAAAATTGTGTGATTTGACTACATAAAATAGCAAGTTTTTACTGTGCCAAACAATATTACCTAAATGTCAAAATACAAGTGACAAACTGTGAAAGTTTTTGCAACACACATGAAAAGGCTAAAGTCTTTACTATTTAAAAAGTGTTTACGCAAAACGGAAAGAAAAATACCAGCCATCTACTAAGACACACGTGAGCAATCTTCAGAGAGAAAAGAAATACAGATTGCCTTTCAGCATTTGTTAATATGCTCAGCCCCACTAATGATTAATGAAATGCAAATAAGATACCTTTTCAATCTAACACCTCTCAAACTGGTAAAAATAAAAACATTTTATAATCTTTGTGCATTACAGCAGGTATGGGCAAACAACCTTTCTAATATATTGCTGGCAAGAAAAGACACTCCTACAACTTTTACAGAGGACAGTTTGGCAATGTTCATCATACTCAATCATATATATGCCCACATGCATCTAGACATTTATCTTACACATCATGCTGACACAAGGATATTCGTGGCATCATATGTTATAATAGCAAAAAACAAAACAAAAATGGAAACAACAGAAATGTCCAGGAGGAAGCTGAATAAATAAATCCTGTTACCTCTCTCCAATGGAATTCTATACTGGCATTTGGAGGAGTAGAATTACATATACCAATCTGGAAAGATTTCTGAGACACTGTTCTTTGGAAAAATGTACAGAATACAGAATATCATACACCCCCATTTTGTGTTTAAAAGACAGATATACATGGGGCTTCCCTGGTGGCGCAGTGGTTGAGAGTCCGCCTGCCGATGCAGGGGACACGGGTTCGTGCCCCGGTCCGGGAAGATCCCACATGCCGCGGAGCGGCTGGGCCCGTGAGCCATGGCCGCTGAGCCTGCGCGTCCGGAGCCTGTGCTCCGCAACGGGAGAGGCCACAACAGTGAGAGGCCTGCGTACCGCAAAAAACAAAAAACAAAAAACAAAACAGATATACATGCTTGTTGATCAACAGCATTGCTCTGGAAGAGTATGGAATGACCTCTGGGAAGGGGGGCTGGGGAGGAAGGGGGGAGGGGACTTAGTTTTCACTGCATAGTGTATACGCTGGTACTGCTTGGTTATTTTTTAACCGCATTCTTATACGGTTATTTCAAAAAATAAATTTTAAAAACTACATTTAAAAGTTTAAAAAGAACTCTCTGCAGAAATTCTGTGTCTACAATGTGAATTGCATACGTATAGGAACAATGAAGTCATTCCGTCTTAGCTTCTAACTTGTTAAACAAACAGGGTGACAGAATGGCGAGATGGAAAGAGGAGCTCACAGAGGCTCCGGGAAGGGATGCACGGACGCTCAAGAACGAGCCCAGGATGCAGGGACCCTGGCGGCCGCTCAGCTCCCACGGCCCCTGCTACGTGGGAGTGGAGCACTCCCAGCAGAAGTGCAGGCTGAAGACTCAGGGGATCCAGTGATGCTGAGAGGTCTTTGAATGTAATACAGAACACTGCTCTGGGGCAACTGCCCGTCCTCAGCTGCCGCAGGGCTGTACCCCTACGCTCCACAAACCCCTGGTTCTACTGGACAATGAAGACCGTGTGATTCCTGTAGAGCTCAAGTAATTGTGGACTGAACAAAACTCCTGTGTTATGTGATTTCAGGAAAAATAAAAGAACAAAAATTATCCAGCACCCTCCCTTCATCTCTGTCAATGAAACACATATGCCGAGAGCTGATGTATCCTTGGTTCTCAACGTCAAGGGTCTTGCCCAGACATTAACATGTTATCCACAAGCCCACAAGGCACAGGCCTCAGTTTTCCACGGGGTCGGCCCCTGGTATCCTGCAACTGCCAACAGCGGTTTTATTGTTCAATGACGGAATCTTGCCTGGTTCCCTAGACAAAATGTGTCAATTTTTACAGCTGGTGTTACAAGCATCTTGGCAATCAAATGTATAAATTACATCCTTTTTCCTAAAGGAATTCACCGTTCCACGATCCCTTTGTAGCTTTGGTCACTTCTCCACCGCTAGGAAAAAAAATTTTTTTAAGTCCATTTTCAAAAAAGAAAATCTTTAATTCGTAGTTATTCTAAAAATCTTCAATGGGTTTATAAAAAAGGTGATGATGTCTTGTTTTAAAATGGCCTGAAGCTTTGGTGGGTTGTTGCCACCACTGTAATCTATGTATGTGTCTTGACATATTTATTAAATGACATGATCTAATACAATGTACCTAGTAGGATCTCAATAAATACTAACTGAATCAATGAAATGATTGATTAGTTATGATTGCAAATTAACTAGGCATTGCACAAAATTATTCTTGATACTGAGCTACTAAGGTATCCTGGAGTGAAAGAAGGCATTGTGCATAGAATTACCATTCGTTTATTCACTCACCCATCATAAGGTAAGACCTGCACACTTGTTCTACCACTTACAGGTTGTGAACTTCAGTAGATCATGTCTCTGTGTTTCACCTCACACCGTTCTCTCCACCAGCCATGCTCATCGAGCCCCACCACTAACTTTCAGCACAATCCTCTAATCTACCTAGCAAAAGCCCAAATCAGAACATCTGGAACTCGGGCTTCCCTGGTGGTGCAGTGGTTGAGAGTCCGCCTGCCGATGCAGGGGACACGGGTTCGTGCCCCGGTCCGGGAGGATCCCACGTGCCGCGGAGCGGCTGGGCCCGTGAGCCATGGCCGCTGAGCCTGCGCGTTCGGAGCCTGTGCTCCGCAGCGGGAGAGGCCACAGCAGTGAGAGGCCCGCGTACTGCAAAACAAAAACAAAAACCCATCTGGAACTCAAGGGAGAGCCAGTGCCAAAAACACAAG
Source organism: Globicephala melas (assembly GCF_963455315.2). Lineage (NCBI taxonomy): Eukaryota > Metazoa > Chordata > Mammalia > Artiodactyla > Delphinidae > Globicephala > Globicephala melas. Next base: position 23,004,547 of record NC_083326.1, on the reverse strand, counting down.
AGAGAAAAAAATGTCAAGAGTATTATGCAGATGTAAGACTTTATTTTATGACGTATTGTTGAATTTGTCGGCAATCAAATTTGACTCAATCCATAAATGACCCCCTGCTATCCTTTGGTCAGTAAAATTTATTTTCCTCTTAGGCTCACAGAGCGTATACCTGGTGCATATTTTTCCTGAATCCTCCTTAAAAATGTCATGAAAGTACCCAGGGCTGTAAGAGTTAGTCCTTGTCAAAAACAGATGTTCTTCTTCTATCTGGTACCTACTTCCTTTGAGCCATCATTTTGACCCCCAACTGCAGCCAAAAGGGTTGCATACGTTTATTGAGAATGTACTATGTGCCATAAGAATTAGCATTTAAGCCTCACAGTCATCCTGTAACGTTGGCACCTTCACCGTCCCCATTTTAGGGATGAGGAAACTGAGGCTTAGTGAGGTTGAGTAACTTACCCAGGGTCTTAAAGGCAGCATCAGAATATGAACCCAAGTCTATCTGTTTCCGAAGTTCACAATCATAAAGGGTAATTTATATTGCCAGTGGTCTCATCTAACTGCACTCAGAAGTGCTTTCCTGGGTTTGTCCCCGCAGGTGTATCTCCTCCCCTTTTTTGCCCCTCAAATCACCAGCAACATGTGTCCAGATTCAGGGTTCTGAACGTTTGTAGTTAGAATCTTTGTCAAGAATGGTCCCTAAATTGATACCATCGTCTTTTTCATCCAGAGGCTTATTCCAAAAATAATAGAGATGTTGAACGGCATTCTTTTTTCTCTATATATAGATATTAACATCTTAAATATCAAGGAAGACTGCGTGTTAAGATGGAGAAAAAAATAGTCACAAAATACTCTGAAACTTCTGCCTGAGGAAACCTCTCTGAAATTTGTTCAGCATAGCTGAATGATGATTAGTAAATAAAAAGGCCACATTAAAGAAAATAGGTTTAATAAAATGTTGATGAGCTCCCTTTCTCCAAAGGTTAATAACCAGGAACACTTCCAAGCTGGTATTTCATTGACACCTCGAAGCTGTAAACATGAAACTTACTTCCCAAACTCTGATACTGTTCATCGACCAGAATTCAGCACTCCTTCAATTAGTGCTGTTTGTTGCCATCAATGGCAATTTAAAAAACAACATTTACATTCATCATGAACATAAGCTGATCAGGGAATGAATTTCTTCTAAATCATCTTGCTCACAAAAGATGATCTCCTTACGAGAATTCTAATTCTATAGAATTATGAGCTCTTTTTTTTAAAGAGAGCATCAATTCCTCCTTCAGGACATTTGTGTCTTTGGTATTAAGGAAAGAACTAGATTAATCCTGTATTAATCCTGAGAGCTCTAATCCTCTTTTTATTTTCAAATCTATATCGGCAGAGTGCGTAACATTTAAACAGTCATCTCCACTTCTGTTTGCCAGTGCTTTACCCACCAAAGAGATTTTTTTCCCAAGGACTCTACCATCTTAGGATCGCACTTACCCTGATCCCTGGAGCCTTCTGAATCAGTCCAAAACAGAGAAAAAATTGGATTTTAGAGTGGCTCTTAGCCCTTCTAAGTCACTGCCAGATAACCTCTGGCTTTTATGCTGTAGCTTGGAGTCCCCACTGCTGGAGCTGCTGCCAGCAATGGGTCTCGGCAGAAGCTGCTGCTGCCCCCAGAGCAGGAGTCTCCTACTTGGGTCATCAGCTGTAACCGTCAGCAGGCAACCATTGTAGGTAGGGAGTCTCAAAGGTGCAATAACAGAACCGGAGCTGGCAGAGGTCTCCCCTGAATAATTGAATCTGAGTGTCTGGGAACTCACGGCTTTGACTCTGGACTGCAGGCAAGCTTGACCCTCTCCCTTCAGTCAGGCCTGTAACTGAATCAAGTCTTATAATTATACCTGGAGTCATGCCAACCTCCATCTGTGTCTTCCAACTGGCACTTATAAATGAGGGAAGAAGATGCCTTTTCATCCGCAGGACCTCTTGCCAAACTGACCGGTCCCCAACCACCACCAACTTTTATGATACTATAGTTATAATTATCATCACTAGCAAACTATTTCAGAGAACCTATACGATGGAGGGTGGTGTTCCACCATTTCCCGATGACCAAAGTTGAGCAAATTTTCTATCCCTCTCGGGGGGATTCTCGGTCAGGCTCACACAGGTACCTCCCTGAGAATCTGCTGCAGAGAACAGGAAAATAACTGTTTCATTCTGTAGCATTTAGACCAAATTTCAATGAAAATTCTTAAATAATTGCCTTAATTTGTAAAATAGATTTCAAATAAATTATCTACACACAGTATTCACTCCAATGTTTGCATACAAAATCCTAGCTTTCGGGCTTGCCTGGTGGCGCAGTGGTTGAGAATCTGCCTGCCAATGCAGGGGACACGGGTTCGAGCCCTGGTCTGGGAGGATCCCACATGCCGCGGAGCAACTAGGCCCGTGAGCCACAACTACTGAGCCTGCGCGTCTGGAGCCTGTGCTCTGCAACAGGAGAGGCCACGATAGTGAGAGGCCCGCGCACCACGACGAAGAGTGGCCCCCGCTTGCCGCAACTAGAGAAAGCCCTCGCACAGAAACGAAGACCCAACACAGCCAAAAATAAATAAATAAAATACTGAATACATAACTACTTAAAAAAAAAAAATCCTAGCTTTTTTTTTTTCCCCAAATCCTAGCTTTGAATCGCCATTATCTTACTCTGTTCTGACTCTTTTCAAGAACAGAGAGTTGTTTTTTCCTAACCACTCTGGAATGATTGGTGATGAAATACCTCTGCCCAGTGTGAGGGCTCTGGGGAGGCGGTCCGCAGGAAGCAGCACATTCACCCTCTCTGCCCAAACCCCAAATGAACAGTCGTAGACATACAGCTAGACGCTTGATCATTTGCAGAAAGCTCGACCTCTAACCTGCTGGGGGTATAACTCAGCCTCTTTAAACATTCTGGCTGCAGGTACAATTAGCTGCATTTGTGTTTCCCCTGGGGAAAAGAGGAGAGTGACCGTCACCCCTAAGAGGGGTGTCCTATAGGAGGGAGCTGGGGATCCCTCCTTGCCCACCTGCCTCCTTGGTGGAGGCTGATGGGAGTCACGCCTGCCAGGCAATTGGCTCAGGCCGCCTCCCCCGAGCCCGCCAGTAGCCATCTGGGAGAAGAGAGTGGCAGGGCCGGATCCTAACACGGCCCGTCCGAGCAAACGCCTCTGGCTAGGTCTTGACTTGGCACGTGGAAGTGGCACCGCGTGAGGCTGGGACCCCTGGAGATACATAAGCATCGTCCCAGGGACCTCCTCTCCCAAACCCATGCTTACGCCTCTCTCCTTTTCCTTACCCACCACTTCCTAATCTGCACCCTGTTGACCTCTGACCCTAACAGATGAGTCACTCCCCGTGTCCTCCTGGCGCCTCTCCACCCAGGCTCAGCCCCTGCCTCACCTTCAGTTTAAGGCTCCTGGAAAGGGGGCGGCACCGCACCTGGTCCTGCCGCAGCCCAGAGAAGCAGAAAAGGCTCAGGGCAGGGCCAGCCCTGCCCCCATCACCAACCAACGTGACACCTTTGGAAAGACTATCTGGGTAGCAGGGCGGTTGCTTCTGGCTGGGCGCTTGCTTGTTCGTGTTCTAAGAAAACCACATGCTCATGGGAGTCAAGTGAAAATCAGAAACCTTTAATTAAGAAAGGGAGTCGGAAAAAAAAAAAAAAAAAAAGAAAGGGAGTCGGTCTCCAAGGGGCTGCTCCCAACTATGTTTGTATTTTAACAGTGATGGTCCTTAATCTGTGTTTGGAGCAGTGGTTCTCAGTCTCGGCGGCACAACAGACTCACCTGGGGTGGGGGGCGCGGAAAACTCCTGAAATCCCGGCCACACGACAGACCAATGGAGTCAGAATCGCTGAAGCGGAGGCAAAGGAGCTGGTAATGTTCAAGGCTCCCAGGGGATCCCAGTGTGTAGCCAAGGTTAAGAACCACCAGTTTGGAAGAACCTTCCTCAACTAGTTTTTAATCCTTTTGATTTCAGCAATTTTACACGTGTGGCAACACAGTTCTTCATGTAAAAATTACAATAATAACAATAATTAGTACCTTCTGTTAAGGGTTCACTCTGCCAGAAGCCTGAGCTATATAAAAGTTAAGGATGACGATTTCAATCAGAATTAGGTAAAACATATGCTCTAGAAAAACCAATGTTTGCAAATATCTATAAACTGACATGCTTCAAGATGCATAAAAGATGTCTGGAAGGATACATAAAACTTCTAAATGTGATCCCATCTGGGGTGTGGAATGAGAAAAGAAAGAATGGCCTTTTATTTTTTTAAATATTCTTCATTTTTGAAATTATTATGAGGAAGATGTGTTTTCAAAGTTAAAAATGCAAACTCAATAAGGAGAATTGCTTTGCAGTTTGGGATTTTTGAGCTAGAAGTTAGGACTCGGGATTGGCAAGCTAAACTTGCCCAGTGACAAAATCTGGACGACCAGAATAATAAAAGAAATGGTAACCACACGCTCGCTTGGAAGAGCAAAATTCTGGTAGATTAATACACATGGGCAACAGAAAAGTCACTTTTTAAAGGTAGCCGAATCTATTAATTGAGAATAGGCAGGAGTCATTCTTTATGGTTATACAGAAGAACCATCTGAAGTTAAGGGTCAAGAATATTGAATGTGTAATAGGTTTTGACACAGGCAGAAAGGGGAAAGAGAGGGAAAGAAAATAGCTGGGACTGGAAAGAGACAGGGCAGCATAGAGACGCAAGAATTAAAGTCCGTGAGGAGTTGGCTGAGCAGACTCCAGAGCTCGTGAAGAAGATGAGACAGAGACCTTCAGCCACAGTTACCACGCATCAGATGGAGAGATGGGAAAGGAGTGCAAGTGCCTGTACAGTCAACACTTGGGGGTCATGCGAAGGTGGATCTGGTCTGGGGGATGTGGCCCAGACAGCAGGGCCCTGATGGGGGATAGGCCTGGCTGTCAGAAGCATGAAAAGAATAGAGCACCCCTTCTTTCTGTTCACTTTTTAAATTTTTTAATGAAAAGTATATCTATTTAAGTTATATAACATGATGTCTCGATATACACAGTGAAATGATTACTACAGTTATGCTAATAAATATGTTCATCTCCTCACATATCTTGTTACCAGTGTGTGTGTGCGTGTGTGTGTGTGTGTGTGTGTGTGTGTGTGGGGAGAGCAGTTGAGATCTTAGCAGCTCTTAGTGACTTTCCAGTATACAATGCAGTATTATTAACTACGATCACCATGCTGTACCTTTGCAGCAACACGGATGAACCTGGAGGGATTATGCTGAGTGAAATAAGCCAGGCACAGAAAGACAAACACCGCGTGACCTCACTTCTAGGCAGAACCTACAGAAGCCGAATGTGTAGACACAGACGGTAGAATGGCGGTTCCCAGGAGCAGGGGGGTGGGGACGGACGTTGGCAGAGGGTGCAAAGTTGCGGCTCTGCAGGATGAATAAAGCCCCCTCTTCTTGACCACGATTTGGAGGAGGGCTTGAAGGAGTTGGGAAACTCACAGTGCGATCTGGAGAGGAGCCGGAGGCTGTAACTCTGTGAAGGGTGAGCTACAACACAGAAGGACCACAGAGCCCCATAAACACCCCCAAGAGGCCTGGACCTGATTGGCAGAAAAGAGACTCAAGAAACAAAGTAAGGGAACAACCCCATGTTGCGGGGGGGGGGGTGTCTTTAAGTCCTGAGTCTGCATGTGTCCTAATATTTCCTCACTTTCCCAAAAGCCAGGGTGGATTCACTGATACACTTCTTTATGTACCTCTGTGCTCTGGAAACAGGTGAAGGGCAGTGGTGGATGCAGCTCCCAGAAGCCTGGGGTAGCTGAGACCCGAGATGAGGGCAGAGCACAGGGCACTGTTTCACAAAGGAAGTTCACTGTCGACCTGCCTTAGCAACACTTGGGATTCTTTAATTGGGAGATTGGGACTGACGTATAAAATAGATAACTAACAGTGACCTACTATACAGCACATGGAACTCTACTCAATACTCTGTAATGACCTCTATGGGAAAAGAATCTAAAAAAAAAGAAAAAGAGTTGATGATATATGTATATGTATAACTGAATCACTTTGCTGTGCACCTGAAACTAACACAACATTGTACATCAACGGCACTCCAATAAAAAATTAAAAAAACAAAAACAAATAAACGAACAAAAAACACCAACTCCTGGACTTCTTTCCAAACCTACTGAACCAGAATGTCAAGAGAGCAGGGCCAGGAATCTGAATGTGTAACAAACACCCAGGTGATACTTATCACCTTTCGTTTGCTCAGCTGAAACGGTGGTTCCCAGAATGAGCTGCAGCAGAAAACCCTGGGAGATGTTTTCAGCCTCCTGGGACTCACGTGACTCGGGCAAGTTCACAGCACATTTCCCAGTCTCAGGCCAAATGCCTCCCGTACGGTCTCTGGCCCAGAGCAGTCCTCAATGAAGGATCAATAAACTCCATTTTGTCACAGTGGGCGACCTTCTTCTGCCCACCTTCTCCCCTTCACACAAGCTGTCTAGTGCCACACATCGCGCCCATTTTTCCAATCTGCTTTGATGTACTACTCTGATTCTTCTGATTTCTAGAACACTCAGCAGGTATTTTTAATATCTTTATGGAGACGATTTACATAAGTTATACTAATGGAAAGATCAAAAAAATTCCTTTCTCATGAGGGAAAACAAGATGAAAGCAACAGAAAACATCCTATTTTGTGCCTCGTCTCAATCAAGAAAATATTTCATGGCCCCTTTCTAAACTGTCTCAGGTCAAACACCCTCCATAACACCTGTACCATCTTCCCATCATATCCACAGAGGGACAGTGCAATGATAAGGAACCTTAATTTCAGTAATGAACCATTCACTTCTATGGGGAAAAAAATCTAACTTGTAGTGACAGTATTCCTCTAAATATGTAGATTAAATAACTTTCTGCTAAGCAGTTGAGGAAAATTATATACAAGGCATTGAAGAAAGTTGTTAGAAATTAATGATTTTAATATGCATAAATGAGAACTAAGTAGATGTATGAGAATTATTAGGAAATTATGGAATTATGTAGGAAATGTGCATTGATCTGAAGGTGTAAGGATGTGAAGAGGGAAGCACAGGAAACTGGGAATTCCGTCCATGTCGGGGTCCTGGCAGCTCTGGCCTGACTCCCAGTGGAGCCTGTGCAGAGTGTGATGATTAATTTTCTGTGTCAACCTGACTGGGTCACAGGGCACCCAGATATTTGACTAAACAATATACTGGGTGTGGCTATGAGGGTGTTTTTCTAGATGAAATGAGATTTGAATGAGACTCGATAAAGCAGACTGCCCCTCCCAACATGAGTGGGGCTGATCCAATCCACTGAGGGTCTGGACCGAACAAAAAGGCTGAGGAAAGGGAGAATCCACGCTCTCTGGCGGACAGATTCTGAGCTGGGACATCGGTCCTCTGCTGCCTCAGGACTCACACTGGACCTGGAACTTACATCAGCAGCTCTTCTGGTTCTCAGGCCTTTGGACTTGGACTGGAGCTATACCATCTGTCTCCAGCTTGCCTTATGTATAAATATATAACTATAACAATATATAAATATAAAATATATAATTTATAATAAATAAATATGCATATATTATAAGAATAAGTTCATAGAATAATAAATAGGTTGTAGTCTATGAAAATAAATATCAAATTATTTGTTATAATAAACATATAATAAATTATCATAAGAAATATATTATATATATATATATATCTCCTATTTGTTCTATTCTATAGACCCCAGACTAATACACTGAGCTGGTGTCTTAATTCGTAAACGGAGGAAATTACATCAGGTGTCCTCAAGGCCCCTTTCATTTGCACATTCGATGGGATTTGAACACTGCTCCTGTGATTCAAACTTCTTCGGAAAAAACACTGATTGTAACCAATTAGTAACTGTGTGACTGAGGAAATTAGGCCTCTCTGATGCTGAGTTTCTCAGTAAAATGAATCTATTATTAACAAACCCACTTGTACTGTTAGAGCTTGCCAGGAATATCCCCTTTTGGTAGGTAAACTTATTTTGCACTTGTCACTTTTTGTACCTTTGCTTAAATTAGTTAAAGCCTATGGATTTTAAATATAGACCTGGCAAACTGAACTTCTTTAAAATGGAGTGGTTTGAAAATAAGGACAAATACTATGCTTCAAGTTAACATTGTGATTGAGTATTGGCAACGTATTTTAATGGATGGGTAGATTACTTCTGAAACAAACAACAGAGGACCGCTCATCAAATTATGGGATTGCACAGGACTTGTTCCCTCTCTGTGCTGTTGCAGTTGAACCATTAAAACCCACTGTTGAGGGAGATGCTTCTCTCTGGACTGAAGCAGACGAGAACCAGATTGAGCAGAGATCTGGAACAACTTCCACTCTCTTTCTGTGCTACCATCTTCCTTCCCGCAGTAAGAAGTTATAACTCTTTACTTCCCTATTTGGCTAAGAATCCTCCTTTTCCTCCCTTTCGGGTCTTTATTCATTCAATCAATCATGTATTGGGTGCCATGCACCAGGCACTGTTCTGGGGGCTTGGGATACATCAGCGAATAAAACAAAGCAGGACTCCTGCCCTCTACATTCTAATGGGGAGGAGACAGGCAACAAACATAATAAATAAGTAAATAGTAACATACTTGAAGGTGATAAGTGCTATGGAAGAAGCAAAAAGCAGAGCAAGGAGAAACAGCACCACCTGACTTAGATATAAGCACAAAGAATAACTGGAGGGCTTCCCTGGTGGCGCAGTGGTTGAGAGTCCGCCTGCCGATGCAGGGGACACGGGTTCGCACCCCGGGAGGATCCCACATGCCGCGGAGCGGCTGGGCCCGTGAGCTATGGCCGCTGAGCCTGCGCGTCCGGAGCCTGTGCTCCGCAACGGGAGAGGCCACTGCGGTGAGAGGTCCGCTTACTGCAGAAAAAAATTAAAAAAAAAAAAATAGAATAACTGGAGATCCCACTCTCTCCCTCTCTCTCTCTCTCTCTTCTCTCTCTCTCTCTCTCTCTCTCTCTCTCTCTCTCTCACACACACACACACACACACACACACCTGCAGTCTATTCCCACTACGAAACTTCTTCACCCACAGTATTATTCGATGCCACATGTCACCTCTGAGAAAGGTTTCTTGTTCCCTGTTTCCTGTATTCACGGCGGCCTGGGACTCTCCCCTTCTCCCCGACATCTCTGCATTAACCGCCCATGACCCAGAATGCAGCATCACTGTCAGATCACACCACACCAGTATAATGAGGACGTTTTCTTGGCCTTCCGAAGCCAAGCTAGGATCCCTTTTATAACCTGCTCTTTCATATAAGCTTCCATAGGACTTCTGCTCAATTTGGATAGGTAATTGGGAATTGGAGGGATTTAGGATGGTTTGTATTTTTTTCATAACATGCAGGGAAAATGATCGATCATTTTTCCATCCCTAAACGAATGATGATTTTTGCCTTAGTCATTGCGCTTCTCCTCTGTCATTCAGCTGATTTCTTCACTAATATTTCTTTTACCTTCTACGTTGGCTGGGCCACTGCGTCCTGGAACATCTGATTGCTTGGCTTACATCTCAGACACGGCTGCCCCGAACTTCCCGACTGCTCAGATCTTGGTTCTCTCAGCTCCTTTCCTTTCTGGTATGTTTTAAACCTCAGGGACGCTGAACTTTCCTCTCCTTCTGAAGCAGTCATAACCTGTTATATGTAACAGCGTTAATGCTGACTTGGATAAAGAATTAGCCCTGAGGCTGGCAAGAGTCCTGTGGTTCTGAAATCCCCACTAATAAGACTGCCCTGCAGTTAAACGGCTGTAACAAACAGTGATAGTCTATCCACGTCCATTATACACCAGGATGCCCACTGCTTTGTCGACTGGCAGAAAACAAGGCCCATTTCGTAAAACAATAAAAATTCAATGGAGTGTAAACTCTCCCAAGGTCACTGCCTCTAACCTTATAACATCACCAATGAGGACTGTAAACCCTACCGTGGACCATTTGATCTGGGAGAAGCCAGAGGGCCGTTCCTGTGCTGCGTGCGTGGATCCCATCAGCGCCGGGCTGGGCGATGCCTCCCACAGATCTTGATGTCAGGAAATGGCAGGGATGCTCTTTCCCCCGAGTTCTGGCAGATGCCTTCCTGACAGCACCTGCTTCCTGCCTGGCCCGCTGAGTAATATGGAGCTTCTCTGTGTCATCTTGAGAGTTATCTCTGGTAACCTACACTGTTGGTGGCATTAAGGAGTGATCACGCCGGTACTGAAGGACACATCAACGTGATCGCCAGCCTCCAGGACTGCCTCGGCCACCCATTCTCCTCCAGGTGACCCTAGGACCTGCCAGGGAGAACTCTGTAAGATCCTAACAACTGACGAGTTCATAGTCACCAGTTTCTCCATTGTAAAGACCCATATATCTCTTGCAAATACAGGTAGCAAAAACTGAGTGAATTCGAAGATGAAAAGGGAAACTGAAAGGTAATCTAGCCCAACTCCCTTCTTCCCCCCAGAAAATCCTCCATAACTATGCCAGCCAGAAGTATCAGAATTATAGAAGCATGGGAAAATGCTCTGATAAAATAAATACGTAAATTCAATGAAATCCCTCTCGAAATCAAAGCGGGCTTTGTGGTAGAAATTCACAGGCTGATCCTAAGTGTATGTTCTTATAATGCAAAGGACCTAAAACAGCCAAAACAATTCTGAAAAAGAACAACACAGTTGGAGGACTTATACTATCCAATTCCACGATGACTGTAAAGTCATCAAGACAAGTAAACAAGTAAAGAAGACAGGGTGGTCCTGGCATAAGGACAGGCACACAGATCCATGGAACAGAACTGAAAGTCCCCAAATAAACCTTTACATTCATGGTCAATCGAATTTTGACAATATGCCCAGGCGCTTCAACAAATGGTGCTGGGACAACTGAATAGCCACACACACAAAAAACAAAAAACTGAAACCCTTATCATACACCAAACATAAAAATTAATTCAAGCTGGATTATACATCTAACTATAAGAGGTAAAACTATCAAACTTCTACAAGAAAACAAAAGAGATAATTGTAGTGATCCTGGGGTGGGCAAAAAGCTCTCAAATACAACATCAAAAGCATAACCCATAAAAGAAAAAATTAATAAATTGTACTTCATCAAAATAAAAAACTGTTGCAGTAAAAAAAAAAAAAGCCGGGCTTCCCTGGTGGCGCAGTGGTTGAGAGTCCGCCTGCCGATGCGGGGTTTGTGCCCCGGTCCAGGAAGATCCCACATGCCGTGGAGCGGCTGGGCCCGTGAGCCATGGCCGCTGAGCCTGCGCGTCCGGAGCCTGTGCTCCACAGCGGGAGAGGCCACAGCAGTGAGAGGCCCGTGTACAGCAAAAAAAAAAAAAAAAGAAAAGCCAAGCCATAAACTGGGGAAAAACTCTTGCAAATCATATACCTGATAATAGGAATTGCATTCAGAATAAAGAACTCATAACTCAATAGTAAGAAGACAATTCACTTTTTCAAATGGGCAAAAGATGTGAACAAACATCTCAGTGTGGAAGCTACACAAACAGTTAGTGAGCACATGAAAAGCTGCTGCATGTGCTCGTCACTAAGGAAATCCAAATTAAAACCCCAGTGAGAACCAGTACACTCGAGGATGGCTACTGTCGATAAGAGAGACGATGACAAGTGTCAGCAAGGATAGGCACGAACTTGAATCCTCACATGTTGCCTCTGGGGATGTGAAATGGCACAGCCAGTTTGGAAAACAGCCTGGGAATTTCTTAAAAAGCTAAACATAAATGTACTGTACAGCCCAAGAGTTCAACTTCTAGGATTTTACCCAATAGAAATGCAACCGTGTGTGTGAGTGTTCGTGGCAACAGTATTCATAATAACCGAAAGCAGGTGAATGGATAAACAAAAAGTGTCAGATTCATACCATGGACTATTATTCTGCGATTAAGATGAACGAGCTATTGAGACCGGCTACAACACACTACAACAAAAACGTACGCCAAATGATGAAGCCAGACACGAAAGGCTAGATATTGTGTGAGTCCATTTATCTGAAATGTCCAGAAAAGGCAAATTTGTAAAGACTGAGAGCACATCAGTGGCTGCCTAGATTGAGTGGCAATGGGGAAAAGAATTAACTGCAAATGAGCAGTTGTGATGGTTGCACAAGTTTACACACTTACTTTTAATTGTGTTGTACATTTACAATGGGTGGATACTACAGTGTATACATCATATCTCAGTGAAGTTGTTTAATAAGAAGCAAAATCTAAAATCTCTATATGTGGTACGTCTGAAATATTATATTACATATGCATATGTGTTTCAAAAGTAATAAACACAATACTTCCGAAACATTAACAGTGAACATTTTTTGTGTGGAATTAATGGATGATTTTTGTTTTCTTTGTTATACTTACCTGTATTTTTCAAGTACTCTATAAAAAGCATATATTCAGTTTATAATCAGAAAAATAAAAAGAGATCTTAAGAAAGATACGAGCCCCACTAAAAGTAGTATCAGGAAACAGTATCAGTATCAGGAAACAGCTTCCTCTAAAATAGGTTCTAGCGTATCCTAACACTCGACATCAGTAATGAGTCCTACATGCTGGTATAACGTCCGTTCCTAAAAATATTTTAAGAACCAATTTGCCAATAGTGCCTCTTACCCTCCAGTCGCACCACCCTGGGTCTGAGCTGCCGGATCTGAAGACACAACTTTCCCCCGAGCATCCCAGGACGCCGAACTGAGTGCAAAGAGTGTGCGAATCCCTGCCGTGAGTGTTCAGGACACGCCACCCCCAAATATGCCCCTCGGGTATATTGATTATTTTGAGCCGAAGGCACGTGAAAAACCGCCAGTGCTGGGCAGGGCTTTCTCTGAACTCCCCTCCTCTGCCTAGAAACAGATCCCCAAGAGGAACTCGGTTGTCAAAAATTCCCTCCCGGCAAGAACAAGCCCGTTCATCCCGCCTAAAAATCATTTACTCCCCCCTAAGTGACTAAACGGCCCCTCTTCCTTCCCATAATAGACGGTATATATGCTCTCAAATCGCAATTCTTTTTTGGATATTCACTTTTCTTTCCCCCCTGTGCTTTCCCCACGTATTTAATATTAAAAATGAATAAATGTCGGTACCTTTTCTCATGTTAATCTGCCCGCTGTTAGTTTATTCCAAAGACCCAGTTATCAAAGCTAGGAGGACAGAGGCAAAGTGTTTCTTCCCCTCCCTGATGAGTCACATCAGAAAATAATAAAGAGGCGACGCCCTGCCTCAGGCCAAGTCACCAAGTGCATGGATGCCGCTAGCAACTCAACTTCGTTAGCTATAGAACGAATTACCAACAGGGCAGAGTGTCAGACATCCACACTGTGTGTCAAGGAACAGTTTGAAGGCCTTGGGAGAACCCTATTCCTCTGGCTGATCGTATTTTAGTTTATGGTGTGATTAGAAGGTAAACTTGGCCTTGCCTAGCATGAGGCTTGGCCAGACCCAGATGCGGCAGACCCCCCTACACCTTCAGCCCAGGGAACCCTTGTTTTCCTTCTGTCTTGGTGTGCTGCCGGCGAAAGAGTTAACACCAGTCCCCAAACTGAGTGCTAACATGAAAAGACTGGGCTGTTTTCGAAGGGAAGCAGTCACTCCTACAAAAACTGAATGCACGTAAGTTGCTCATTCCTAGGAAAGGGAAGCACCGGAAACCAAAGTGCAATTTTTACAGCAGCCTTGTAGTTGAAATAAAACCTTACCGGCCTGTAACATTTTTTTTTTTTTTTTTACCATTTCAGTTTCTTCACAGACTCACAGTAAAAAACATCCCAGGTGAGATCAGCATTACTACTAACCCACAGTGATTGATTACTGCCTGGAGCACAGGGAGGGATAACAAAATAATGCACCTGGTTTATGGTTTCACAAGGTCTATGGTCCAAATATAAGCAGTAACATATATCCCCAGCAGCGATGGGCATTCCAACAATATGAATATTTTGTAAAAAGAAATAAATAGAGTTTATGGTTCAAAGTGGAAAAGCATCACTATAGTGTTATGGAGAGGATGCTGAGCCAGGATCTATAAAAACCTTGATTCAGACCCTGAATTTTCACTTAACTGCCTGTATGCCCTGAATCAGGTCATTTAAGCTTTTGAATCCACGTTTCCTCACTTGTAAAACGGTATAAACTCTCGCCCTCCAAAACATACGGTGCTGTCATAAGGATTAAGTGATGTAATAGAATACAAACAGGGGGTTACTAAAAAGTGCCGCACGGATGTGTTACAGTTTATTTTTAATGTATTTTTCATAAAGTTTTCCCAAAGAACGAAAAGAAGAAAAAGCTTGCAACTCTTACTTGCTGCATTTCTTCATGGCCTTGCTGGTGCTAATAGATCTGGTGAGTTATTCATGTGGATGAAGATTTAACATGGAATTTTCTTATTAAAGTACTAAACTTTTGTAAATGATGGCATTTTCAAGAAAAGAACTTGGCAGTGTCTGTATGCTGATAATAGACATTCTGAGCTGTGTCTATTCATTAAAATAAAATTTTCCAAGACAACAAGCTGAGAATTCTTTATTCATTTGTAAGTTCTTAGTAACATTTGGCAACTACCTGAAGATTCATGAGGATAAAGTTCAAGTGTTAATATTTTCAGAATCTCCTAATTTGTTAACTAGGAATACCACACTGAAAGCAAGCTGCCCTAATCCTCCCACTTATTAAATGGATAGCTCACCCTACCACAGCAAGAAGCCGTCATTTTCAATTAAGAGTGGGTTGAAAAATATTGTAATTAATCTGCCTCATTCGGTCACATTTTTGACTTTTCCGAGAACAAACAAAAATGATTATCTCTAGCTTTTTCCTTCCTGAGAAATTTTACACTTCACACATGACTTGTCATTTAAGTCAATAGTATGAGGCTAGGTATGGTCAAAATTATGAACTCCCGCATTTCTTTTCCATGGTCTCAATGTTTTCAATTGTCCCCCCCTTTCTCATATCTAGCCAGTAGCCACAGCCGGCATTCTGATATTTTCCAGTCATCCTGGCCTCATAAATTCATTCACACAGACCCTCCTAAACTGCTGTTGGGCCTCACTGTCGCTGTATTGTAAAAGAAGGGGCAAGTTGAGGGTCCTCATTTGCATAAGGGATGATGACAGGACCATAAGCAGGAGAGGGCTGTCAATGTATTCGTCAGGGTTCTCCAGAGAAAGAGACCTAACAGGTCTGTACAGATATATACGCAAGAGGAGAGTTATTACGGAAGTGGCTCACGCGGCTACAGAGGCCAAGAGGTCCCACGACCTGCTGTCTGTAAGCTGGAGACCCAGGAAAGCCCACGAGTTACTCAGTAACTACACAGTAGTTACTGTACAGTAACTACACTGTAACTCAGTCCGACTCCAAGGGCCTGAGAACCAGGAGAACTGACATCCAAGGGCAGAAGGAGATGGACGTCCCAGCTCAAGCAGAGAGTGCGAATTCACCCTTCCTCGCCTTTGTGTTCTGTTCAGGCCCTTAACAACTGGACGGTGCCCATCTGCATTGCTCAGTCTACTGATTCAAATGCTAATCTCTCCCACAGACATCCCTAGAAATAACGTTTTGCCAGCTATCTTTCTGGGCATCCCTTAGCCCAGCCAAGTGGACACAAAAAAGTATCCCTTGCAGTTGGTTGCGGGCAGAGTTACAAAGCTCAGATGGCAATGACATCACATAGCCACGCTTTTGAGGTCACTCTAAATGGCCACTAACTAACCCGGTGATGGTAAATAAAGCCCTCCAGGTCTTAGTTCATCTGAGTTTAATCATCTAAAACAACATCTGATACTGGGGGAAAAAATCGACTACTGGATCCAATTATGTGATTTATTATTTTACAAAGAACTAAATGCAAGATTAAAGCAAAATTTCAATGTTTGTGAGTTCTTCCATTTTGAGAAAATTCACACTTGCGCTATTAAATTTGTGTCAAATACTTTCCCAATGTTTTTTTTTTTAAAATTAATTAATTAATTTATTTTTGGCTGTGTTGGGTCTTCGTTTACTGTGCGAGAACTTTCTGTAGTTGCGGCGAGCAGGGGCCACTCTTCATCGCGGTGCGCGGGCCTCTCACTGTCGCGGCCTCTTTTGTGGCGGAGCACAGGATCCAGACGCGCAGGCTCAGTAGTTGTGGCTCACGGGCCCAGTTGCTCCGCGGCATGTGGGATCTTCCCAGACCCGGGCTCGAACCCGTGTCCCCTGCATTGGCAGGCAGATTCTCAACCACTAGCGCCACCAGGGGAGCCCCTTTCCCAATGTTTTGTTTGATTTTTAATTCATTTGGTATATTACTCATATTTTTATAATTCAAATTATACTTGAATTTATGAAAAACGAATTCAGGAAAAAGAATTGGCTAACTTCTTAATATTCTTCCAGATTTTCTTCCAAAAGGAATAGCTCCATCCTTGACATTTTATCCTAAAGCATTCCGAACTTTTTGAAAGAGGATGGATTCATTTCCCACCCATGTCATAAATAATATGTTATGATGAAGGTTCAGGGAAACAATTGGGGGAGGTTGTATATCATTTTCCATTCCAAAATGAAACAGCCCAATCCTGTATGAAAATGTCTGACCAATTAGAATATGAAGCTGGCAAAGTTTTTTTTTTAAAAAAAACCATAAGTCTGATCTCTTCACAAAAGGCTAGATTCTGTAACGTTCAGCCTTGTTGCGTGGCCTAAAATATTCTCCAAAAACAATTGACATGTCTCTTTTCCTCAAAAGAATAAAATAGTCCATGGACTTCAAATTGTATTTTTACACAGATAAACAGAATGAATCGAGAGCTATGGCTGTATCCCTCATCCTGTCATTGCCTTACACAACTGGAGAAACTCAGGAGGGCGAGATGCCCTGGCACGCTGCTGCCCACACCCCTCCCATGCGCACATGCCTACCTGAGACAAGAACCCGGTTGCTTTTTTTTTTTTTTAACCTCTTTATTGGAGTATAATTGCCTTACAATGGTGTGTTAGTTTCTCCTGTATAACAAAGTGAATCAGATATACATATACATATATCCCCATATCTCCTCCCTCTTGCGTGTCCCTCCCAGCCTCCCTATCCCACGCCTCTAGGTGGTCACAAAGCACCGAGCTGATCTCCCTGTGCTATGAGGCTGCTTCCCACTAGCTCTCTATTTTACATTTGGTAGTGTATATATGTCCATGCCACTCTCTCACTTCGTCCCAGCTTACCCTTCCCCCTCCCTGTGTCCTCAAGTCCATTCTCTACGTCTGCATTTTTATTCCTGTCCTGCCCCTAGGTTCTTCAGAACCTTTTTTTTTTTAGATTCCATATATATGTGTTATCATACAGTATTTGTTTTTCTCTTTCTGACTTACTTCACTCTGTATGACAGACTCTAGGTCCATCCACCTCACTACAAGTAACTCAATTTCGTTTCTTTTTATGGCTGAGTAATATTCCATTGTATATATGTGCCACATCTTCTTTATCCATTCATCCAATGATGGACACTTAGGTTGCTTCCATGTCCTGGCTATTGTAAATACAGCTGCAATGAACACTGTGGTACATGACTCTTTTTGAATTATGAAGAACGGGGGTTTTCCAAGAAGAGAGATCAACACGGGCTCCGCTGGCCACTTCCCGGGCTTGAGATCGCCTTTGCCAGAGAAGTCACACCACTCGAAGACGTCTCAAATGTTCTGAACACGGAGCGCGCGTGAACCTGCGCGGGAGCGGCTGCCGCCTGGGCCGGGATCCCGCCCCGATGCTCAAGGAGGCGAACCGGCAGCAGCTGGGGACAGTGAGCACGACCCCGGGAGACCCCAGGAGACGCCGGGAGACGCCGGGAGACGCCGGAAGCCAAGGCCTCCTCTCAGTCTGCGACACAAAGGCTGTTCAAGGTCCGTAAGGCTCCCTCCTGACCGCCGGGCCTCCCCGTGGCTCTGGGGCCAGGGTGCACCCACGCCCGGCTGGGGTGTCCGCCCAGCGGGGACAGGCCAGAGCCTGGCCCGGACGGCGCCGAGGCCGGAGCACCTGCAGCACCGCAAAGTCGCCACGTGCAGCCCCGGGCCCTCCTCGGGTCCTGTCCCTCATGGCGCGGCCTTCTGACGCCGCTTCTTCCCCACTTCCCCGGGCCTGGTGTGCAGGGGCATCCGCTGAGCCAGCCTGGAGTCCTCTGCACCGGTCTGGAAAGCTCCGTGGGCCTCGGGAGCCACTCTCGATGACTCGGTGACTCCCGTGCAGCCCCTGCCGGCCCGGGCCCACTCCGCCCATCCCAACAGACGGCTTTGTGACTGACTCGGACCCTGGCCAGTAGGGACTGGGCCTCCCCGCGTGGGGTGAGGCCTCCAGGAGTGTGTGCAGGACGACCAGAGACAGGCAGCCGGGGTCCGGTGGCCCAGCACCGCTGCAGGGGCAGGCCTTCCACCGAACAGCCCCAGTGGGTTCGAGGCCAAGCTAGGGGTCTTGGCAGATGGACCAGAATGATTGTGGGGTGCAGGGGCTGTTTGTCTCGGGGGTCAGTTGCCTTCAGGAGACAAAGTGTATTTGGGGCGGTAGCATCAATGCACATCATCTTGGGTTGATTTCTGTGGCTCAAAAAGGGTTTTTTCATTTGTTTGTTTGGGGTTTTTTTGTTTTTGTTTGGTTTTTTTTGGCAAGGACCAGCCCGCGGTGATCCCAGCATCTCCAAGGGGTCTGCAGCCCACACCATGGCTAGAATATGATACCTTATGGCAACTACTCACTTTGGGTCAGATGGGGTCACCAACAGGGCCTGGTAGTCCAACCTGGCTAATCACTGGACGGAGGAGAACTAAGGTTTGGAGAGGGGTAGGGTTAGCAAACTCCAGCCGCCTAACACCCCTACCCCAAGCCGTGGAGATGCCAGTGGCCTGGGGTGGGACACAGCCCTTGCCCCTTCCCAGGTGTTGCTCCCCGCACTCAGCAACACACACACCTTGTGAGGAGCCCTCCTGCCTGGGAGCTTGTTCTCAGAGGGTGCTGGGCCCAAAGTGAGCAGTCAGGTGCGCCCCACCAACCCCACCACTGGCCTGGCTGCAGGGACCGCACTGGGGGAGGGAAGCCACGCCCCGCCTCCTTTTACATCCCTCTGGATTTGTTACTATTTTGCACTCTTAATACCAGCTGATAATGACTGTCTAGACTGGGGAAAAAAAATCGAACGTTTGGAATATTTTTTTTTAAACTGCCATCCTCTGGTTCATCTGTAGACTAGATCAGTCGTAAATACAAAATAATTTCTTGAAATAACACGGTAAAAATAAATAACTGTGATCCCAGCTCCTATCTTTGCTCACAGGCAAGGGCAGCCTTTAAACATAGGGTCAAACAGGACAGCAAATACGGTTAAAGTCCCAGAAGACAGATAAGGCCTCTGGCTTCTGGATAAGAAGTCTGGCTTTTCGAGAATAAAAAGGTAATTGGATTACTATTCTGTAATTTTCGTGTTGATTCAATAAGAAAAGATTTTCCAAGATTGTGACAGGAGGGATCTAGTTGGACCTACAGAGTGTGTTCTAGGATGTGAGTGTTCCTGAAACACCAGGACGCTTAGACCAAGAGCCTCTGGGAAATCGCCCTGCACTGGACACCTGTTCATACAGCCTGATCACAGAATTTGCTGATGGTTTCGTTATGATCATTCAGAGGACTAAATATATTGTTCCTCTTCTGTAGCAAAAAAGCAGAAATACCAGGCCAGAGAATGAAAATCTATTTTTTTCCCTCCTTCCCTAGATTTCACCTACCAAGAGGATTTCTTTTCTTGCAGGACAACTGGGTAAGGAGCCACCAGACTCCATGTTCATTATGTCAAGTCTGCTCATGCAAATGAACATTTTCTTTGAAGAATCATCAGGTCAAAATTTCGGGATTGTCTGGAACAGAATGTTAACCCTACATTTGAGATTAGGGAATGAACAAATATGCTTGTCTTTCTATCTTTTCTCTTTCCTCAGAGCACAGCGAAAACATCAGACAGGCTTCTGTGGGTGACTGACTTGACAAGTAGCTTAGAAGTGAAGCCCAAATGCAAAAAAAAAAAAAAAAAAATCCCAGCCTCCACAAAACCGGGCTCTTCTTTTTCATCTTTTCTTGACATTTTGCTCCCCAAATTAGCTTTTTGATGAGAAAATCGCAGTGAGTCATACCAAAGCTAGTTAAAGGTGAGGCAAATGCCTGAGATTGAAATTCAGTTGATTCCACTTTGCTGTGCTGATGGTGCTTGGTAATGGGACATTGGAATTACAACCGCTGTGACCTTTCACAATGAGAAGGAAGAGAGCGCCATTCAATTTGCTGGAATTTTGTCTATATTTAAAGCACTTTTTTTGAATGAAGTAATTTACTCTTCTTTTTAAATTAGCAATACGAAGCAGACTGTTTTTCATGTCGCTATGTGCATTTGTTCAATCATTCTAGTTCTTAAACCAATAAAAGCCAATGTGTTTCTTGCTTTCTTATCACCTCTCCCTCCATGACCAACTTCCCACCTCTGCCCCACCCATGCCCACTGTTTCTGGAAGTTACTAGCATGACTTACCTTCCCTCCCATTGCTGTTTCCACCCAACTCTTTTTTTTTTTTTTTTTTTTTTAATTTTTTGGCCAAGCCAAGCAGCTTGTGGGATCTTAGTTCCCCAATTGAACCCGTGTCCCCTGCAGTGGAAGCACAGAGTCTTAACCACTGGACCGCCAGGGAAGTCCCTCCACCCAGCTCTTAGGGTTGCTCCTCTCCAGATGCAGTCTTCCTTCTATTCCTTCCTCTAGTGCCATGTCTTCAGTGGCATATGAGCATATATTGCTTAGCGTTATTGTTTGAAAGTGGGGTGAGGAAGGAGACATGCAGTTCCTGGTCCCGGTTATGTACCCAAAGCAAGAACGGATTCCTATTTCTTTCTCCATAGCACTTCGCTGCTCTCGTATAACTTGTCCTTTCTATTTATTTATTTCATCATTTAACAAATATTTATTGGCTGCTGCTATACATTCAGCCATATTCAAGAAAGAGAAGAGAGAGAACTGGCCAGTGGATTAGCAACACGGAAGGAGCAGCCTCCCATCATTCACAGAGGCATATGGACAAAAAAGAGACACTGTCCCTGGGACTGTTTCTCTTCTAAGGAGTTAAAAAAACCTAAGTTCTTTTCATCAGGCCTCAGAATTCCATGTATTTCATATTTTTAAACACTTCTTAGAAAGCGCTTTTAAATATTGAAGTTTTTTAAGAAAATCAAAGCTGTCTAGCACAAATCAGACTGTGTCTTCTTCCCTCATATATGAAATTGGATTATTAAAAATCATCAAAATCGAGGGACAATAAGGGAAGGAGGGTTCATAAAAATAGTTAAGATATATTAACCAGTAGGATAAGATTAATTTGCTTTCCATGGACAGGAGTTGGATGCAAGAGACTGATTATAATGTAAATTGGCTTCTTTTAGCATCACCTGATTCTCTCCTTTCTCCCAGCAGCTGCCTTATTGAGTCACTGCCCTACTCCTCCATGCCTGGTCCTCCGTCTGTGAGGTCCATAAAGAATAAAGCCCCGGGCTTCCCTGGTGGCGCAGTGGTTGAGAGTCCGCCTGTCGATGCAGAGGACACGGGTTCGTGCCCCGGTCCGGGAAGATCCCCCATGCCGCGGAGCGGCTGGGCCCGTGAGCCATGGCCGTTGAGCCTGCGCATCCGGAGCCTGTGCTCCGCAACGGGAGAAGCCACAACAGTAAGAGGCCCGCGTACCGCAAAAAAAAAAAAAAAAAAAAAAAAAAGCCCCGACATGGCGGGGTGGGGAAGGGAGAGAGTTGTGGGTATAGGTTCAGTTTTATAAAAGATGGAAAAGTCCTAACCATCTGTTGCACAAAAATGTGAATACACTTAAAAATGGTTTAGGTGGTAATTTTATATTGTGTGAATTTTACCACAATTTAAATAAATAAATATGCAAGCAAGCAAAGCTTATACTAGTTAGAAGACCCAAAGTTTCATAAAGTTCTAGAAATTTCTTTCAAAGATTTTTCTTCATAAAAGAATACAGTCATCACAGACAATAAATCAGGGATGCAAAATCTTATAGTTCCAAAGTCAGAAGGTCACAGATAGTATATTAAATGTTCTATGAAAGATAGAGGTTACGGTAGGTGTTATAGCTAATTATACTAAAACAATAGGGCAAATCCAAAGCACTTTTTAGAGTAACTAGAGCTAGATAATACAAGTTGAAGTAGCTTTAAAATCTTAAAACCTTATCACTTAAAAAACTATGGCCCAGATGAGAAAGAAACGGATGATAGACGTTTAAGGAACCTGATACCTACTGCTTCTAGAAGAAATTCTATTGTTTCTCAGAATATACATTCAAAACACATGTAAACCCAACATGATTTTTAAATACACATAAGCATGCTTGCTCACACACACGCGCACACACACACACACACACACACACACAGATAAGTCCTGGGCCTCTAAATTAATTGCCCTAGATCTGATTATTTCTACAGCTAAGCAGTCATTGAGTAAAATACGTACTATAGTCTAGGCAAAACTATATTTTAAATGATCTCTGAATGACCGCCTAATCTATATTATTCAAATAAGGCAAAAGCTTGACAGACAGATGGAAAAGTGGTCATAGTGATAGGAAAGTAAGATGATGGCCAAAAGGAAGAAGTTGTCAGGCAGCATTTTTAATGTCAGTGTCATGAGAACACCAGAATACCAAGAGGTAGAGCAAAGCTCAAAACCAGATGTTCCTCTCATGTAAAATGGGTTAATTCTGATTTTTATTGCTCTGACTTAAAACATGGAGGGTTTTTTTTTTAAAAAAGAGATGTAAAGCCTAGGGTAGCCGTCATTTGCTGAGTCTATACCTCTCATATATGAATTTCTCATTCAAACAACTTAATTTCCAAATAATTTCACACAGAATTTAAGTGGAGTGTGATCTTATAAGGTATTGCACAAGATATACATTTTATTTAATTTTTTTTTTACATCTTTATTGGAGTATAATTGCTTTACAATGGTGTGTTAGTTTCTGCTTTACAACAAAGTGAATCAGTTATACATATACATATGTTCCCATATCTCTTCCCTCTTGCATCCCACCCTCCCTATCCCACCCCTCCAGGCGGTTACAAAGCACCGAGCTGATCTCCCTGTGCTATGCGGCTGCTTCCCACTAGCTATCTACCTTACGTTTGGTAGTGTATATATGTCCATGCCACTCTCTTGCTTTGTCACAGCTTACCCTTCCCCCCCATATCCTCAAGTCCATTCTCTAGTAGGTCGGTGTCTTTATTCCTGTCTTACGCCTAGGTTCTTCATGACATTTTTTTTTCTTAAATTCCATATATATGTGTTAGCATATGGTATTTGTCTTTCTCTTTCTGACTTACTTCACTCTGTATGACAGACTCTAGGTCCATCCACCTCATTACAAATAGCTCAATTTCGTTTCTTTTTATGGCTGAGTAATATTCCATTGTATATATGTGCCACATCTTCTTTATCCATTCATCCGATGATGAACACTTAGGTTGTTTCCATCTCCGGGCTATTGTAAATAGAGCTGCAGTGAACATTTTGGTACATGACTCTGTTTGAATTATGGTTTTCTCAGGGTATATGCCCAGTAGTGGGATTACTGGGTCATATGGTAGTTCTATTTGTAGTTTTTTAAGGAAACTCCATACTGTTCTCCATAGTGGCTGTATCAATTCACATTCCCACCAGCAGTGCAAGAGTGTTCCTTTTCTCCACACCCTCTCCAGCATTTATTGTTTCTAGATTTTTTGGTGATGGCCATTCTGACTGGTGTGAGATGATATCTCATTGTAGTTTTGATTTGCATTTCTCTAATGATTAATGATGTTGAGCATTCTTTCATGTGTTTGTTGGCAGTCTGTATATCTTCTTTGGAGAAGTGTCTGTTTAGGTCTTCTGCCCATTTTTGGATTGGGTGAAAAAGTCTGAGTTCAAATAAAGATAAAAGGAATACTATACCTTGAAATAACAATAACAACAATTAAAAATACTTCAGTCTTGAAAAAGTGTATTTTAGAATTAAATTACTCAAAGGTTTAAAAACAAGGCGGGTGCAAGGGTTTGGCAAGACTGTTGCCACTGACCTAGTGGTCACTTAATAACGTGTGTTCGAACCCTACGTGAACCTGAGGCCCAGTCCACTCCAAGCCACAGACTTCAACCCTAAATTTAATAACGAAGACCAGTTCCCCCGCCTTAGACAGGCAGAACCAACAGATACAGCAGGAGAGAAGAGTAATTAAATCAACAACTTGAAAACCTAAGTAAAATATTGTTTGTAAGTCAAATTTAGCCTCATCTTGTCCTTGAGATTTTTAAACTATTTAGAATGATGAAATGCATAGAAGCGCCACCAGGGGGAGCTGTTGGTAAACCAACAAGAGCCCTTCCGTGGCCACGCAGATAACACGAGGAGACAATCTTCCCATTTCCACCCTACTGGGATATCAGGATGAACTTGGACAATTCACAGAGGAGGGGAGGGATTTTAAAACAGGATATGTTCAAGAACATGTATCCAGAAATAGAGCATCACGCCTGAAAACAGGCAAACCGAAGGGAATACCAGGCCTTCCCTTATCTTATTTTCTCATCACAGATTTAGTCATTTAAAAACAGGCAGTCTTTGCTTCTTTTTAACAGATCATTACACTTGAGATATATTCACTCTTCCTTCTCTTTGGGGAACAATCCACTTTAAAAACAGCTGGAAAGCTGAGTATCCTGGGGGGGAGGGTGGGGAGTCTTTCACGGGGACCCCTGGCCCACACCAGCCAGGCTCCAATTACCCTGCATATCGTTTCAGTTCAAAGTGCTGTCTTTTCCCATTACATTCTCAAGGCCTAAGTGAAAAACAAAAGCAAACAAACAAAAACCGAAGTTTTAAACTGCAAATCGAGTTCTGAAAGTCTGAGTCAGGCTTTGCTGTGCTCAGAATTAATTCCACTATTCCTAACCTGCCCTGAAGTGAAGTCACCAAAGAAAGAATCGCTGAGACTTGAGGACTAAACGTTATAAGCCTCATTATGATTTAGCTTTAAAGCTTTCCCAGGAGTGACAACACAAAACGAAGCTTCTCTCAGTGCTAAGGTTTTGTCTTTTTTTTATATATACATAAATTTATTTATTTATTTTTGGCTGCGTTGGGTCTTCGTTGCTGCACGCAGGCTTTCTCTAGTTGCGGCGAGTGGAGGCTACTCTTCTTTGTAGTACACGAGCTTCTCATTGCGGTGGCTTCTCTTGTGGAGCATGGGCTCTAGGCACACGGGCTTCAGTAGTTGTGGCATGCGGGCTCAGTAGTTGTGGCTTGTGGGCTTCGTTGCTCCGTGGCATGTGGGATCTTCCTGGACCAGGGCTCAAACCCGTGTCCCCTGCTTTGGCAGGCGGATTCTTAACCACTGCGCCACGAGGGAAGTCCCAAAGTTTTGTCTTTTTAATAAAAGCATTTATTTGATTGATATGACCTGTGATACCTTGATTCGATTATTTTTCAAGAATTATTTTTCAAAATGAGCCACAAAAATTTGTTTTCTTCAGTCTTGTTAGCCTTAACCTAGTATCCCCAAATCAACTGCAATTTACCTATTTTAGCTGCTTCATTTTTCCCCCCTACTGCTGTGAACTTTAGTGGACTGAGTATGAATCAAATAATAATAAAGTAAAATGGGTGACACGGCTGAGTATGTAGTAGAAGCTCAATAATTATGGGTTCCTGCCCCAGGACTTCCAGCACGCTTCCTTGTTTGTGTGTAGGGATACCACTCATGTGCTTACACCCAAGAATGGCTTTGTCCATAGATGTCAATTACCTTTCTGTGGCTGTGACGTAGAATTCCAAGGACAGCTCTTGCATCCTTTCTGATGCCAGCCATTCCCTCCTGAGCAGTTTCTTACACACTGCTCTGTGAGAGGCACTGAGGGGAAGCAGACGGTGTATAAAACGTGGTCCTGAAGCACCGAGAGTTGAAATAAAACCAAGCCTTGTGAAACATACAGCTGCAAGTCTGGAGAGCATGTCATCAAATACGACAGCGATGGACACAAGGCAGCATGGCATGGAAAGAATGTGTGTTGTGTAGTTAGACAAACCCTGTAGTGGGTTGAATCGTGTTCTCCAAAAAGAGATGTTCATGTCCCCAAATCCGGGTACCTGTGAGTGTGCCCTTATTTGGAAATTGGGTCTTTGTACTTGTAATGAAGTTAAGGGTCTTGAGAGGAGGTCGTCCTAAATCCAGTGACTGATGTCCTTACAAGAGAAAGGACAGGGAGCAATGACAGAGAAGAGAAGGTCGTGTGGACATGAAGGTGGACATCAGAGTGATGTGGCTACAAGCCAAGGAATGCAAGGCTTGCTGGCAACCATTGGTACGTGAAGCTGGGAGACACAGAGGCATGGAGCAGACTCTCCTGCAGTCTCCAGGAGCCTTTCAACACCTTGACTTCAGACTTGTCGCCTCCAACACTCTGAGACAATAAACCTGTTGTTTAAGCCACCCAGGTTGTCATGATTTGTTACAGCAGCCCAAGGAAACTGATACAACTGACATGGGTTCACATCCATTCTGCACCAGTTTCCGTGGCCCTCTCTAAACGAGGGTTCATAATACTTATCTCGCAGAGAGATCAAAACCCAATTTAGACTTGGTGTTATGGACGCTCCACCTCTTACAACCTCTGCAACCTTGGGAATGAGACTTAACACCTTGTTTCTCGGTTTCCTCACCCATACAATGGGGATGAAGACAGCAACTACCCTGCAGGGCTAGTTTGAGGATTACAGGAGATTTTGCACAGAAAGCACAGGTGCAGAGAGCAACAGCTGCACAAAGAGGCCCTCCAAAAATGTAAGACCTGGCGTTATGGTTGCCATGGGAACTGACTGGACAGGAAGATGACTAAGGTTTGAGACAACAGGAAACTCTAAGCAGGAAGTAAACATGTAGGGGACCTAGAAGCAACGGTCCCATTTGGATGGGTCACAGAGAAAGAAGGGGATGCTAGGTTAGATCCAAGGTGTGGGCAGCTCAGGAGTATAAGCAAAGAAAGAACGGAACTGAAGGAGCGTCTGCACAGAGGTCCCTGAGAGCCCAGGGACTGACTTGAGAAGAAGATTGGACAGCTTCTTCCCGACGCTGAAGTTAAAATTCACTAGAAATCCTAGGGACAGTTTAGAAGTGATACACTGTGAAATAAGTGTATGGAAATCTTTGAGTAAGGAAATAACCCCTAAAAAAGGATGATGAAGAGGGATTAGTCCAGTGGGCTAGACTAGAACAGTGTTCTGCGAACCTCGTGTAGCGAAGGGCTGGTTCGTTTCCAGCCTAAGAAGGAAGGGCTGCTACAAAAGACAATAAAATACAACCAAAATAGATGTCTAGAACATGGAATAAAAAAAGGCAATGACTACCCCCCAAACCCAATTTTTTTGTTATCAGATTCAAATATACACAAAATTACTCTGTCAAATGATCATGAACATTTTGAAATTATTTTTTTTCGTGGCACGCGGGCCTCTCACCGATGTGGCCTCTCTCATTGCGGAGCACAGGCTCCGGACGTGCAGGCTCAGCGGCCATGGCTCACGGGCCCAGCCGCTGCGCAGCATGTGGGATCTTCCCGGACCGGGGCACCTGTGTCGCCTGCATGAGCAGGCGGACTCTCAACCACTGCGCCACCAGGGAAGCCCTTGAAATTCTTACTCTCAGTTGCTGCCTGACGTTATCACAGACCCAGAAGGAACAGCTGATCCTCAGACAACACGTGGAGTAGCTCTTCCAAGGAGTGGAGCGTGACGAAAGAGGAGAAACAGGACAGACCAGTGGGTGCCAGAGGCGGGGGGTGGGGATGGATGAAATGAGTGAAGGGAACTTCCAGCTATAAATAAATGTCCTAGGGACATACTGTACAGCATGGTGACTAGAGTTAATAACACTGTAATGCACATGTGACAGTCATTAAGAGACTAAATCTTAAAAGTTCTCATCACAAGAAAAAAAATTCTGTAACTATGGATGGTGATGGATGTTAACTAGACATTGTGATGACCATTTCACAACGTATACAAATAGTGAATCATGATGTTGTCTACCTGAAATTAATATAACGCTGTATGTTGATTATGCCTCAATTTTTTTTAAAAAAAGAGAGTTAAAATCAAGAGAAGGCGCTCAGGGGGCTACTGTCATCTTCAAGGAAGCTGAAGACAAAGGTGGTGAAAATGCAAGTGAGGAAGAGACTCGGACACAAGGTATTTTGAAAAGTAAATTGATGGGGCGTGAGAATAATGAACTTTAGCTAACTAAAGAAGAGCTGACTCCAAGGTTTTCATGAGATAAATAAGACTGACCCATTTATTGAATGGAAGGAATAGGAGAAAAGTGCAGTAAATGGGGGAAATAACCATATACTTAGAGCGACCAGACTCCGAATACCATACCTCCTGCACTTTGAGGCTCTACAGCCCCGCACCGGCCCCACAAGTGACAGAAGAGGGTCTCTTCTTCACTGTTGCCTTGGTGAGCGAGAATTATAGATTGACCATACCATCACAGTTAAGTTAAAATAAACCTTGTGGCTTGAAAATAAAAATTTCCATGATAGAGAAATTATTAGAGGGAAAAGTTGGTAAAGAAAGGTAAACTTGGTTTAAAAAAGAAGAAGAAAAAAAGAAAAGAAAAGAAAAACTGTTTAATAAGACTCCCTGGCCACAGGGGGTCAGTGTTGCTTCGAAGCAAAATTACCCTAAGTCCCTTTGTGGGTATAAAGGTCTTACACGAAATGACTACATTTTCTTCTAAAAGAATGTTAATTTCAATATATCTGATTTTTAGACTTATTGACTGACAGATGGTTACAGCATGTTAAAAAAAATCAACTTGTTAAAAATATATGTTTCATGCAAAAATTAGCTTGGACCCTCCTCATTCAAAAGCAATAAGAGAAATTAAGGGAGGGGAGGAATATATGTATACAAATTACATGCATCCCCTCAAATATCTATCTATAGGTATATAGACATATATTCAATCTCACCGAGAGCTCAGTGCCAAGGAAAAGGAAAAAAGCATGCCTTTAATTACTCTGTAACTGAAGAGGTCAGGCACACACTCATAACATCTCTTGGTAAAAATAAAAAAATAAATGCTCTACTGCAAACAATAAACTCAGAGATTAGTATTGGCAGAAACATTTGCAATGTCTTCATTCTAAGATTAGAAGAGTTAAACAAAGTAATGCAAGAGTGAAGAAGAATAGAGATCACCTCGAACACAGGGACAAAAAATTACAATGAACTTGTTGGGGAAATCCCATTGGGATGATTGGGGCCAGTTTTGGGATATGTTGTGTAATTTTGATTCATCCATGTTGCCCAAGTTCCACGCTTATCTGAAACATTTGGGTATTCATCCATGCACTGCTCTGGACAAGAACAGAGAGATCCCAGCCCTCATGCAGCTGTGTTAAATGAGCAAACAAATGTGTGAAAATACAATTACACATCGTGATAAAGTCTCGGAAAGAAAACAGCAGAGCAACCAGACAAGACCTCTAGGAGGAAGTGACATTTAAGCGGACACACCGAAGACCATTCAGGCCAAGAGTTGTGAGCGAGCATTTTGGGTCACAGACACCAAAGCCAGCGTGGATAGACCACAGTGAGTGAGAAGGAAAGAAAATCCTGGGTCTGAAGAAGTTCAGATGTATCCCAAGTGCAATGGGAAACCAGTGAATGAGAAGATTCATGATTCCATTTGCATTTACAGGGAAAGATATCATTTGTCTGTTGTATAAATGGATGGGGTGGGGATTCAGCAAGAGCAGAAGCAGGGAGACCCAGATGTGGTTAGGAATTTGGGTGGTAGTCCAGGAAGACGATGTCTGAGAAGATGGAGAAAAGGAAACAGGTTCTAGACACTTGGAGGGAGAATCAGCAGGTCTTATCGGGGATCAGATGGGGGGGGCCGGGGACAATATTTCTCTTAACTGTATGCTTATGCCCTACAGCTGCAACTTAATTTTATTGTTTCTACAAAGAAATACTAACATTTCCTCTTAGAAGTAGAATTATTAAATTTTCACTGATTATACAAAGAAGTAGCAAATAATCATAGATCGTTGATTGTTCTGATTTATGTACATAAAATAATACCAGCTGAGTGCCATGACTTTTTAATGCCAATGGAAGCAAAAGTATATTCAGCCCAATGCTTGTAAAATTTAATAAAGGTGAAAAGATGATTATTCCCTTGCAATTCTGATTTGATATCCATTGTTCAAAATCTCTGTTGATTTATTTTCTTTTAGAAATATTCGTGGGAAATGAATATGTTGAATCCAAAAATATTCATCCACAAATCTATAAATCATAGTCAAATTTAATTTCTATTCTATGGGAACATTTTCAGTAACATGCAAGCACTGTGATAAGAGTATCTATGTCAGCCACACAACTAACAGGAAAAATGATGGGCCTGTGGATACATCTAAATCATCTTAAAAGAACAAGGACTGGGATTCCCTGGTGGCGCAGTGGTTGTGAGTCCGCCTGCCGATGCAGGGGACACGGGTTCGTGCCCCGGTCCAGGAAGATCCCACATGCCGCGGAGCAGCTGGGCCCGTGAGCCATGGCCGCTGAGCCTGCGCGTCTGGAGTCTGTGCTCCGCAACAGGAGAGGCCACAACAGTGAGAGGTCACAACAGTGAGAGGCCCGCGTACGGCAAAACAAAAACAAAAACAAAACAAAAAAAAGAACAAGGACTAACGTACACTAAATGGGCAAAGCTTTATGCTAAATTAGTTCTGGACTTTCTAATGAAAATGGAGATTACCTGGGCAAGTTGGTTGCCATCTGACAGAACTGGACCAGCCGCTCTTGTGAGTAGAATCCTAAGGGAATAGATTTCAAAAGATGTTAGATGTCAGGCAGAGACTGCAGGAGGCTACAGGTGTAGGGGTTTGGGAAATACTTTTAAATTACAGAGCATAATGCTAAAAAGGCAGTTAACTATAACGGCTATAATTCTCCTGCAAAAGAGTTTAGCACAAACAGACAGGTAGTTACTGGGCAATCTCTGCTAAACACCAGAAGTACGTTCAGATCTGCACATGTAAGCTCGGGACACGCACTTACCTGGATCCATTCCGGTAAGACTCTCCCTGGGTCGCTACCTCATCCCCATCATTGTCTCTTTTCCACGGAACAGCCCAAAGACTTTTCACACCTCTCTTTTGCAATTGCTGTAGGAACAAATCAGGATAATGGTTGTAAAGGGCTTTGAAAAGATAAAAATGGCAATACAATGCAAGACAGTATTATATAATCAGTTATGATTTCCTTTTACGATTCACCTGTTACATTTTATCATAACTATAGGCTTTATCTAAGTAGAGTATAAGTATCATACATTTATAATTGTACATTTTATATTATTTTATATTATGTAACAGGATTACATTGTTAGTACTCAACAAGGAAATGAATCCTAAAATCTCCTTAAAAATTTTTTTTTAACTATAGCTATGTTGGTTTCATCCCAAATCTTGAAATCTGACTTTCTCAGGATGGGATCGAGGCATATGTATTTTTACAGCTTTCTAGGTGATTCTGATGTGCACCCCAGCTTCAGAATCTCTGCATTGCTTTGACGAATATCAGATTAGAGTACGATTGTGGCAATCAAATAAAATTCATTTTAATGTATATATTTAAATTGAGATTTAAAAAAATAACAATCCTTATAAGTTAGCAAGGTAAGAAATGCAAATAATCTGCCAATTAACCCACATGTGGATTATGTAGGTTCATTGTGGATTTCATTTGGGGTTTGCAGGCTCAGTGGCCATGGCTCACGGGCCCAGCCGCTCCCCGGCATATGGGATCTTCCCGGACCGGTGCACAAACCCGCGTCCCCTGCATCAGCAGGCAGACTCTCAACCACTGCGCCCCCTGGGAAGCCCTCATTTGGGTTTTTTACAGCAGTAGTACATGAGTTATTTCTCTGCTCGTCCTGCGCTGGTTACTGCAGGATCGGTCTCTCTCAAAATTGCAAATCTCCAGAAGGCGTCTGTCTCGCAGGTAATCAAGAACAGATCCCTGAGCTGCCAGCGTGGTGACTTCCTCAGCTCTGGCTCCCTTCCTATGCAGGGTGTTATAGGAAGCTCCTTGATGCCATCGGTGCATGGCAGCGATGCCACGTAGGAATCCCAGAGCGCCGGTGCCCGGCGTGTCGAGTCATCCCCTGTGCCAAAGTCACTGCCTGGCTGAGATCTCACCAGCATCCCTGAGATGTCAGCATGCTTGGCCCTCGGCGCACACACGCTGTGATGTGCTGTGCTGTCCGATGACGCCGTGAGCGCGCGCGTACGCACACACACATGCGCGCGCGCGCACACACACACACACACACACACTCTCTCTCTCTCTCTCTCTCTCTCTCTCTCTCTCTCTCGGTCATACTTCTAGGTTGGTTCCCCAAAGCACTTCCTTATGCTCCCAATGCCACTCCCAGATCTGTAAAATTAGCCTTTCTGCTTTTGGTCCCCAGACATGAGACCCGCACCTGGTGGAGGGTGTGTGTGGAGAAGGCAGGAGAGGCCCCAAGATTAATGGATGAGGACGCGGGTGAGGGACCGTTGGCAGCTGAATTAGAAATCCTCTCATCTACAAATCTGGGGTGTCTCTATCACACCAAGTTTGACTCAAATCTCTTCTCCCTTATTGTCTGGAGCTGCCCATCAAAAAGGCTGCTCCCATGGGTCTGCCAGAAATGCTTGAATTCTAGCTGGACCACAATTTAGGGGCATGCAGTGACCTCCTAATGTCATTCCCAGAGTCCTCTGTTTGCTATGGAAGGGAAATCTGACAGACTAGTAATATTGTAAGGAAAATTATAGAAAAGCCAATTTTATTTACAGTTAAACATATAATTTAGTCCACCTTTGCAAACAGCTGTTCCAATATTTATCGTTTATTCTTCATAAAAATATAATAAATCTATAGCATTATTTCTTCCCCCCCCCCACCCAAGGACAAGTTTGTTACAGAGTCAAACAATTCTGACCAGTCCTCTGGAAAACAATCCAGCCCGATGCTAGTCCGTTAAGCAAGCGTGTCGTTAAAGCGTTGTTTGTCAAAGCTGGTCTTTTCCAAGGTGACCGTGTCCCCAGCTCCATGAATGCACCCACTTCAGACATTGCTGGTCAAGCAAAGCCTCTGTACTTGTCCCTGATCGGTGTAGAACAAACTCCAGGATGACACTCCATCTAAGCAGGAGAAGGGATGGTGGGACTCAAACTGCAGGTGAGCAGCAGAAATGCCTCAGACCCTGAAGAGCTGACTGTCTCAAAAGTTTTGAATCAGGCTTAGCCAATGTCATAATTAGCATTTCCTTTAGGAAGAAGCGAGAGAACTATAATTTGGTTTGGTAACTCCCTCACCTGGTCAAGTAAGATGCAAACATATACTCTCAAAGAGCTATTGTTTTCAATTCTTTCTTTTGAAATAATTTCAGCCTTACCGAAAAGTTGTAAAACTAGTACAAAGAATACCCACAGAGCCCTCAAGGAGATTCCCAAATATTGACATTTTATCACGATTGCTCCATCAGTCTCTCTCTGTCTTAAGCACAATATGTTTTTTCTGAAGCGTTGGAAAGTGAGTGAGAGACATAATAACCCCCTCTTCCCAAATACCTGCCTTACCACATTGCAATTATCAAAAGCAGGAAATCAGCACTGATATACTACCAGTATCTATCCTATAGATCTTATAACAAGTTTGCCAGTCATACCACTAGTCCTATGTAGCAAAAGAAAAGGAGACAGAATTTTAAGGCTTTTAGGTGAGGTCACAGTGGCTCTGAGATTCTTTCTGGTAACAAGGTAGCATAAGAATTGTTAGGGCTCAGTACACAGTAGTCCTGGTCTAAAATACTCCTTGGTATTTAGACCTTGAAACCTGCTGCTATCTTCTCAATTGACGAGTAAGAAGTGAAGATCCAGAATGTTGATTATGCACCTTTTTTTAAAATGAAGTATAGTTGCTGTACAATGTTATGTAAGTTACAGGTGTACAATATAGTGATTTGCAACTTTTAAAGGTTATACTCCATTTAAAGTTGTTATAAAATATTGGCTATATTCCCCGTGTTGTACAATATATCCTTGTAGCTTATTTTATACCTAATAGTTTGTACCTCTTAACGCCCTACCCTGACACTACCCTTCCTCCCTTCCCTCTCCCCACTGGTAACCACCAGCCCGTTCTCTATATCATGAGTCTTCTTCTCCTTTGTCATATTCACTAGTTTGTTGTAGTCTTTAGACTCCACGTACAAGTAATATCATACAGCATCTGTCCTTCTCTGTCTGACCCACTTCATGCAGCATAATGCCCTCCAAGTCCATCCATGTTGCTGCAAATGGCAAAATTTAATTCCCTTTTTATGGCTGAATAGTATTCCATTTTGTGTGTGTGTGTGTGTGTGTGTGTGTGTGTGTGTGTGTGTGTGTATACCATATCTTCTTTATTCATTCATCTGTAGATGGACACTTAGGTTGCTTCCACATCTTGGCAATTTCAAATAAGGCTGCTATGAACTTTGGGGTGCATGTATCTTTTTGAATTAGTGTCTTTTTTTCAGATATATACACTGGAGTGGAATTGCTGGGTCATATGGTAGTTCTATTCCTATTTTTCTTTTTTTTGGAGAAACCTCCATACTGTTTTCTGCAGCGGCTGTACCAATTTACATCCTACCCACAGTGCACGGGGTTCCCTTTTCCCCACACCCTCCCTAGCATTTGTCATTTGTGTTCTTCTTGAGGACGGCCATTCTGACAGGTGTAAGGCGATATCTCATTGTGGTTTTGATTTGCATTTTCCCAATGATCAGTGATGTTAAGCATCCTTTCATGTACCTGTTGGCCATCTGCATTTCCCCTTTGGAAACATGTTTATTCGGTCCTTCTACCCATCTTCTAATTGCTTTCTTTTTTTTTTGATGTTGAGTTGTATGATCTGTTTAAATATGTTGGATATTAACCCCTTATCAGTCATACAGTTTGCAAATATCTTCTCCCATTCAGTAGGTTGTTTTCTTGTCTTGTTGCTGGTTTCCTTTGCTGGGCAAAAGCTTTTAAATTTAATTAGGTCTCACTTGTTTATTTTTGCTTTTATTTCTTTTGCCTTAGGAGACAGATCCAAAAAATATTGCTACAATTTATGTCAAAGAGTGTTCCACCTGTGTTCTCTTCTAGGAGTTTTATGGTTTCAGATCTTACATTTAAGTCTTTAGTCCATTGTGAGTTTATCTCCTTTTATTTCTTCTCTGTTTCTCTTCTGAGCAGCTTAATTCAACAACTCCTACTGACTGCCTGATACACCCAAGACACTATCTTTGGTTCAGGAGGATACAAAGTTTTATAAGATGCAGTCTCAACATCCATGAATCAAAATGTTATTAAACAATCAGCAGCTAAGTGGAAATAAAACAGATCCTATGATAAACCATAATGGAAAAGAATATGAAAAAATGTATATGTATGTATAACTGAATCACTGTGCTGTACAGTAGAAATTAACACAACATTGTAAATTAACTATGCTTCAATTTAAAAAAAAGAAAAAAAAAGGAGGGATAGAATAGATTATTGAGGCCCAGCTGTTTGGTAGATGCCATATCAAATGATTCCTATGCATATCTCATTTTTCACAAATATGGTGACATTGGCATTATTTTCCCTGTTTCATAGATGGGAAATGGAGGCCCATCAAACTGAGAAAGCTGCCCATCAGGTCCATGCAGTGAGACTCAGAGAGGGATGTGAACCGAGGTCTGCCTCCAAAGCCCTTGCTCTGCTCCTCAAAAATGAGGTAGAAACATATCATGTGGAACAGCCAGGAGGGGTAGAGAGAGAGGGAATGAGAAAATAAAAATTAGTGAAGGGGAGGAAGCCTTTCCAGGCCTCAAGGATAAACCTATATTTGAGCACAGACTGACGAGCGGATAGGATTTTGAGGATAAAGATGAAGAAACAGTCCAGACAGAAGCGAAAGCCAGTGGCTTGAAATAGCCGTCTGCAGGGTCCTACGCTTTGACTCAGCTGAACAGCCAGAATAGGTTCTCGTGACAGAGCAGAGGAAACACGGTTTCTTGAGGAAACACGGTTTCTTAAAAGTTCAAGTCTGCCCCAGGGGCGTCCCAGGGACAACAGAAGCCTGGAAGAGATAATTCATGCCATTGGGCAAGAAACAGCTTCTCCCTTCACCATGAAGCTCTTTCTGATTTCTTTTTTCACAAGGAAGACTTGCCCATTTGAGCTAAAGAGTATAAGATGGTAGTGGGAGCCCTTCTTCAAATCCTCTCTCTCCTCAGGGTGCTAGTCTCTTCAGTGTGGACAGAAGCAAAGAGTCAGGACTTGCTGGACTCCTGTCTGTTGGTCAAGCAGCAAACTGCAGTTGCCTTGGAAGCGATCTGGTTGGGGGAACCTCGCTATTTCTGACATAAAGAGATGTTCGTTTACATTTGCATCTTCTAAGGAACTGATGCGTAATAGCTTCAGCAGGACATTACATCCTGGACAAAAATCGTATTGATGACACTATCATTGACTGCTGAGAAATTATAGTTAGAAGGAAATTTTGTTTATACTTATATGTCTATAATAGACTGAATAATTTTATATTGTAAACATTCAAATTACATTACGGACCCAGATCAGCATGTTTTGAAAGAAGCTCATTTTGAAGTTTGAAAAGTTATACAGGCCTCAGCTTTAAAACAAATGTGTTTTAAGCTCCAACTCACTGTTTAAAATATTATGGAGAAGGTTTAGGCACCATTAGCCTCTCATGGGCTTAACCACGTCCCCTCTTTTCAGAGACCACGAGAGAGGAGAGCATCCTGGGCTGCTTTCCCCATCTCGCTTCAGATGCAGAGCATCACGAGCCCACGGTCCCCTCCCACGGCGCAGGGAAATACTCACTTCCCTCCCTCCAAGTTCATGAACACTGTCTACCACTTTTTTTTTTTTTTTTTTTTTGCGGTGCGCGGGCCTCTCACTGTTGTGGCCTCCCCCGCTGCGGAGCACAGGCTCCGGACGCGCAGGCTCAGCGGCCATGGCTCACGGGCCTAGCCGCTCCGCGGCATGCGGGATGTGGGACCTTCCCGGACCGGGGCACGCACCCGCGTCCCCTGCATTGGCAGGCGGACTCCCAACCACTGCGCCACCAGGGAAGCCCTGTCTACCACTTTTTTCTGGGTAAAGTGCTCACATATTAATGTGATTATCATGAACAACCAGTGGGTATTAAAAAGTCACATGCTGGGGCTTCCCTGGTGGCGCAGTGGTTAAGAATCCGCCTGCCAATGCAGGGGACATGGGTTCAAGCCCTGATCCGGGAAGATCCCACATGCCGCGGAGCAACTAAGGCCATGTGCCACAACTACTGAGCCTGCGCTCTAGAGCCCGTGAGCCACAACTACTGAGCCCGCGAGCCACAACTACTGAAGCCTGCGTGCCTAGAGCCCATGCTCCACAACAAGAGAAGCCACCGCAATGAGAAGCCTGCGCACCGCAACGAAGAGTGGCCCCCGCTCGCCGCAACTAGAGAAAGCCCGTGCACAGCAACGAAGACCCAACGCAGCCAAAAATACATAAATAAAATTTAAAAGTCACATGCTGTTTCATACAGGTAGCCTGAGATCACCATCTCAGTAGGTGCCAAAAAACGATTTTTCTAGAAGCCCTCCTTGCAGTGTTTTGTGTTTGTTTGTTCTGTTTTGTTTTGTTTTTTGTCTCTGCGTGGCTATGCAGGATCTTATTTCCCCTACCAGGGATCAAACCTGTGCCCCCTGCAGTGGAAGCACAGAGTCCTAACCACTGGATCTCCAGGGAATTCCCAGCAGTGTGTTTCTATGTGTCTCTTCTTACGTGTCTCACCACCACAGTGCAAGGCTGAGAAAAATAAAAAGTTCTCTCCCATGCACTCAATATAGCTTAAGCTAT
Organism: Globicephala melas; assembly: GCF_963455315.2. Lineage (NCBI taxonomy): Eukaryota > Metazoa > Chordata > Mammalia > Artiodactyla > Delphinidae > Globicephala > Globicephala melas. The sequence continues at coordinate 22,966,370 of NC_083326.1, read as the reverse complement.
TAACTCACACTCCCACTTAAGTCAGGGACAAGAATGCCCCACATCAAGGACAACTAATAACACTCCTTTTCTTCAACCTTGTATCAGGCACCTAACAAATGCAGTTACAGGGAGGAAAAGAAGTAAGTGGTATAAAAAGTGGAAAGTTAGAGATAATGATTCTACAAAATTCCTTATTTGTAGGAAATGTCTCACCATTAAAAATGCAAGCAAAACTACTAAAGAGTTCAGCTATAGCTTTAGAATAAACAAGTAATAACCAAGTGCAAAATTTATTAGGATAAAAAGGCCCCAAAAGTGGTAGCATACACTGCAAGATGCAAAGGAGTAAATCTTAAAAAGTATGGGCAAGACTTTTATGGAGGAAACAATAAACGTCACTGAAGGACATACACAAGAAGGTTTTGAATAATAGAGACATATGCCCTGTCCTTAGATAGAAAGACTCATAAATATATCAGACTTGATCTAAAGCAAACTCCAATTTTAAAAAATCAACAGGGTTTTTCTCATAATTAAACATACACATTTTAAAATCCATAAAGAGTTCAGTATCTTGTAATGGCCTATAATGGAAAAAATCTGAAAAATCTGGATCACTTTGCTGTACACCTGAAACTAAGACAACATTGTAAATCAACTATCGTTCAATTAAAAAAAAAAAAGAGCAAAGAGCCAAGATAATGAAGACATTTCTTTTTTTCGTTTTGTTTTGTTTTGTTTGCGGTACGTGGGCTTCTCACTGTTGTGGCCTCTCGCGTGGCGGAGCACAGGCTCCAGACACGCAGGCTCAGAGGCCATGGCTCACGGGCCCAGCCGCTCCGCGGCACGTGGGATCTTCCCAGACCGGGGCACAAACCCGCGTCCCCTGCATCGGCAGGCGGACTCCCAACCACTGCGCCACCAGGGAAGCCCAATGAAGACGTTTCTGAAGAAGAAAAGCTGTAGGAAGGGTGAGACTTGCCTATCTGATAACAGCAACTGTTACAAAACCATGGCCAATTAGGTGGAGGGACTAGGCAAGCAGCCCAGGGCTTCAGGGAGCCCGGACACACACTGGTCTTTTCAGTAAGTATGAAACAATTGATCCCCCATATGGAAGATATTATATCCATCACTCTCATCATACACAGAAATAATTCAAGGTCTATTAAAAACCTAGGCATGGAAAGCAAATGCATTAAAACATTTAAAGGAAATATCAGAGCAAGATGCTGTGACTAGGGTGGGAAAGGATTTCCTACACAAGATTTATTGAAAAGACCAAATCATAAAGATTAGGCTCCAGGAATTCCTTGGCTTGTAGCTGCTTTTCTCCCACATCTGCCTCAAACTCCATCAGCCTTCTCCTCTCTCTCTCTTATAAACACACTCGCCACTGGACTTAGGACCTGCTGGATAATCCAGGGTCATCACTTCTCCATATCTTTAATTTAATTGCATTGGTAAAGACCCTTTTCCCAAATAAAGCTACATTCACAGGTTCCAGGGGTTCAGATGTGGGCATATCTTTTGGAGACCACCGTCCAACCCCCTGCAAATATTATCAATAATCTACAGATACACACCTCAGTAACAAAATGATTTAAACAAAAAACACTCATGGGAATAAGAAACACCACACCCTTCTCTGGGAATGTAAAGGGAGAGGTGGGGAAAGGAGAGGGAGACCTTACAGAGGGGCTCAAGTGTGTCTGTAATTGTCCTCATTTTAAACCATCTGAAGTAACTGTGGCCAAACACTGAGCTTTGATAGGGATCAGTGGCCATGCTGGCGTGGGTCATCTTTTTCTCTGTACTTTTCTGTAATTATGAAATATTTCATAAATTTAAAAAATTAAATGATGCAAAGATGTTCTGTTCCTTGGCTCTCTCAGGAATTTGGAGGAGTTACTGTTGACGAGCCCCCTTGTCTACCATCTGTTCATTAAGAATCTCTCACTCATTCACGACCCCTCTCAGCCCTTGGCAAGCCTGGGGTCAGAACTCTTTCACACTTACCTAACCCACCTCTCAAAACTTAGGGTCTTTCCTCCCTACCATTTTGCTCGTTTTTAGATGCTTTGTTTCTCACTAAGGACACTTCTGCTCTGATAATGACAATATGCTCTCCAAATATCAGAGACTAATCAAAACCATCAAAACTGAACCGTACAAGCAAAAACTGCAAATAAACAACAAGGCTTCCTGGTGATGTTTTTGTGCTTCTACCAAATAACTTAACCTCCCAAGGCTTTAAATTGCATTTTAACTTTTACAAAATGACTGCTCTGGCCTTCTTCGAGAACGTGGCTGCCTCTCACGACTTTGATGGTCTGAGAGTTATTTCCCTTGGCGTGACCTGACAGTAACCGAATCACTGGCACAATCTCTCTGAAGCACGGTCTTTTCCCCAGATACCCTTTCTATGGCATCACCCCAGCCGAAACTGAGAGGTAAGGTGATTATCCTGGCCACTGCCACCTCCAAAATGGAGTCACTCTTCTTTCTCTACCCACAGAAAATCAAGACTACTCACTGAGATGTAATTTCTGACATTTCAAAAATGCAGTGGCTGAAGGAAAGCTATGATAATTAATCTTTTTTTGTTTGTTTGTTTTTGCAGTACGCGGGCCTCTCACTGTTGTGGCCTCTCCCGTTGCGGAGCACAGGCTCCGGACGCGCAGGCTCAGCGGCCATGGCTCACAGGCCCAGCTGCTCCGCAGCATGTGGGATCTTCCCGGACCGGGGCACGAACCCGTGTCCTCTGCATCGGCAGGCGGACTCTCAACCACTGCGCCACCAGGGAAGCCCGGCAATAAACTTTTAAAGAATGAATTGGCACATTGTCAAAATGTGGGACTACACTTGGAGTAGTAACAACTATGTCCCTGTAATGTACTAAAAATCTGAAGTGCTTACCTGAGAACACCCTTCAGTGAAAGATATTTGTTTGGGCTTTTACATGACTATCAATGACCAGTTGTCTATGATTTGGGGAAAATATTATCCTACAAGAAAGAAAATGCCCAGAGCAACAGCTCCACCTTTAAACAAATGACAAACTAAAGTTTCTCTGTGAAGGATGCATACTGCAAATTTAGAGTAGGGCTTGCAGCGACCTCAACTGAGAGATCTCTACAACATTTTAACAAAACATTTTTTTTTCTGGTTACAAAGTAATACATTTTTTCTGATACAAAGTAGTACTGCAGAAAATGCAGATAATAAAATATCCAAAAATAATATAAATCAAGGGTAACATCACCACCTGGATAGAACCACAATTAAATTTAGCCATTTTGTATAACATTTCAGACTCTTCTGCTGTGTGTGTGCATGTGTGTTTGTATATGTATTTTATATTTTTAACTCATTCTTCAGTGTACACAATACAAAACTAGACAGTTTTCACTTAACAATGTTGTGTTCATTTCCTATTGTTGCTGTGACAAATTACCACAAACTTGGTAACTAAAAACAAAACCAATTTAATAGATTAACAGTTCTGGAGGTCAGAAGCTCAACGTGGGTCTCATTGGTCTGAAATCAAGGTATCAGCAGAGTCCTGGACCACTTCCATGTCCAAAACCAGCAGTGGTCCATTGAGTCTCTCTCACATAGCATCCCTCCACTTTGGACTTTCCTGCCTCCTTCTTTCACCTATAAAGGCCTTTGTGAGTACCCTGGGCCCACTCAGATGACCCAAGATCATCTTCCCCTCTCATGTTTCAACTGATTAGTCACTTTAATTTCATCTGCAACCTTAATCCCCTTTACCCTGAAGTACAACATATTCACAGGTCCCAGGGCAGCTGTGGATACCTTTGGGGTGGGGTGGGGCCCATCATCTGCCTCCCACAAATCTATCTGAGCATCCTTCTAGTCCTTGAATACTCCTCTATGTGTACTTTCCTTTTTAATCACTACAGTGCATCTTACCATATGGATGGATACAACGTAAGTCATTGTACTGTTTTGCCACCATAAAGATATTTAAGTTGCTATCATATGCCATTCCTGGGCAGTAAAAATGATTAGAGTTATAGTTTTAAATACTACTGTATATGTATTTATATATTTCTGGGAGGGCAATGAATGAGTATCATACCAGCTCCACTTCTACCCCTGGCGTGAGCCAAGGTTCCCTGATGCCCTCACAGACCCTGCCCATTATCTTTCCTTTCTAATCTCCGCCATATTGTGAGTGGGAAGTTACTTTCCATTTTTATTTGCCTTTCCTTGGCTTCTACTGAGAGTGAACATGTTTACATACTTATGCTGTCCACCCAAGGCTCCTCATGTGTGACCGCGTGGCTGTGATGAGCAGACTCTTAAGTCGGCCGTGATGTCAGCGACCTTGACCCTGAGACTTGGTGGGTGGTCCCTTTGCTCTTACTGGACTTGACTCTCCTTCTACCTCCTACTCACGACATCCTTAAGTCCCCACACCGCTCCTGCTCTGCGGCATCCTGGGATGCGCCCTCTGGGTGTGACACAATTTCTGTGCCCATGGTCACTGGGGCAGTGAGCGCACTTGTCCAGGGTGGGGTGGGGAGGTTGCTGGAGCAGTTCCAGTGGACTCTTGAGCACCGTCCCCTCTCAGGATGGCTCTTCCTCTCGTGTCACGTGAACTTTGCACCCTTAGGCCTTCTACTAGCACGTTGCTGCATGACCCTCCTTGACATGTGTGACAAAATGAACTGTTAGGACTGCAATTCTAAACTGATGAGAGAGCTCCTATCGCCTGAAGTCTGGATTTGTTGGCACTCTCATCCAGCACTTTATACCCGACACTTATTGTAAAGGCTGTTCTTATGTTTATATAAGCCATTATTATTTAACACCCTTTGTTTATTGTTCTTGTATGCCTTCCAGAAAAAAAACTCAGTTCCTAGGCAGCGAGCTGTGCTGCGTGAATGTGACACAGACCAGTGTAACCAACACCGAGAGAGCATCTTCAGGGGCTCTGTTTTTTAATTTAGGTACAGTTGGTACACCCGTGGCATTTCTCTAGATTTCAGTTTCTCTCATCTCTTTCTCTCCACTTGCATTCGTTTAAAGGGAGGGGGATACAGAAATGCAAAGAAAATCAGGAACAAAATCACAGTGAGTCTCTTCATTTGGAACACAAATGAGGTGTTAAAATAAATGAAAGAATACTGTGCAAAATTCTAGAAGAACGTCAATAATGCCTGGCTAAATTTGAACAAATATCAAAAAGACGCCGAAACTCTTACATCCCAACGAGGGGCAAGCATTTCCCTGTAAGTCAGGAGCTGGAGAAAGTTGGGCTGCAGCCAGGGATGGGGGATGGGGGACAGTCTGGGTCCCCACCCCTCGGCGTTGATGACAGATTGAAATTACAATGGTGTACTCCTGGTTCAGGCATGCAAAGTGGAGCCCGGTGGCCATTGAGGACGGGCTCATAGACACCTTTCTGCACTGCTGAGAACTTGAATTTTCTGAACCAGAACACAACCTCCCAAGGACACCGCCAGCTGTTTTAGATCAACACCTACCAGCTGCAACCGTGTGGCCTCAAGATCCCCCCTTGCAACTATGTAACCCTTTCAGACCCCAACCCCCCTTGCTTAGAAAGCATCCTCATTTCTTGCCAGCTCCAGGGATAATTCTTAACAAACAGCTTATATAAGTAACGGTGGCCTTGCAGTTTTTGCCTTTATATATTCCTCCATTTATTTTGTGATCCAGCAGAACACAATTCAGATGCTTCTTGAACCTGTGCTTCCCGGGTTGCAGTCCGAACAAACCCCAAATATAAACGCCTCTTTCTCTCAATCAGGTCTTCCTTTTTGAAACTGTTAATTAACAGCATCATCGAGGTTTAATCGGCCCTGAGTTGTGATGAATCCTGTTTCTCTGGTTTAGAGGTCTTGTTTCAGAAGCCACCCCACATCTGACCATTCTTATAAACAGCTTTCAAAAGCTGAAGTAGGCACGGCCGGCCCCAATTTTGTGTTTGTGGATATCCCACCAATATCTGAGTGTCGCCTAATGCTGATTTTCATAATTTCCCTGAAAGAACGTATTCCGATAGGCCGGATATGAACTCCAACAGGCCCCTCCGTGCATCACAGGGGCAGAGCTCAGCGGCCGTGTCATCACCCCCCATACACACTCCCGGGTCCTTATCTTACAAAAGACTGAGAATGACTTCCTCCCAGACTGCTTCCAGAATGAAATAAGTCAATACACATGCAGCGCTTAGAGGAGTGAGCAGTAAATATTAGTTTAGCTAATGGTGGGAACGCGTGATAAAGACTCTTGAATATTTGATCTGTCTGTTTTAAAAAAAAGCCATGATTAAAATCAGCAGTTTCTCATATAATTCACCACAGGCAAGAGAGTTTCACTTTGACTTTCCGACTTCAGCCACATACCTGAGCTACCTTCAAGATAAAGGTTCTGAAGGTGAAATATTTCCTCTATCTACTTACCTCTGGCCATAAGCCCATATGTGAAACCTTCTGAGTCAGAATTCAGGAAATGGTCTAAATCTGTGATCTCAACCTGATTTATAAGATGGTTGATTTGAATAAATTATTGAGATGATTTCACAAATTCATTGTTCAGATTAGCATTTGAGTGGCCTTTTTGATCCAATCTCATGATTTTTCCTCATGGTACCTTCCATCAACTCCTTCTAGACAACATTTACTCAATACTGAATCTGCATTCTTAGTCCTACCTGCTAGATTGAGGTGGGCATTAACCTAATAACACCCTTTAAGTGAAAAGCAGGATATTTTCATGATCCTATTTCATTTTCATTGTCTCAATATTTTAATTCTCATTATCATATTTTCATGATCTCAATACATACAACATTCCATTGTAAGGGTACCAAAATCCAATCAAACATCTACTCATCAGAGGAGAAGAAGCATCTTCTTACAATACAGATGCCATTTCTAGGCACTTGGTCCACATCTGCATCCTCTTATGTAAATCAGAAACACTCTTCCGTTATCGGGCACTTCATCGAGACAACCATTTCTGAATTCTTTTTTTTTTCTTTTGCGGTACGCGGGCCTCTCACTGTTGTGGCCTCTCCCGTTGCGGAGCACAGGCTCCGGACGCGCAGGCTCAGCGGCCATGGCTCTCGGGCCCAGCCGCTCCGCGGCATGTGGGATCCTCCCGGACCAGGGCACGAACCCATGTCCCCTGCATCGGCAGGCGGACTCTCAACCACTGCGCCACCAGGGAAGCCCCATTTCTGAATTCTTGTTCCTGGTAGCTCTGGGTCCTGAGAAACGTCTCGACTATCTATTCCTTTAGACGAACCTAGAAAGCCTTTAGTGGATCCATTCATTCACGCATTCAAGCAGCATTTGCCGAGCAGGTGCTTCGCCTCGAGCCTTCCTCGGGGAAGCGTGGAGATGCAGACGGGACCTGAGGACTTCACGCTCTTGCAGGTGAGGCAGGACTGGGCTGAGGAAAAGGACATGGGTACAGCAAGAGGACCGGCCAGGCTGGCTCCACAAACATGGGCCATATCTCTGAAATGACAACTTTTCTTGGAGACTTCAGAGCATGAGGCGTGATTTTATCCGCCTGTGTAGGGGACAACGCATACACCATCCCCACCAGATGGCTGTGGGCAGCTGACGGAGGTGGATGTGGAAAGAAAACAATCTCCTCCCCCTCGTCACAGCCCCTCCCCCTCCCACGCCTCCAAACAGCTCGGAGTGTTTCTGCGAAGAGGTGACTCTGGAGATGCTGAGAGCTCTTGCCTCCCATTTGCAAGGCAGCAACTGCTACTGTCTTCCCAGGAGAAATTTTGCCACCCTCTCCTAAAAGCAAATGAGGCAAATATCACTGCTGGCAAAAGAAATTGGCTTTCCTGCCAGGAAAAGAGAACTGGGGAAGAAGACGGGAGATTTTCCTGACCACCTCACCTAGGATCGGGTGTTGGTGCCCACTGAAAACGAAGACAGAGTTCAGTGTTCAGTACCAGCCAGTTTCCTCCACAACCGGGCAGGTGAGGGTCTGGACACCTGGAACAGCTCATCGCTAATTCCAGAGCTGAGACCGGGGAAATGCCCTTTCTCGGCATCTTAGTATCTTCCTTCATAACGAGATGATAATAAAACATACTTATTTACCTCAAAAGGAAGCTACCTAGAAAAACTGGCTTTAAGCCTAGAAAGGTCTTTGAACCTACTGAGAGCTTATGAGTAGCAAGACCACATCAAGTGAAAGGCCGACCACCTGGCCTAGCAGCTAAGCCACAGTGAACATTCAAAAGCTCTTCCAGCCACCACCCTGGAGGCTGTGTGAACCTCTAGCACCTCAGAAAGATGCTGGGAAACAGGTTTTTGAAAATGATACCTTTTGCATTAGAAGGGGATGGATAAATGTCAATTTTTGAATTCTTCCAAATGCAACATCAGAACCTCTGGGTGTCTGCTTCAGAGGACCTGTCACTCAAGGGCATGTTCATGGCCAGAAAAAATTAACAGAGGGAAAGAAGAACAACTTCTACTATTAAAGTATGTTGCTCATTGCATACCAGACACACCATTGTGCTAAGTGATTTAACTCATTCCGTTAATCCTCCAATCTGGAATGGAGATCAGTACTGTAACTGTCCTCCTTTTCAGATAAGGTGACTGAGCTCAGGGTTAATATAAACTGGAGATACTTATGCCAGGACTATGAGGAGAGAGAAAGGCAAGCATAACCAGAAAGGCATCGTAAGATGACCACAAACCAAGGAAACACCAATACATGGTGCCACATGGTTTCACACCAATGGAAACAAAGCCCACTTAAATGATGAAAACATCTTATTTATCCAATAGAATATTTCTAAATAAATTATTTTCCACTTTTCATATGCAAATAGGAACATAGAAGAAATGAACGTCATGACGATCAGGGAAGGTTGTTGAGATGATCTTTTGATGCGTGGACTTGGAGAGGATACAGCCCCCAGTTATTCAACCAAACACTCCTCCAGGTGTTGCTGTGCAGGTATTTTGTAGATGTGACTCAAGTCCATAATCAGTTGACCTTAGTTAAGGGAGATTTTCCTAGTTCATCTGGCTGAGCTGGATTCAGTCAGTTGGAAGACCTTGAAAGCAGCATTGAGGCTTCCCTGAAGAAGAAATTCTGCCTGGGGACAGGAGCTGCAGCCTATTCTAGAATTCCCAGCTTGTCCTATGGATTTCAGACTTGACTAGTCAGCTCCACAATCACATAACACAATGCCTTGCAATAAACCTCTTAATATTTATCTCTTGAACCCTGACTGATACAGTTCTGAAAATGTTCATTGTCATTAATGTATCTATATAAGAATGAATTAGAAACTTGCACAAGCCTCTTAGATAGCTTCATCCACCAGAGGGCAGACAGCAGAAGCAAGAAGAACTACAATCCTGCAGCCTGTGGAACAAAAACCACATTCACAGAAAGAGAGACAAGATGAAAAGGCAGAGTGCTATGTACCACATGAAGGAACAAGATAAAACCCCAGAAAAACAACTAAATGAAGTGGAAATAGGCAACCTTCCAGAAGAAGAATTCAGAATAATGATAGTGAAGATGATCCAGGTCCTTGGAAAAACAATGCAGGCAAAGATCGAGAAGATGCAATAAATGTTTAACAAAGACATAGAAGAATTAAACAACAAACACCTAGAAGAATTAAAGAACAAACAAACAAAGATGAACAATACAATAACTGAAATGAAAAAAACACTAGAAGGGATCAATAGCAGAAAAACTGAGGCAGAAGAATGGATAAGTGACCTGGAAGATAAAATAGTGGAAATAACTACTGCAGAGCAGAATAAAGAAAAAAGAATGAAAAGAAATGAAGACAGCCTAAGAGACCTCTGGGACAACATTAAACACAACAACATTCACAGTATAGGGGTCCCAGAAGGAGAAGAGAGAGAGAAACGACCCGAGAAAATATTTGAAGGATTATAGTCAAAAACGTCCCTAACATGGGAAAGGAAATAGTCACCAAAGGCCAGTAAGCACAGAGAGTTCCAGGCAGGATAAACCCAAGGAGAAACATAGTAACCAACTGACAAAATTTAAAGACAAATTATTGAAAGCAACAAGAGAAAAACAACAAATAATATACAAGGGAACTCCCATAAGGTTAACAGCTGATTTCTCAGCAGAAACTCTACAAGCCAGAAGGGAGTGGCATGATATACTTAAAGTGATGAAAGGGAAGAATCTACAACCAAGATTACTCTACCCAGCAAGGATCTCACTCAGATTTGATGGAGAAGTCAAAAGCTTTACAGACAAGCAAAAGCTAAGAGAATTCAGCACCACCAAACCAGCTCTACAGCAAATGCTAAAGGAACTTCTCTAAGTGGGAAACACAAGAGAAGAAAAGGACCTACAAAAGCAAACCCAAAACAATTAAGTAAATGGTCACAGGAACATACATATTGATAATTATCTTAAATGTGAATAGATTAAATGCTCCAACCAAAAGACACAGGCTTGCTGAACAGATACAAAAACAAGACCCATATATATCCTGTCTAAAAGAGACCCACTTCAGACCTAGGGACACACACAGACTGAAAGTGAGGAGATGGAGAAAGATATTCCATGCAAATGGAAATCAAAAGAAAGCTGGAGTAGCAATACTCATATCAGATAAAATAGACTTTAAAATAAAGAATGTTACAAGAGACAAGGAAGGACACTACGTAGTGATCAAGGGATCAATCCAAGAAGAAGATATAACAATTATAAATATATATGAATCCAACATAGGAGCACCTCAATACATAAGGCAAATACTAACAGCTATAAAAGAGGAAATCGACAGTAACACAATAATAGTGGGGAACTTTAACACCTCACTTATAACAAAGGACAGATCATCCAAACAGAAAATTAATGAAAACACAGGCTTTAAATGACACAATAGACCAGATAGATTTCACTGATATTTGTAAGACATTCCATCCAAAAACAGCAGATTACACTTTCTTCTCAAGTGTGCACAGAACATTCTCCAGGATAGATCATATCTTGGGTCACAAATCAAGCCTCAGTAAATTTAAGAAAATTGAATCATATCAAGCATCTTTTCTGACCACAACGCTATGAGATTAGAAATCAATTACAGGGAAAAAAATGTTAAAAAAACAAACACATGGAGGCTAAACAATACGTTACTAAATAACCAAGAGAACACTGAAGAAATCAAAGAGGAAATCAAAAAATACCTAGAGACAAATGAAAATGAAAACATGACAATCCAAAACCTATGGGATGCAGCAAAAGCAGTTCTAAGAGGGAAGTTTACAGCAATACAAGCCTACTTCAAGAAACAAGAAAAATCTCAAATAAACAATCTAACCTTACGCCTAAAGGAACCAGAGAAAGAAGAACAAACATAACCCAAAGTTAGCAGAAGGAAAGAAATCATAAAGATCAGAGCAGAAATAAATGAAATAGAAACAAAGAAAACAATAGCAAAGATCAATAAAACTAAAAGCTGGTTCTTTGAGAAGATAAACAAAATTGATAAACCATTAGCCAGACTCATCAAGAAAAAGAGGGACAAGACTCAAATCAATAAAATTAGAAATGAAAAAGGAGAAGTTACAACAGACACAGCAGAAATACAAAGCATCCTAAGAGACTACTACAAGCAACACTATGCCAAAAAAAAAATGGACAACCTGGAAGAAATGGACAAATTCTTAGAAAGGTAATAAGCTTCCAAGACTAAACAGGAAGAAATAGAAAATATGAACAGACCAATCACAAGTAATGCAATTGAAACTGTGATTAAAAATCTTCCAACAAACAAAAGTCCAGGACAAGATGGCTTCACAAGTGAATTCTATCAAACATTTAGATAAGAGCTAACACCCATCCTTCTCAAACTCTTACCAAAAATGGCAGAGGAAGGAACACTCCCAAACTCATTCTATGAGGCCACCATCACCCTGATACCAAAACCAGACAAAGATACTACAAAAAAAGAAAATTACACACCAACGTCACTGATGAATATAGATGCAAAAATCCTCAGCAAAATACTAGCAAACAGAATCCATCAACACTTAAAAGGATCATACACCATGATCAAGTGGGATTTATCCTAGGGATGAAAGGATCCTTCAATATACGCAAAACAGTCAATGCGATGCACCATATTAACAAACTGAAGAATAAAAACCGTATGATCATCGCAATAGATGCTGAAGAAGCTTTTGACAAAATTCAACACCATTTATGATAAAAAAATCTCCAGAAAGTGGGCATAGAGGGAACCTACCTCAACATAATAAAGGCCATATATGACAAACCCACAGCCAACATCGTTCTCAATGGGGAAAAACTGAAAGCATTTCCTCTAAGATCAGGAAAAAGACAAGGATGTCCACTCTCACCACTATTATTCAACATAGTTTTGAAAGTCCTAGCCACAGCAATCAGAGAAGAAAAAGAAATAAAAGGATAACAAATTGGAAAAAAAGAAGTAAAACTGTCACTGTTTGCAGATGACACAGTACTATACATAGAGAATCCTAAAGATGCCATGAGAAAACTACTAGAGCTAATCAATGAATTTGGTAAAGTTGCAGGATACAAAATTAATGCACAGAAATCTCTTGCATTCCTATACACTAATGATGAAAAATCTGAAAGAGAAATTAAGGAAACACTCCCATTTACCACTGCAACAAAAAGAATAAAATACCTAGGAATAAACCTACCTATGGAGACAAAAGATGTGTATGCAGAAAACTATAAGACACTGATGAAAGAAATTGAAGATGTTACAAACAGATGGAGAGATATACCATGTTCTTGGATTGGAAGAATCAATATTTTGAAAATGACTATACTACCCAAAGCAATCTACAGATTCAATGCAATCTCTATCAAACTATCAACGGCATTTTTTACAGAACTGAACAAAAGATCTTTAAATTTGTATGGAGACACAAAAGACCCCGAATAGCCAAAGCAGCCTTGAGGGAAAAAAGCAGAGCTGGAGGAATCAGACTCCCTGGCTTCAGACTATACTACAAAGCTATGGTAATCAAGACAATAGGGTACTGGCACAAAAACAGAAATATAGATCAATGGAACAGGATAGAAAGCCCAGATATAAACCCACGCACCTATGGTAAACTAATCTATGACAAAGGAGGCAAGGATATACAATGGAGAAAAGACAGTCTCTTCAATAAGTGGTACTGGGAAAACTGGACAGCTACATATAAAAGAATGAAATTAGAACACTCCCTAACACCATAAACAAAAATAAACTGAAAGTGGATTAGAGACCTAAATGTAAGACTGGACACTATAAAACTCTTAGAGGAAAACATAGGAAGAACACTCTTTGACATAAATCACAGCAAGATCTTTTTTGATCCACCTCCTAGAGTAATGGAAATAAAAACAAAAATAAACAAACAGGACCTAATGAAACTCAAAAGCTTTTGCAAAGCAAAGGAAACTACAAACAAGATGAAAAGACAACCCTCAGAATGGGAGAAAATATTTGCAAACGAATCAACAAAGGACTAATCTCCAAAATATATAAACAGCTCATGCAGCTCAATATTAAAAAGACAAACAACCCAATCAACAAAATGGGCAGAAGACCTAGACATTTCTCCAAAGAAGACATATAGATGGCCAAGAAGCACATGAAAAGCTGCTCAACATCACTAATTATTAGAGAAATACAAATCAAAACTACAATGAGGTATCACCTCACACCAGTTAGTATGGGCTTCATCAGAAAATCTACAAACAACAAATCCTGGAGAGGGTGTGGAGAAAAGGGAACCCTCTTGCACTGTTGGTGGGAATGTAAATTGATACAGCCACTATGGAGAACAGTATGGAGGTTCCTTAAAAAACTAAAAATAGAATGACCATAAGACCCAGCAATCCCACTACTGGGCATATAACCAGAGAAAACCATAATTCAAAAAGATACATGCACCCCCAATGTTCATTGCAACACTATTTGCGATAGCCAGGTCATGGAAGCAACCTAAATGCCCATCGACAGACGAATGGATAAAGAAGTTGTGGTACATATATACAATGGAATATTACTCAGCCATAAAAAGGAACGAAATCGGGTCATTTGTAAAGACATGGATGGATCTAGAGACTGTCATACAGAGTGAAGTACTTCAGAAAGAGAAAAACAAATATCGCATATTAACACATATATGTGGAACCTAGAAAAATGGTACAGATGAACTGGTTTGCAGGGCAGAAATTGAGACACAGATGTAGAGAACAAACATATGGACACCAAGGGGGGAAAGTGGCAGTGGGGGTGGGGACGGTGGTGTGATGAATTGGGTGATTGGGATTGACATGTATACACTGATGTGTATAAAATTGATGACTAATAAGAACCTGCTGTATAAAAAAAATAAAATTAAATTAAATAAAAAAAGAATGAATTAGAAGTCACATATTCTATGCATATAAAAACTAGTACTACAAAGTATATGTTTAAGTGGGTTACAATTTCCCCTGCATTCTGTTTACTGATGAACTCACACCCTCAGAGGATGGACTCAGAAAATCTCTCACTAAGCCAAAGTAAACTTTAAGTTAAAATTAAATATGAATTATTCTGAACAAATTCTGAATGGGTAGAGTCTTAATAAAGTTCCAGAGTGTTAAAAAAGAGGGAGAGAGATTTCTTCCCTCTGATTTAAAGCACATACTAAAACACACACACACACACACACACACACACACACACACATACCCCCATCAGAAAGCACCTCCCTTACCCCCACAGACATTTTCATTTGTTCCAATAGCATGAAGTCAATGCCAATTACATCCTGGACACCTTTTAGCTTTGTGACCTTGGATGAATCACTCAGCATCTCTGTATCTCAAGCTGCTTATCTATAAAATAGGGGTAAAATAGTGCCTGCCTTGTAGGGCTACTATGACGATTAAGTGAGTTGATATTTTGAAATGCTTAGAAGAATGTCTGGCACACAGCACACAGCCTGTATTTGTGGGTTTGGGAAGCTGGCAAGGACTTCACAGAGGAGCTGGCGCTAGAAAGAGTGGAATTAGGTCCAGAGCCTGAGGTACAATACTGAATAGTGGGGAAAACCGGTTTGAACACAGCTTAGAGGCAGGAATGAGGAGAGCTTGTTACTGACCCTAATTAAACCAGCCTACCTGCAATGAAACCCCTTCTATTAGAAACCCCAGGGGAGAAAATGAGTGCCAGGTTATGGATGGAGCAAATCTGGATTCTAGGTCTAAAACACCATATTCAAGACACCTTAAAAACTACATGCTATGTAGTTTTTTTAATTAATTAATTTATTTTTGGCTGTGTTGGGTCTTTGTTGCCGCACGTGGGCTTTCTCTAGTTGCGGAGAACGGGGGCTACTCTTCATTGCGGCGCGTGGGCTTCTCATTGCGGTGGCTTCTCTTGCTGCAGAGCACAGGCTCTAGGTGTGAGGGCTTCATTAGTTGTGGCACACGGGCTCGAGAGCGCAGGCTCAGTAGTTGTGGTGCATAGGCTTAGATGCTTCGCGGCATGTGGGATCTTCCCGGACCAGGGATCAAACCCGTGTCCCTTGCATTGGCAGGCGGATTCTCAACCACTGCACTACCAGGGAAGTCCCACATGTTATGTATTTCCAAAGTATTTTATGGTTAAACAAGCTTGGAAAGTCGTATTAAATCAAGACTAACAGGTTTCTTTAAAGCAGGATTCCCCAACAACTTTAACCTACTAATGTGCTACCAACAGGGCGCCATATGCAACAGCTCCCAAAAGGGCGACAGAACCCTCTCCCTCCAGAGCGTCTCCCAGAAAAACTGTTCTGAGATGCACACTTCTGCAAATGCCAGTTGTATTAACTCTGTTTTCTGAATTCTGACACCTGGGGCCTCTGCGCCTGGCAGGGTTAGCTAGTTCTCAATGACAGCAAACTGCACACCTAGGACTCACCTTTCCTACACAGACTAACTCAACCAGAGCTCGCAAGCCCGCCACCGCCTCTATATGGTTCTTACGCTCCCGAAGGCAATAGTCCCCTGCCTTAATCAACCCAAGGTCAGCCTCCACACCCCAGAGCCCACTGAAATGATTCTAATGAGCCAGTTCTAAGTCTGCTTACCCTGCCTTTCTTTTCCTGAGGAAACCACAATAAAGGCTCTGCCACGCTCTCCCAGCTCCTCTGCTTCCTGACCCACCCTGTGCTCCCCCAGGGGGCCCTCCGTGGTACCACCTACCCCCTCCTCTGGGGAACTGTGAAGAACAAACTATCTTTTCCGTAGCTATTGCTGATCTGTTGGTTTCACCATGCCTGAATAACAATAAAACCTACTTTTTAAAACATCCCTGTTGCCAAGGAAGGGCTTTTAAAGACTTTTAAGCATAATTACGTTTACAAGTATCCATCTTAAGCATCGCCTCCATGCCACGTTCCGAAGCCCCAGAGCATCTTTAGGGCCACAGGAAGCCCAAAACTCACCTGAACGTTTCACTGAGAGACACAGAGGGGTCCCAAGGGCCTGAACCCTCACCTATCTGGAGTCCTGGTAAGTTTGCTGAGTCTTTGGGAGCTCAGAGCATCTCAAGGAGGTCCAGCCCTTTAACCCAGCCTGGATACCTAGGAATACGGACCCAATCCCACAGTTACGGGAAAGGTGATGAAAAGCCAGCCAGCTGCAGCTTCTTCGTGGTGTTTAGATAATTCTAGAGGTCTACGGCAATCAAGATCTGTGATTTACCTAAACTTTTCAGTCGAAGGCACACAAGAATCGGGAAACTGGTCCCGTCTCTAAACACTTTGACCTCATCTTTTTTTCATCTGCAATATCAAAGGGGTTGAATCAGTTATTTTGTAAGGTACCTCTCAACTCTGAAATTCTGTGGTTCTCAATTACTCTCCAGAGCTACTAATTCCAGCAAATTTTATCATCCTATGAAACTGCTCTAAGGCACAAATAGGGTTGATGTAAAATTTTCTCTATGTGCTTTTTATTATCTCTATGTGCTTTTTTTTTTCTTTTCTATACTATGCCGGTTCCCCAGAGTGCACTTCTCTTTTGTTAGCTACAATTGCCCCTACTATTTATTGTGAGCCAAATAAAATAAATGTTTTACTTTGGCAAAGGAAACATACTTTATTTCCTAGCATGGTGCCAACCTTCATTCCATACCTTGACCCATCATTTAATCAACTGTGATCCTTATCTACACTTGGAAAGGACATTAGGGAATTAATGAGTCATCACCCCACCAGAGCCCTTTTAGGTCAAGAGGACACAGGTTGCATCCCCTCCCCCCAAGGGAGCACTTGGCAGAACCTGAATGGGAACTTCAGTGACCTTTGCTTGAAAGTAAGGAAATGAATCATAGGGCTTGACCAAGACTTACTAGTTCTCTCTCCAAATGAAAGAACAGGGATAAAACTGATGGCTGCCTGATAAGAAAAGTGGAGCAAAGAGTAGAAGACAGAAATGCATTCGCCCGATATCTCCTGAAGGGAGAACTCTGCAACTCGATGGAGGTTGCTTTTCTGTCCTGCCTTTGTCTTAGGGGGAACCTCAAGGCCCTCAGAAGTAAAATGCCAGGTTTGGAACAGGTGATATTTCAAAGTGATGTCTTCTTTAGTCATTAAATGTGGAGCTCAGCGGTGAATCCCTTGACCACGCTTTTGTTGTCCATAAGGAAAACAGATCCCCAGGTGTCACAAAGCTACCAAAGAAGCATGATCCTTGCTCAAAGAAGTATTTGTGGAAAGAGAAAAAACTGTCCTATGGTCAGGACCATGAATCTTGCCTAAACAAGCCAAAATTGGAAGGAGAAGGAAAAACAAAGGAAAAGATGATTGACATTTAGCCTGGCCGATGGATTACCAACCATGAGAAAGAAAGGCAAAAGCAATAATAAAGAAGGAAGGACTGGCCGCATGGCTCAGCAGTGTGGAGAAGCAGGTGTAAGTGGTAGCCGTGAACGTTAGGAGATGTGGACCACGTACTTCCTATTTTCTAGGCCTTCTGGTGCCGTAAAAATTGCCTCAATGTACTTATTGTTACAGTCCTATAGGGAAAATAAATAAAATGTCTATTTATTGAACATCAGCTTATGCTTATAACTGAACTAATCATTTAGTATCTACAGAAATAAATAATTCTTGCTTTTAAAAAGTTTGCTATCAAGTGAAGAAAACAGCTAACGACAACTCATAATAATAAAAGTGCCACGGCAGAAGTAAAAATAAAAAGAAGAGTGGAAAAAATATTCTTACCAAGGACCTTACGCCAAAGATGACATTTAAGCTCAGCTTCAAAGAATGGATGAGATTTTGATCGGCAAATGAGAGGAAATTTATCCTGGGAAGACGAAACTGAGAGAGCAAAGGCATTCCTTAAAATGGTTTACAAAACTGTTCTAAATAAGATCTCCAAGTAAATGTCCTGCTCACAATGATCAGGTGGTGTCTTTAGCGGGGGCACGTCCTTGCACACACGCATCGCGTCTTTACATCCCTCTTAGATTCCAGCATCTCAACCTCTCTCTCACACCTCCAGGAAACCAGATGCCATCAGAGCAAGTGTTCGTTTTACTGGTCAAGGGAAATGAGATCTTCAATTTCAAGTTTGAGGGTCCTGGCCAGAGGTGTGTTTGAGAAGGTAGATTGTACTGTGTGGCCTTCCCTGGATGAGCAACCACAAAGCTGAGTGACTCAGACACAGCTGCAGGGACTCCGCTCAGGCCAGCAGACTCCAGCCTAGAAGGACTTCGGGTAACGGGCCTGACCTCTCAGGAGCCGCTCTGGATACAAAACTCATATACGACTTAACCAACAACATCTTTCTAGGAAAATAAGATCATTTCTAGTACAATATTAAAAGGAAATCAGGGAAGGTTTCTGAGATGACTTTCTTAACTGGAATGCCAATATTTTCATGTCCTCTGAATTTTTAATGTTCTCATTCTTTCTTTCCAGAAATTCCCAAATAGTTGTTTCAAAGTATATTAAAGAGGTTTTAAAGACAGGCTCTGTTAAGTGTGGCTATCTGGAGGGGATTATGGGGTAGTTTCACTTTTTATTTTCTACATCTTGCTCTTTTTTTTTTGGCCATGCATGCGGAAGAGCATGTGGGATATTAATTCCCTGACCGGGGATGGAAACCGTGTCCCCTGCACTGTAAGCATGGAGCCCTAACCACTGGCCCGCCAGGGAATTCCCTATTTTCTATATTTTGTACTGTTTGAACTTCTTACAGAGCAAATATATGTTTCAAGGTTTACATATATATACTTTGCAATCCAAAAAGTAATCATTTCGGTTGAGAACTTCCTAATTCCTTGTTCCATGTAAAGCAAGCTCTTCGACTGTCTCTGGGTGAATGTGTATTACGTGTATATTTTTACCTACTCGGCGATGCCCTGCGCTTATAAATGCTCAATAAATATTAGTTGAATAAAATTACCACGAAGGAAGCAACACCTGTCTCCAAGCACCAGGAACATTGTCTAAAGGCCTGCCCATCACTGTCTTACCATTGTTACAGACTGAATTCTGCCTCAAATGAACAGAAAATGAGGGAAGGGAAAACCACAAAATGGGAATGTCAGAGATGTGTGAGCGGGCTGCACCCCCTTCACATACCCGCCTCACTCTAAGGAATTCTGGAAGGCTGTGCCCGTAATTGTCTCTTGGTTGTTTCTTCTTTTAAATTAATTAATTAATTAATTTTGGCTGCGTTGGTCTTCGTTGCTGTGCGTGGGCTTTATGTAGTTGCGGCGAGCGGGGGTTACTCTTTGTTGCGGTGCGTGGGTGTCTCATTGGGTGGCTTCTCTTGCTGCGGAGGTGGGTGTCTCATTGGGTGGCTTCTCTTGCTTGCGGTGCGTGGGTGGCTTCTCTTGCTGCGGAGCACGGGCTCTAGGCGCACGGGCTTCAGTAGTTGTGGCATGCGGGCTCAGTAGTTATGGCTCACGGGCTCTAGAGCTCAGGCTCAGTAGTTGTGGTGCATGGGCTTCGTTGCTCCACGACATGTGGGATCTTCCTGGACCAGGGCTCGAACCCGTGTCTCTTGCTTCGGCAGGCAGATTCTTCACCTCCACGCCACCCGGGAAGTCCCCTCTCGGTTGTTTTTTAACGA
Organism: Globicephala melas; assembly: GCF_963455315.2. NCBI lineage: Eukaryota > Metazoa > Chordata > Mammalia > Artiodactyla > Delphinidae > Globicephala > Globicephala melas. The sequence continues at coordinate 22,946,234 of NC_083326.1, read as the reverse complement.
GTCTTGGTGCAAACCTGTGCCTTCCTGCCTGCTTCTGCCTCCAGACCCTCCAGCGGCCCCGTCCAATCCCTTCTCATCTCCACAGTGGTGTTTGGTGCCCTGGCAGCCCTGATTGTAAAACCCACGTGTACCCTCGGTCACTGCCGCGCACAGTGAAGCGTGGCCTGGTCTGCAGTGGAATGAAGCAGTGTAACGACACACCACCGCCGCGTCCTCCTCGGGCCCTCAGTGCCCAGTCCTGCCCCCGGGGGAGATATTTACCTGGGCACATGCTCAGCAGGCCTGAGTCACCAGCCGTCGGAAGCCTCACCTCCTAAGCCTGGCTGCTCTATCAAAGAGCTGGCTGGGCACCAGCAAGTGTGCTATTTTTATTCAAAACTTGGGCTCAAAAATAAAATTATGCCCGGAGGAAAAGAAATGCTGAATTTGCTTTCTGGAAAGTCTGAGATAAAAGGTTCTTTGCAGTCCTGCAGTTGTTCGGAGGGCAACACTGAGTGCTTCAATCAGCAGAGCCTAGCTCGTATTCCTGGGGGTGAACTCAGCCACTGGATGCTACCCGTGCACCCCTTACATCAACAGGAGTGCATCCCTGCTGCACCCGATGCTGGGCCCGGGCCAACTGAACTGAAGAGCATTCAAAGCAGAGTACAGGGCAGACTCTGGTCAGCGTCGGTCACTCTGCGACGTTCGGTGGCTCCCAGGTCACCCAGTCAACCTGTCACCTAAGCCAGAATGCCCGGAGCCCATGATGTCCCAAGTCCCTGCTGGGGTTTGGGTATGAAAACCCAGGAAAAAACTCTTGAGTGCGTAGAACTCTTGAGAAAGAGACAGAGTTAGTTCTTTACCAATAGAATTTAATAGTGTCCACAGAGCTTCCTTACCCACCTTTCCCTGACAAGCTCCCACTGCCTCACTCGTACATCAAAACATATATCTAGGACCTAGTCAGTGTTTATATCTTTTTAGGTGATGGTTTAAAGTTTTAAAATCTGATCCAAGGATGGCCTAAAACTAAGCTGGAAGTTAAAGGGGACTGAGGGTGGGCATGAGGATGGTGATCCTGACACACTGGATCAGAACCCGAGTTACCACTGTCTATCCAGACATCGCCCCTGGTCTCTGGGTGCTCCCAAATGCCTGAAGGTCTTCAAGGCCCTTGGGTGCAGGTCTGGGAGGTTTAGTAGGTAAGGTATATTAAATGTCTTTTTGACTTACGGTATTTTCAACTTACGATGGTTTTATTGGGATATAACACCATCGAAGTCGAGGAATATCTGTATTAGATAAGCAACAAAATTTAGAGAAAAGATATAGCTCAGATCTAGCCATATGAGGTTAAGACCAGTATTAATTATAATCAGTTACTTAAAGTTTGAGAGCAATTTGAGAATGAAGGGTAAAGAGCCCTCACCCAGTTAAAACACACTAACGCTTCTCTTCCTCTTACTTTTTAAATCCCACAAGATCACTTATGGATTAAATGAAATACTGGAAGAATAATTGCTTGGAAGAGGGAACTGTTAGCAAAGGAAGCTGGAAAAAATGACGCAGTGGTAGGATTCATCTAAACACCACCATAGTGGAGAGGGAATTATGACCAAGGAAGTCTTATATTTAATTCACTCATCCGTTCATTCCATAATTATTGATTGATTGCTGGTGTTTGGTGAACTAGACAAATGAAATAAGGTTGGCATTTTAGCAAGATGACTAGCTGCCCTGAAGAACAAGGGTGGGAGGGGGTAAGACTGGAAGCAGAAGTAGAGGCTGCCACAGTGATCCTGGGCAGAAATAATGGTGGCCTGAACTCCCCGATGACTTAGAAATAGATAAACTCAAGGGGTAGATGTTTTTTTTTTAAAGATTTTTTTTGATGTGGACCATTTTTAAAGTCTTTATTGAATTTGTTACAATATTACTTCTTTTTTTTTATGTTTTGGTTTTTTGGCGGTGAGGCATGTGGGATCTTAGCTCCCCGACCAGGGATCCAACCCACACCCCCTGCACTGGAAGGCAAAGTCTTAACCACTGGACTGCCAGGGAAGTCCCCAAGGGGTAGATACTTGGGAGGTAGAATCAGTTCCTTTGGAAAGATTATTCTTATAATCAGGAAGAGAAACTCAAGCGGCCTACATCAAGGAACACTTCTTCAAATCAAGGTTATAATAAAAATAGTTTAAGGACTTCCCTGGTGGCCCAGTGGTTAAGAATCCGCCTTCCAATGCAGCGGACATGGGTTCGATCCCTGGTCAAGGAACTAAGATCCCACATGCCACGCATGGGGCAACTAAGCCCGCACGCTGCAACTACAGAGCCCATGGACTCTGCAGCCCATGCACCACAACTAGAGAGAAGCCCACGCGCCACAACTAAGACCCGATGCAGCCAAAAATAAAATAAATATTTTTTTAAAATAATGATAGTTCAAAATTAATGAGTATTACCATGTGCTTTTCCACTCTTCATCTGTGTAGCAATAAAGCAGCTCAGTGTCCATTCAAATCTTAGCTCTTCACACTAGCTGTGTGGCTTTGGAGAAGTTCTTAACTTCTCTGTGTCTCCGTTTCATGGACAGTTTCATAAGTATGAAGTAAGTTAGTATATGTCCCTGACCTCATGCACTTTTGTGTCTAGTCATTTAGCACATTCTTTCTCTGACCTTCAGATTAATCAACTCACGTTCTCAGAAGGCAGATATGCCAGACCATCAATACCACATTACGCTGTAACAGTTCATTTCTAATCTGTGTTATCCCCAGGGCACAGGTCAGATCCTGGCACACCTAAGAAACTAATTGTGACGAGGCTGGAGGTCAGCTCAATGGCCTCTCCTAACCACACCCCAACCTCGCCCTGCCTGCCTTTCAGACTCCGGCTGTCACTTATGGGAGCCATTTGTCCTGTGTTCCTAACCACCACTTGCCATGGGCCAACTTAGACTATGACTACACGGACAGTGGTTTAACCTTTTAAAGGTTATTTAATTACGTTGGTGTGATTTGCTCAGTATTTATACTTCGTTGCTTCAGCAGGAGGGTCCATCTCTTCATCACTTTCAAATGTTACCAGGAATACTATTCCCAGGCCCAGCCCTACTGGAGGTGCTCTGTTTCTAAACAGCCGGGAACAAGGAAAGCTCTGGAAATCTGGGTGCTGTTGTCCTTCACGGGTCCCTGCCTGCCCCATCAGAGCCTTGTTACTCCAGTGATATTGGAAGCATCTTCCTGCACAGTTAATAAATGGCGATGTTTCCAGTACTTCTCCTAGAGATTAATAATATAAAACATAACTCAATACCTTTAAAATTTGATTTTTACTACATGTTAAATGATCATGAAACCTAATCTGTCCTATTAATTTTTATTGAATTCAATGATATTGAGTAAGTGGCTTTGGGTTACTTTCTCACCCAGACTCTCCACCTTTTCCTTATAAATAAGGATGTTTCCCAGCACAGGCCGGCGCCTCTCCCCTACCCCCTCACACTGTAAGGGGGTCAGTAAGTCACAGCCCCTCCATCCTGCTCTGTCATCTCACAGGGACTCAGTAGCTACATCTGCCAGTAGTTTTTCACTTTCAGTTTTCTTTAGAGGAAACTGCTTTTCTTTACAATTTTTTAACAGCAATTTTCGCCAATGAGTAAAAGTCCAGAAAAAAAATGAAAAGGAATATCAAAATGCATACCTAGGACCAAAGCCTAACTTACATGAAAGAATTGAACAGGTTTAAGTTAGGCAAACATTAACAAGGTAGGGTAGGCATCTGCAGTAGATACAAATATTTAAAGGGTGAAGTCATCCAGAATCGAGGGATTGTAAATGCAGATAAATGAGCAGAAGCAGAGTAACGCGGAGATTCACACATAGATCAATATTGTAATAATGGAGCCGATAAACTCATCAGACAGAATCTAGAAACACAGTGAAAGAATAATACATCTTGATCGGGTAAAGTTTACAGCTAGAATGAGGCAATGGCTTACTCCTAAGATTTTAATTTACCATATTGAGAGGAAAATCATATAATTATCTCTATAGGTGTTATAAAGCATTTGATAAAACTCAACATTCTTAAATTTTAAAAATCTCAATATGTAAGTCTAAATATATAAAACTAAACACATGTAAGGGCACACACATGCTCAGTGAATAAATACAAGAGTCACTGCTATTAAAATGAAAAACAAGGATACCAGTAGCACGATTATCATTAAAATTGTTCTGGAGTTATTAGCCAGTGAAAGCAGGCAAGTGAAGGAAATATAAAAATTTGAAATAACAACTTGGAATTAATTTCTGGTGACGGACTTATATACAGAGAAAACCCAAAGGAAGTGACTAAAAATTTACTAAATTTAGGGCTTCCCTGGTGGCGCAGTGGTTGAGAGTCTGCCTGCCGATGCAGGGGACACGGGTTCGTGCCCCGGTCCGGGAAGATCCCACATGCCGCGAAGCGGCTGGGCCCGTGAGCCATGGCCGCTGAGCCTGCGCGTCCGGAGCCTGTGCTCCGCAACGGGAGAAGCCGCAACAGTGAGAGGCCCGTGTATCGCAAAAAAAAAAAAAAAAAAAAAAAAAAAATTTACTAAATTGGTTCATTTTAGAATTAATAAAGATCAATCACCAATTCAAGTGAAGAACAGCAAGTTAGGAAATACGACGGAAAGGAAGATCCATTTCTGCAATTCCAACAAAGATGATGAAATACCTTCCGATAAACATCACAAGATATGCACAAGGACCGTTGTTTTTTAATGTAAAGGCCACCGAGAGGCTTGCTAAAGATTATTTGCTCCTCATTTCCCACTTCCTGCTCCGTAACGCAGCCCCTAGATTGTAGCTGCGTGCACCGCCGTCCAGAATAAGAACTATGTTGTGCAGCTGCGCCTGCAGGTAAGTGTGCCCATTTGGCGAAGAGCTAGCCCGTGAGGTTAGCATAAGTGTGCCGTGCTAATCCTGGGAGGGGTCCTTAAAGGGAGGAGGCGTCCCTCCTGCTCTCTGACCTCCTTCCTAAGCACAGGAAGGTGGAGCTGGTCCACGAGGAGGGCAGAGTAACACAACAGAAGGAGGCTCGGTCTCAGATGAGGGCCCGGAGCCACCATGGAGCCCTGGACAAACCCATCTGTGTTCATGGAAAAGGGTTCTCATGTAAGCAGTTGTTTTGCGCTTGCAGTCAGTCACAGATGAAGTTAATTTTGGTGGAGAGACCCAAAAGCGGACTGGAAACCAAGGCAGCCCGAAGCAGGTCCTTTCTTCCTAACACATCTCCTTTCTTCCTAACACATCTCCTTTCTGTGCTGCTAATGTCCCACCAGTTAGCAACCTCCTATCCCTCCATCTCCCCATTCCCCACAGGAATATTTAGTTCACTTTCTTATGCTTGCAAATAAAATAATAACTTCCTAACCCCTTGCTACACGACCCCAATGTGACCCCAGGATCCGTCCTCCATGCTGCTCTGTGTTATCTTCCAAAGTTTCAGGTTCGGTCCTGCTGGTCTTGTGTTTAAGATTATTCATCAGGGGGAGGGATAAATTAGGAGTTTGGGATTAACATATAGACACTACTATATATAAAATAGATAACCTGCTGTATAGCAAAGGGAAGTGTACTCAGTATTTTGTAATAATCTATAAGGGAAAAGAATCTGAAAAAATAGATATATATGAAAAAAATAGATATATATGTATGTATAACTGACTCACTTTGCTGTACACCTGAAACTAACACAACATTGTAAATTAACTATACTCCAATTTGTAAGTGGTGGGTCCCACCACTTACAAATTCCTTAAATCCTTCATAATCTGGCCCTTGGCGCTCTCTTCCAACTTCCCTCCCAATCTACCCCCTGCAACCAGCCTGCATTTCCGTCCGAGTACAACCCCTGGTAGTTCTCCGATACAGCGATGCACCCGGCCCTTTCGCGCCCCTGGCTTTGCACACTCCTCTCCACCTGGTATGGCCGCGCCTGCTCAGATCTGGACCCACTTGCCAGAGCACGGTTCTCAGCTCCTGTTAGCAGCACCTCCCTCGGAGCCCTCCCACTTCTCTTCTCTTCTCGTCTCTCCCCAGGCCAAGTAGCAGCTCCCCCTTCGTGGTCCTTTGCAGGGTTTCCTCCACACCCTGACATGACCTCTGCATATTGTAAACATTGCTTTCTCGTCCTTCTGCCTCCTTTAGGACATAAGTTCCTTGGGAACAAACACTGGACCTTGTTCGTGTTGGTGTTTCAGTAACAGGAACAATTTGATTGACAGAGTAAGCGCTTAAAATCACTATTGAATGAACCTGTCAATCTCTAGAATTCTAGAGTTTTTTGCAAACGCTGGGAATTCACAGGCCAACCTAGAATGCTGCTTCTGTGCCCAGTTCGAGAAATGCTATATTAGAAATTAAATAGTATCACTTTAAATGATCATTGAGCATCAGTTCAATTAAAAATTACAAACACAGAAGCTGAAACTAAATAGTAGTATTGGGATATAACAAGGCCTTCCAGATAATCATGAATAAGTCTATAGGTTTTGGGTTTTTTTTAACATCTTTATTGGAGTATAATTGCTTTACAATGGTGTGTTAGTTTCTGCTGGATAACACAGTGAATCAGCCATACATATACATATATCCCCATATCCCGTCCCTCTTGCGTCTCCCTCCCACCCTCCCTATCCCATCCCGCTAGGTGGACAGAGCACCGAGCTGATCTCCCTGTGCTATGCGGCTGCTCCCCACTAGCTATCTGTTTTACATTTGGCAGTGTGTATATGTCAGAGGTAAGAAAGTCGAGGGAGAAAGAAATAATTTAAGGTCCACAAGGAAGACAAAATGAATTAAGATAATAAGACTTCATGCTAAATGGAGAGAGACAGAGAGAGAGACAGATTGGGGGTGTGGGACAGAATAGGAAGGAGGAACTGCAATGCTTAAACAGCACAAAGGAAAGAGAGAAAGAAAAGAGAGACCAAAATATAAAGGTGAGAGGATTAGAAGGGATGCATTAAAGGGGAACTGGCCCCACCCAGTTCCCCCTTGACAGCTCGAGTTGCTGTAAGCATCTGAGGTTTGCCCTCAGCCCTGAGAGCCACCTCCCCTGGAAAGGACAACGGGGAGGTCATGCGCACCCCTGGGGGGCCCTGCAACCAGGGACTGACTGGAAAGTTCCAAAGGCCAGCCCTCTGTGCCATTCATCCGTGCTCTGGAGCAATGCGGTGCAACAGAAATTGAATGCGTAATTGTAAATTTTCCGGTAGCCATATTTTAAAAACATTAATATAACAGAATAAAGAGGCCAGAAGTAGACGCACATAGGTTTGGCCAATTGGTTTTTGGTAAGGTACAGGGCAATTCGATGGATAAAGGGCAATCTTTCTAACTAATGATGTTGGTACAGCTGGCCTCCCACAGCTTGTAATAGACCAAAATTGGAAACCACCCAAATGCCCTTCAATGGATGAATGATTAAACAAACTGGGGTGCTTCCACACCACGGAAAACTACTCCGCAAGAGAAAGGAATGAACATTCCTGGGTGAATCTCCAGGGAATCATGCTGGGTGAAAACTGCCAATCCCTAAAGGTTACATACTATATGCTGCCATTTATATAACATTCTTGAAATGAGAAAATTATAGAAATAGAGAACAGATTAGCTGTTGCAGGAGGGTAGAGAAGGGGAGAAAGGATGGGTGTGGGTTACAGGAGGCAGCCTTGTGACAGCTCAGCTTAGTATTAATTGCGGCAGTGGTTATGCTGTACAATTGCATAAACACACAAACGTACGCACACAGATGAGTGCATACCTAACAGTGAACTCGGGACAAATCTATGGGCTGCGCCAAAGGCAGTTTCTTGGTGTAGTTACGGCGCTACAGTTCTATAAAATATTAACATGGGGGGGAAGGGCGCACAGGACCTCCCTCCATATTTCTTTACAATTTCCCGTGAATCTGTAATTATATCACATTTAAGAGTTATAAAAATAAAAACATGTAAATACAAGGCTTTTCTGAACATTATCATAAATTAATCATTTCAAGCACACCTTTAATTAGTCTACAGACATGATTCCCTCAGGTATTCCTTTTTCTATTAATTCAAACTTTGTGCACAGGAAATTTCAAGAAGGTGACACTTTGCTACAGGAAAAAGGATGTTCACATGCATTTTAATGAAGTTTACGTGACTTGACAAATATCTTCCTTATTCTAATGCCACGTACTTTTTTCAGACAACAAATGATATTCACAACTGCAATGATAATGAGATGACTCTTTATTTGAATTATCTTTTTCATACCAAAGAAATTGGTAGTGGGAAAGCAATCCACAGCCAGAAAACTAATGGCTAACATTTTCAGTGGGAAGACCTATCTAAGTCAGTGAGGTCACCTTTTAGTCTCTTAAGCAGAGGAGGAGGGGGTGGGGGAGGGAAGGATTGGGAGTTTAGGATCAGCAGATGCAAACTATTATATACAGGTTGGATAAACAACAAGGTCCTACTGTATAGCACAGGGAACTGTAAGCAATCTCCTGTGATAAACTATAATGGAAAAGAATGTGAAAAAGAATATATATGTCTATGTACAACTGAATCGCTTTGCTGTACAGAAATTAACACAACATTGTAAGTCAATTATACTTCAATAAAAATTTTTTAAAAATCTTAAAGTCTATTAAGCAGAATCTGTACTCATTTCTATTAAATTCACTTATCCTAACTGATAGAATTTTAGGTACTAAAGGAAACTTTGAGCACCTACTTGCCCAGTGAGATTTAACGTTATATTTTTAAACTCCCATTAAGTCCAACTGTGCAGTGCTGATGAGAGGCTATTTGAACAGATTCAAGGATCAGAATAGAAAGCCCCAAAATAGACTCAAGTGCTAGATAAGCATATAGTAGATGATAAAAGCAGCATTTTTTAATCTCCTGAGGTTTGCTTAGGAGATGGCATTGGGACAAGTTTACCATTAAAAAACAAAAAGAAAAAAATTTCTTTAATTAAAAAGGTAGATCTCCCCTACCCATCCGGCATTGGGCGAGCAAAGAAAGCAGGTTCGAGGTCAGCCAGGGACCGTATTAACAGGAGGGCTCACGGTTTGGGTGCTTTTAAAAGAAATCTGCATTTTTATAGGAACTCTCCCAATTTTTAATTGTAGGCGACCATTTCAAACATTTTTAAAACACTGTGTGAACCAAGTTGTATTAACTAAAGCTGTGGTAACAAAGTACTACAAGCTGGATGGCGTAAAATAACAGGAACTTACTCTCTCACAGCTCTGAGGCCAGGCTGGCGGCCAGGCTGGGTTGTCCTCCCTGGGGCTCTGAGAGAGAACCTGCTACCTGCCTCCCTCCTGACGTCTGGTGTAGCCCACAGCCCTTGGCTTGTAGATGCCTCAGTCCGAGCTCTGTGTCTTCCGTGTCCACATTTCCCATGTTCTACAAGCCCACCCCAATCCAGTATGACTCATTTAAACTTGAAAGCATCTGCAAAGATCCCATCTGGAAACCAGGTCACATTCACAGGTGAGGGTTTGAACAGACTCTCTGGGGGGACCCAGTAAACCCACTACATAAGCAGAACAAACTACATGTCCAATCCAGCCCAGACCAATAGTTTGTATCCTCTCTCTGATGGCAAAATAAATGCCAAAGAATTAAAATATTTTTAAGAATTGGGACTTCCCTGGTGGCGCAGTGGTTGAGAATCCGTCTGCCAATGCAGGGGACACGGGTTCGAGCCCTGGTCCGGGAAGATCCCACATGCCACGGAGCAACTAAGCCCGTGGTGCTACAACTACTGAGCCTGCGCTCTAGAGCCCACGAGCCACAACTACTGAGGCCGCGTGCCACAACTACTGAAGCCCGTGAGCCTAGAGCCCGTGCTCCACAACAAGAGAAGCCACCGCAATGAGAAGCCCGTGCACCGCAATTTAGAGTAGACCCCACTTGCTGCAACTAGAGAAAGCCCATACACTGCAACGAAGACCCAACAACGAGGACCCAGTGCAGCCAAAAATAAATAACTTTATAAAAAAATTTTTTTTAATCAAAAATCTTTAGAAAAATATTTAGGTACATATTCACAGTCTCAAGGGGTAGGGAAAGACTTTTTAAGCATCACTCCAAATGCAAAATTTACACAGGAAAAAGACAGATAAATCTGATAGGTTTAACCACAAAAAATAAAAATATGTCTCTGCATTTAAAAAAATTAACAAAGTAGAAATGTAGATCAGGAATAACAACGTTGTAAAAAGTTAAAGAGTAGTTTATATAAACACAATTAGACTCTGTTTTTATTGATTTATTACCCTCAAAAGGAAAACGGTAATAGGACCATAAGAGAAATTAACAAAAGAGGAAATACAAATGTTCCACAGATATATGAAAATATGTGGAGCATTACTAGTTATCAATGCACTGCAGATACAAAAGCAATGACAAAGGTTTTTCTCCCCATTAAATTAATCAAAATTAAAAAGAAACCAATAAATGAATGCCCAGTGATGGCAAAAGCAGGGGGTGGGTATGGGCACCATCATACACTGCCAGTGAAAACGGAAATTATTCAGCCCTTCTAGAGTCAGTTGTCATCTGGTATCAAAAGCCTTAAAAATGTTCATCTTTTCTAATCAACAAAATTTTTCGCGAAAATGTTCAAGTATATATACTTGAAAACAGCCTACGTGTCGAACGGGTTGGGTTCCCTTGGACACAGACTCCTAGAGATTTCAGGGGTTATTTGGAGGTTGCTCTCAGGAATGACTCAGGGAAAGAAGGGTGGGAAGCAGGACCGAGTGAAGAGAGAGTCTGCAGCCTTAGTCAAGATCCCACGAGGAGCTCAGCTGGCCCTTCGGAGCTGACCTGGATGGAGGCGAGAGGGCTGGGACTTGGGGTCCCCTCTTCTATCTATCAGCCCCTGTGTGTGACTGCCCCCAGAAGATAAGGGTGGGTGAGGCAGCTCTCCAGCCAAGGGCGTTCCTGAGACTCAGCTGCGAGCTCTCAGCAGGCAAAGGCCCCGTTCTTCCTAACTCTTCATCAATACCACCTGCGGTTGCCCCGCCGGTCCATCTACTGACGATCCATATGGTAACTCACATTTTTTTCTTTTATTTTCCGGCTTTATTGGTGTATAATGGAGAAATAAAAATTGTATATATTTAACGTGAACAACGTGATGGTTTAATATACGTCCACATTTTGAAGTGATTACCACAATCAGGTTAATTAACACGCTGGCCACCCCACAGTTACCATTGTGTGTGTGCGTGTGTGCTTGTTTGAGAACACTTGCGATCTACCCCCTTAGCAAATCTCGAGTATACAACACATTATTATTATTATTATTATTTTGCGGTACGCGGGCCTCTCACTGTTGTGGCCTCTCCCGTTGCGGAGCACAGGCTCCGGATGCGCAGGCTCGGCGGCCCTGGCTCACGGGCCCAGCCGCTCTGCGGCATGTGGGATCTTCCCGGACCGGGGCACGAACCTGCGTCCCCTGCATCGGCAGGCGGACTCTCAACCACTGCGCCACCAGGAAAGCCCTACAACACATTATTATTAAGCCAAGTCACCATGCTGTACGTTAGATCCCCAGAATTTTTTCCTTTTACAACTTAAAGTTTGTGATTTAAGGCATACCTTTCAACATTCCTCAGTAAGGTTAGGTTAAATTAATTTTCCCCCAATCAGTATTAATTATTGTGGAAAAGGCTCGCAGCAAAGTGTTCAGTGATAACAACTATTTATTTCTTGCTTGTCTACTTTATACCAGATACTATTCTAGCAATTAGAACAGAGTGGATAATAAGATAAGGAATGGGGGTTGTGGTGTGATGAATTGGGAGATTGGGATTGACATGTATACACTGATATGTATAAAATGGATGACTAATAAGAAAAAAAAAGATAAGGAAGACAGTCTCAAGGAAACTTCATTCTACTGAGGAGGACAGATTGTGTACATGATGACATTTTTGTTATTTAAAAAGAAAAGGGGGACTTCTCTGGTGGCACAGTGGTTAAGAATCCACCTGCCAATCAGGGGACACGGGTTCCAGCCCTGGTCCCGGAAGATCCCACATGCCAGGGAGCAACTAAGCCCGTGCACCACAACTACTGAGCCTGTGCTCTGAAGCCCACACGCCACCACTACTGAGCCCATGTGCCATAACTACTGAAGCCCATGTGCATAGAGCTCATGCTCCGCAACAAGAGAAGCCACCGCAATAAGTCCATGTACTGCAATGAAGAGTAGTCCCCGCTCGCCGCAACTAGAGAAAGCCCACGCATAGCAAGGAAGACCCAACGCAGCCAAAAATAAATAAATAAATAAATAAATAAATAATAAATAAAAAGAAAAGGATATACACATAGAGAAGCTTTATATATACACATATTTATAATTTATATAAAAACTAGAAAAATAATGACTAATAGCTGTCGCCCTCGATGAGACTATAGATAATTTTTTTCTGTGTTTTCATGGATTAATTTTGAAATAAATGATGGAGAATGAGTTAATGAAAAGGAGAAGTATCTTCTCTAACTCCCCTCTTTTACATTGGAGAAAATCATCATCCCAATACTTAATCACTCTATCTCAAAATTATAGTATCACTAGAAATCATAGAATTATTGGTCCAAGAAGCTCCCACACTGATCCTGTGTTACCAGTGACTCATATAAAATCACTGTGCACAGAGTTATAGAGCTAGGAGCAGATCCCAGGGAACAGGTAAATCTTTCTTCTGAAGAACAGAAGTCAACTTTGCGACAATGACTGTGTGTTTTCATTGGGTCCACAAAAAGCCATGAGTCTTTTGACTTAGAGGCAGGGCTATGCTTGCTTTTCCCAAGGGAGAGGGATTGCTACTTTGGCAAGGATTATGGGAATAAAGAATGTTGATTGTTAGTAGCCAAAAAATCAATAAAAAGGAACACTATACGAGGTTAAGAGTATACAGTAAAGAAAATGCTATTAAGGAAAAGTATCAAAATTAAATATGGTTAAAAAAAGTATATGGTAAGTAGACCATCTTTTTAGGTTAGCCAATCAGTTTTAATGGATGATCTGAGAATGAGTTTGATGAGCGAACCAAAGAGAGAATAATGACAAAGAAAAAAAAGCAACAAAAGCAGCAGATTTTTCCTCAGAACATTGTTTGCATATTGTCAAATTCACAGAATAACGCGATAAATATTAGTTTGACTTCAACCAAAAATTAGATAGATTATTAGTACTGATACAGATACTGATGTAATAAACACAATGAAAAGTCACATAATTAGGAATAACTGATTCACATTCATGGATCATGCATTATAAAAATGGTTCACTGCTGTAAGGCAGTCAGAGAGAGACAAATATCTTATGATATTGTTTACATGTGGAATCTAAAAAAAAAGATACAGGGACTTCCCTGGTGGCGCAGTGGTTAAAAGTCCACCTGTCAATGCAGGGGACATGGGTTCAATCTCCGGTCTGGGAAGATCCCACATGCCGCAGGGCAACTAAGCCTGTGTGCCACAACTACTAAGCCTGCGCTCTAGAGCCCACGAGCCACAACTACTGAGCCCACGTGCTGCAACTACTGAAGCCTGCACGCCTAGAGACCATGCTCCGCAACAAGAGAAGCTACCGTAATGAGAAGCCCGCGCACCGCAATGAAAAGTAGCCCCCGCTCGCTGCAACTAGAGAAAGCCCATGAGCAGCAACGAAGACCTAATGAAGCCCAAAAATAAATAAATAAAAATTTAAAAAAAAAGATACAAATGAACTTATATACAAAACAGAAATAGACTCACAGACATAGAAAACAAACTTATGGTTACCAAAGAGGGAAGGCAGGGGAGGGATAAATTAGGAGTTTGGGATTAACATATACACACTACTATATGTAAAATAGATAACCAACGACGACCTACTATATAGCACAGAGAACTATACTCAATATTTTATAATAACCTATAAGGGAAAAGAATCTGAAAACGAATATATACATATACCTGTATAACTGAATCACTGCTGTGTACCTAAAACTAACACAACATTGTAAATCAACTACACTTCAATAAAAAAAATGTTTTGAATAAATTAATGAGAAAATGCTTCATTGTTACTGGAACCAAAGTTTCCTAGAAAAATAACGTCCAAATTCCTTTTGCATTTGCAAAAAAATCCTAGTTACAGATATTAAGAAACTTCACAGAGTTTCATTCTCCTTTTAAAAACCTTGAAAATAATTTTTATTATTATTTTCATTTTTATGTGTTTCTTGTGTGAATTTCCACTTAATAGAATGAAAGAAATCATTTATTTTCCAGTGTATGTGAGATGAAAAAGTGTTATATAAAAGGAAAGACAAAATTTGTGAAAGCAAAGGCACTTGGATTTTGGAAAGCATCTGTCAGAGTTAAAGACGGAGATGACAAGAAATTGTTGCAAAATAAATAAAATTCATTCAGTTCCATATAATCATTTCAAAGTGTCTCCTTTATACTAGTCACTGTGCTGTCTTCAGGGAATTCAAAGATGACTAAGAAGCATATGTATTAGCGGGGGAGAGAGACACATAAATAAACAGATCATTTTGATAGAATACGTAAGTGCTATGATAGAGGTATCAATCAATTGTAAGTTTTCAAACGAGAGAATTTTTTAAATCCACGTACAACATCTTTCTAATCAACTAAGAAACAAGAGAGATATACAGGTTTTTTCTCCGCTCCTGCTTTTTATTGCTAGAGTATATTAACGTATTGTTTTCAATTTCTTTATTATTTACAGTCCGAGTTTCCAAGTCTCTCTTCCTTCTCCCCTCCCCGCCCGGCGCTTCCGAGCCCCTTCTCTCTCTTTTCTTTTTATTTTTCCGCACCGCACTGGCCCCGGAGAGCCAAAAATAATCGCGGTTCTAGATAGAAGAGTGTCCGGGCAGCCGGGATGGGGGGCCTCGAGGGGGGATGGAGGCAGGGGACGCAATGGATTGCGAAGCGGCGGTGGCGGCAGCCTGGGCGCTGCTGAAAATGGCTCCAGGAAGCTGCTGTTGACAATGCATGAAGGGGTGCTGCCGACGTGCCAAGGTCCTCCAATGCAGATGTTCTTAAATACCTGTGGTAGCAGAATAATGGCCCCCAAAGATGACCGCATCCTAATCCCCCAACCTGTGAAACTTATGTTAGGCGGCAAAGGGGAGCTAAGGTAGCAGATGGAATCAAGGATGCTAATCAGCTGACTTTCAAAAAGGGAGATGAGGACTTCTCTGGTGGTGCAGTGGTTGAGAGTCCGCCTGCCAATGCAAGGGACACGGGTTCGATCCCTGTTCCGGGAAGATCCCACATGCCGCAGAACAACTAAGCCCGCGTGCCACAACTACTGAGCCTGCACGCCTAGAGCCTGTGCTCCACAACAAGAGAAGCCACTGCACCGCAACGAACAGTAGCCCCTGCTCACCGCAACTAGAGAAAGCGGCGCGCAGCCACAAAGACCCAACGCGGCAAAAATAAAAAATTAAATAAATAATTTTTTTAAAAAACTAGTGATTGAAATGCATTATCATCGATGCTTAGCAACAATAATAATAATAGCAATAGTAATATTAATAATTAAATAGAAATAAAAGTACCAAATTGAAGGTAAAAATAATTGCACAAGGATAGAACTATAAAAAAGTAAGTTTCTATTTTATTATATGTAGATTTTAAATTAATTACATATTTAACATTTACCATCTCTATGTCATACCTGATTTTTTTGGAAGAGGTTTTATAGCTCATTGTATTCTGTGTTGCTAAGAACACGTTTTCTGTGGTAATCACCCGTTAAAGAACATTACCAAATTGTACTGATTCTAGAAGTGTGCAGACAGAATTGCAGACTATAGACATTCTTAGCCAGCAAGTACCTTAAAAATCATAATTCCAATATGAACCAATTGAGAATATTGAAATCATAGAAAGTAGAGATAATACTACCATGAAATACAAGCTCACCTAGATCCCAATCTACTGATGGATCCCACAGAGAACACTTACAGGAATTACAGCTAAACCTAGCAAAAAGGAAGAGTTAATGGTGCAGTGACGACAGGTTACATAGGAGAAAAGCTGTTAAGTGAATAGAGAGGGGAGATTCAAGATCAAGGGTACAAGTTACAGCAGGGAAGTAAGTCAGGACTTTACACTAGCAAGGATTGTTAGCAGTAAGGACGGCTAATCTTTCAGTGAGGAGAGCCCAAGGTCACCAGGAGTGCCCACAGAAGGAATGAATGGGGAATGTTGCAAAAGGCCTCACAACACTGAATGGAGAAGTGCATGCAATCAAACTGCCAGGTTCTGAATTTCACGAGACCCCGGTGACTGACCCTAAGTCACCAGCTATTTACTTGTGTACTAAATACATTTAGAAAAAGAATCATCAAGTACAATAATTACCACTTCATTCCATACAGGACATTTCAACCCCAGAACCTAAGGTCAGAATCAAGGACCATCCTCTAAAGTGAATCAGTTTGGCTGTAGTTTTTCTCATTCCACCAAGAACTGGTGAAAATTGCCCCTTGAGCCTGTGTGGACCTTTATGGCTGCCTTACCAATAAAATGTGGCAGAAGTGAGGCTCTGTGACTTCCACCACTAGATCATTAAAAAAAAAAAAAAAAAGCCAGGGGCTTCCCCGGTGGTCCAGTGGTTAAGACTCTCCCTTTCAATGCAGGGGGTGTGGGTTCAATCCCTGGTCAGGGAACTAAGATCCCACGTGCCTCGGGGTGCAGCCAAAAAATTGAAAAATAACTAAATTGCACATCTCTTTAAAACAAAAAAGCCACGCTCTTTCCCCTTGTTTTCTTGGGGCAGTCACTCTGGGAACCCAGCTGCTGTGCTAGGACGAAGCTCAGACCACACGGCAAGGCCACGTCTAGGTTTTCCAGTCAATGCCCAGCTGAGTCCCAGCCAACTGTCAGACACATGAGTGATACCCTCTGCATGACTTCCAACTGCATTTGCTTGAGGGGGTCCCAAGCAAAAACCACCTGCAGCTGTGCTCCGTCAACCCCCCTGAACTGTGAGAGATATCCACACAAATTGTACCAGGGTTCCACCAGGAGAGAACCAGAACTGGAAGGATGTAGATTTATGGCAAGGAGTTAGGTCATGATGGTGGGGGCCAGGAAGGGCAGGCTGGCAGCTCTCGGGCAGGAGCTGACTCTGCGGCCCACAGCGGGGATCTCTTCCTCCTCAGGGAAGCCTCAGTCTGCCCCTGTGGACTTCCAACTGATTGAATCAAACCAACCCAAGATATCAAGGGTGATCTCCTTTACTTAAAGTCAACTGATTATAGATCTTAATCACATCTATAAAATATCTTCACAGCAACAACCCAGATGAATATTTGAATGACACAGTACAGCAACCTACCCAAGTTGACACACAAGGCCGACCACCACAATAATGAAAGGTTTTTGGTTGTGTTAAGTCATTGAGTTTTTGGGGTTTTTTAAAATTAATTAATTAATTCTATTTTTGGCTGTGTTGGGTTTTCTTTGCTGCGCACAGGCTTTCTCTAGTTGCGGTGAGCTGGGGCTACTCTTTGCTGCGGTGCGCGGGCTTCTCATTGCGATGGCTTCTCTTGTTGCGGAGCACGGGCTCTATGTGCATGGATTTCAGTAGATGTGGCTCACGGGCTCAGTAGTTGTGGCTCGTGGGCTCTAGAGCGCAGGCTCGGTAGCTGTGGTGCACGGGCTTAGTTGCTCCGCAGCATGTGGGACCTTCTCGGACCAGGGCTCGAACCCGTGTCCCCTGCATTGGCAGGTGGATTCTTAACCACTGTGCCACCAGGGAAGTCTCAAGTCATTGAGTTTTGAAAGTGAATCATTCTGCACCAAGAGGTAACTGGGAGAGTCATGGACATAGATTTAGTAAACACTCTTGCTTAATAATCTTTAAGAGCCCTTCCAACCCCAAATGCCATAATTCACTACATAAACCTCTTACTAAGTCTGAAATGATAATTCTAGTGCCTAAAACTCCCACAAAGATTTAACTGCGTTCATAGCCACCCTGATTGATTCACGTGGAGATAAAACCAAAGACCGTTTAGATTTCTTTGGCTAAAAGTAATAGAAGTTCCTATTTGAAATAACCTTAGGACAAGTAAATTTATCATCTCTCATAGCAGAGGCATAGTAATGGGGGGGGTGGCTGGTTGCAGGGCTGTGTAATTAACACTTGAGCAACGGCGACTTTACGGGCTCCGAAGACCCCCATCTCCCTGTCCAGTCCTTCCCAGCTGTGTTTCTTTCTTAGAGTCATGAAGCCTTCTCCAGAAGATTCCTCCTCCCTCCCCGCTCCTCCAGGAGCTTTCTCTGAGCCCCTCGGCCAGAGAGAATGAGGTAACTATGGACAACTTCAACTCGCCCCTCCCCGAGGGCCTGGCCCTGGAGAGGAGGGAAGCCTGCAGGAGGGAAGAGGAAGGGGGCATGCAGAGTGTGTGCTGATTTGAAGGCAAGGAGTCTGCAAAGAGAGACAGCTGGCTCAGCACAGGTCACAAGAAAGTTTCCTAAGCTTAGAGACCACCTCCAGTGCAGCACGGCACTAAGAAAAGAGTCCCTCTCTGGGTGTCTGACAGAACTGAATTCAAATCCCCAATCAGCCACTTAACGAAAAGTGTCATCTTCATTTATTTAAGCTGACTAAGATTCGTCCTCTTCTCACGGACAGAAGGGATAGTGGCACCCGTTTGACACGCTGGTGTCAGAACTCAACAAGGAGCGAGTTATACCTCGTGTTCACTGCATGCTGATCACGGCTAGGGTACCGTGCCTAGTCCCACGGACTCCCCACGCCAACCTCACGCAGCAAGCACTTTCTTATTCTCACCCCACAGACAGTACACCAGCAAGTGACACGCTCCAGGTGACACAGATGCTGAGGCCCAGAGCATGGAGAGAACACAGCCTGACTCCAGAGCTGCCCCCCTCTGCCTTTTGAATCCAAGCCCGGACGAGGCCAGGCCCTCAAAATACGCTGCCCCATATCACCTGCAAGACATCACCCTTAGCCGTTGCCACTACGATGAGCAAAACAGCACTGACATACCCTGTGTCTGGGGGCCAGTCTACTCTGTCTGCACATCCTCACTCCTGACACTGATGAGAGACACACGGCAAATCTCTCTTAGGTGAATACACTAACAAGGAAGGTAGGCAAAATGTGGGCTTTTGGGGTCTAACCCATAAGAGAGAGAAGGAGAGGTTTAATGAGAAATGGCTCTGCATTTGTCAAAGAATACAATCTATTTTAAAACATCCACTGTGTGTGACAGCCGGTTGGACAGCTCAGTGGTGGCACAGAGGACACAGGACACATCCCCGCCCCCCTAGAGGTACGTTCACGTCCATGAAGGGCCGTGGACAGAGGCACAAACGATTTACATGTCTGTAACATGTTCAAGGCTGATCACTGGCAGAGATCCATAACGTAAATGTCTGTCCCCATTTTTACCAAGAGAGATCCTGAGGCCCAAAGGCTTTGAATGACCTGCCACCTCCCACACAGGTGGGCCGTGCTGACTAGGCCCAGGGTGAGCAGTCCAGGCGGCTGTCACGTTGCATTCATGTCACAGGAGCTGCCAAAGCCTGAGCCTGACTCTCTCCCTTCCGTGCAGCAAGGCCACACGGCTGACAAGGATCTGTTCCAAGGGCTTCACCAGGGAATGAAGGGCAGACCTGTGCATAAATAAATAGATCTCAGGCTTGATGTCTTATTTTTACCCAACGCCAAAAACCAGTTCTTTCCTCCTTTTGTCCGTGGGGAGATCTTGGTGGCAACCGCCTGCCTGGGCACAGGCCTGCCCTCCTGGCCTGCATCGTCATCGGGCCATTGTGACCTGAGGACTGGATGCCCCTTTCTGCTGGATCTTGTTAACCCCAGTTGCTGCTAAGCTGACTTGTCTCTTGTTTTTCACTGTCCTTGTACTTTGGTGCCTGCCTCCTGACAGGGACTTGTTTCTCTTTGCTCATGTCCACTTTTTGCTAACATATTCTTACAGTTATGCAAACTTTTACATTTTACTTTCTTCCCCGTGCGTAAATAACAGAACCTGGATGAAAACACAAGTTTTGTAATTTCGGATTACGAGCTCTTTCTATTCTACTCCAAAGTTTCCTGATACATTTCATGGATTTTGCAAGAAACAATCAGCAAATATTTACTGAGTACCAAGCTCTCTGCTCAAGGATCTTTCAGTCTAGGGGGTAAAGCACACACACGGACAGACGATGATAACACCGTGTGTTAGCTCACATGCTGAGAAAGCAGAGAACACGATAGGAACACCCAGGGTGTGCTCCTAACCGATCTTGACAATGAGGAAGAGTTAACCCAGAGCAGCGAAAGGGGGTGGTTTGATGCTTGGGAGGTGCGTTCCAAACAGTAAAGAGAGCCCAATGCGCTTAGGAGAGCCTGTAAACATTTGCTCACCCTGACCGGTTGAGGCATTTGACACAAGTGAAGTTTGGAGTTTATGTTGGTGACAGTGTGGGAATCACCAAAAGGTGTTCAGAAAGATGTGAAAATAGACTCAAAGAGTCACTCAGCAAAAGGAGATGGAGTATAAAACTGATGAGGACACAGTCCCCGGGCTCCAAGATGCTCATCACCTCCTGGGCAAGACAGATAAATAAACAAATCATTACAGAACAATTTGTTTAGTCCTAAATATAGCTTATACACAAAGGGCTGTGGGAGCCAGAGGAAGAAGCCATTAGCACTGCCTGGAGGAGAAGAAAGAAAGGCTTTGTGTAGGTGACAACTGGGCAAGATGACAGACAAGTGGGTGGCAGCCAGTCCTGGCAGAGGAGATGCACACTTCCCAGCGGGCGGGTGGGCAGGACCAGGAAAGTCACCTCCAATTCATTACCCAAAATTGAATTAACCAATTCAATTACCATTGTCTTTACATTTCAAGGCTTGGGAGTTTGTCTCCTCCTGTTAGAGATACTGAATGTTAGACTGTAACTTACAGCTCTCTTCTCAAGGATTTTGAATGTTTACAGAGCACTCCCTATCTAGTGCACTCCAGAAACAAAAGGAGCTTTTCAGAAGTATCTGCGGTACCAGGAAGCTCTGATCATTTCTGGAGGCTATATTTGTGCAAAACCCACAAAATCAGAAGCACGTAGGACTGGTGTGGGCTGTACCTGGGCGGGGCACATCTGGACCCACCTTGGTGCCCCTTACAAAATGACTCAGAATCCAAGTGTCCAAGTCATGGGGTTAGAGAGAGAATCTTCTTTCTCTCTAGTGGCATCAAACTTTGCACAGGCTTCAGCTAGAAAGAATACTACACTTACTGTGTTCTTCTTACAGTCCAATAAGTGCATTGCTGAAGCACAGAATGTCATGGGATACAGGTTTCTCAGTTTTTCCCATAACACAGCTCAGTATCAGTACATAGAGAAGGTGAGGTTGACAGCCCAACATCTCCTTTGCTGAGAGAAATACAATCAAGGCGGATTCAGGTTTACAGTTCGGTAGAGTTCTAAGTTACGTGTGATAGTAGTTGTGGACATAGTGAAATAGAAACTATACATAATGGGTTGAAAATAAAGGAATGGGCAGTAATTTACCAGGCAAATACAAACAAACTATGTAGGAATAGCAAGATTAATAAAAGATTAATAGGGAATTTAATGTTTTAAGAAGTCACAGGGTATGGGACTTCCCAGATGGTCCATTGGTTAAGACTCTGCACTCCCAATGCAGGGGTCACGGGTTCCATCCCTGCTTGGAGAACTAAGATCCCACATGCCACGCGGCACAGCCAAAAAAAAATAAACAAATAAAAGGTCACAGAGTAATTTGGTAATGATAAAAAGTCATGAAAAAGATATCATAGGGTTTCCCTGGTGGCGCAGTGGTTGAGAGTCCGCCTGCCGATGCAGGGGACATGGGTTCGTGCCCCGGTCCAGGAAGATCCCACATGCCGCGGAGCAGCTGGGCCCATGAGCTATGGCCGCTGAGCCTGCGCGTCCAGAGCCTGTGCTCTGCAATGGGAGAGGCCACAACAGTGAGAGGCCTGCATACCGCAAAAAAAAAAAAAAAAAAAAAAAAAAAACTACAAATAATAAATCCTGGAGAGGGTGTGGAGAAAAGGGAACCCTCTTGCACTGCTGGTGGGAATGTAAATTGATACAGCCACTATGGAGAACAGTATGGAGGTTCATTAAGAAATGAAAAATAGAACTAACATAGGACCCAGCAATCCCACTACTGGGCATATACCCTGAGAAAATCAGAATTCAAAAAGAGTCATGTACCACAATGTTCACTGCAGCTC
Organism: Globicephala melas; assembly: GCF_963455315.2. NCBI lineage: Eukaryota > Metazoa > Chordata > Mammalia > Artiodactyla > Delphinidae > Globicephala > Globicephala melas. The sequence goes on along the minus strand of NC_083326.1, from coordinate 22,923,902 downwards.
TATTTACAATAGCCAGGACATGGAAGCAACCTAAGTGTCCATGGACAGACGAATGGATAAAGAAGATGTGGCACATATATACAATGGAATATTACTCAGCCATAAAAAGAAACGAAATTGAGTTACCTGCAGTGAGGTGGATGGACCTAGAGACTGTCATACAGAGTGAAGTAACTCAGAGAGAGAAAAACAAATACCGTATGCCAACACATATATATGGAATTTAAAAGAAAAAAAATGGTTCTGAAGAACCTAGGGGCAGGACAGGAATAAAGACGCAGACATAGAGAATGGACTTGAGGACACAGGGACGGGGAAGGGTAAGCTGGGACGAAGTGCGAGTGTGCCATGGACATAGATACACTACCAAATGTAAAACAGATAGCTAGTGGGAAGCAGCCACATAGCACAGGGAGATCAGCTCGGTGCTTTGTGACCACCTAGAGGGGTGGGATAGGGAGGGTGGGAGGGAGACGCAAGAGGGAGGAGATATGGGGATATACGTATACATATAGCTGATTCACTTTGTTATAGAGCAGAAACTAACACACCATTGTAAAGGAATTATACTCCAATAAAGATGTTAAAAAAAACAATGGTAAGGAGATTCCCGGCGGTCCAGTGGTAAGGACTCCGTGCTTTCACTGATGAGGGCTTGGGTTCCATCTCTGGTGGGGGAACTAAGATCCCTTGGCCAAAAACAAACAAACAAACAAACAAAAAATGGTAAGCACTTATTGTTTGAAACCAATGAGTGTCCATCCCTGAATGTTGGCTGGGGTTGATCCCACCAACATGAATGAAGAGACGATTGTTGAAGAGGAAATCAGGTGCCCTGTACTCTCTGAATTCACTCACTGAATGAATAAGAAAGACAACAAGACAGTAAGCATGACCTTGACAGCCGTGCACAAAGGAAGACAAGTACACAGAGATAGGACTGGGGTTGTGTAGGAATCCCTAGACCTCTTGGAGATGGTTTTCTAGACAAGAGACAACCAAAAAATGTGCCAATGTTACCTTAAGTAATTTATCCACTCATGTCCCTCCCCACCCTTTCTACATTTACAGATTTGCAAGTTAAAAAAATTTATTGAAGTGCTGTCAGGCAGTGAGATATTTCTTTATTTGCTAATGGAGGTAATTGGGAGTTTATTTTCATCGGATTCTTTGTGTTGGCAACAGCATAAGAAACCCCAGAGCAAGAGACTTTCTGAAGGAAAATTGCAGAGTAAATTCCAAATGACTGAAAGTTCACCAACAAAAGGGGCATAAACAACCAACATTTTCTCTCCTCATTCTGTAAAGCTATCTTGCTTCCTGTTTCTAAAATTTTTTGAAATTTAAAACTGATTTCTCAATCATTGAATTTTTTTAAGCACGTGGGCAAACACATTGAGTTAACAAGTGTGTTCTCAGATAGTAAGAGAAGGCCACTCAGCAAACTTCGGGATACACGCTTCAGAGTCAAAGAGAACATAGCCTCTCTGCTGTCCATTGGCTATGTGACCTGGAACACACTGCTTAAACTCTCTGTCTTGTCCCTTTAAAATAACTGGGACAACATCTCCCTAATAGGGTTGCACTGGAGACCAATGGAAATAATGCCCATAAACCACTTAGCCCAGTGCCTAGAAAAATCACTCAATATTTGCTATGTTATAATTATCATAATTCATGGGAAATCTGTCCCAAACACCTGAAATGCAACTCTTTACTTAAATGTTATTTAATATCCCTCACGTGACTCTAAAATGTAGACATCTGAGAAATGAGGTAGCGTTTTCCTCATCCATCAGATGCAAAAACTGAGGATAGAAGACAACATACCAACAAATCTGTAGCAAAATCAAAATTTCCGCCTAGCAATCAACTATACAAACGAAAACGGCCAATGCACAGAGACATTAACCCTCAGAACCAGAAGAGGATGCACTGACTAACCCCCGTGTTGACCTGACAGAACTACCCAGGCCTAGGCAGTCAAGGAGGGCAAAAATCGGGCCAAATAACTATTTAATGATCTAGTTAATTAAAATAGATCTCATGGCCTCCTCATAAAAGTAATAGTAACAACAAGCATATATATATATATATATACACACATATATATATATACATGTATATATATGTATAATATATATGTGATATTTCCAGGTATTGTTCTAAGTACTTTCCATATATTGATTCATTTTCATATAGTGACTCTTTCCATATATTGGCGCAATATATGACTTTCCATATATTGACCCCATCTGTTGACTCGTGGTCTTCACGACAGCTCTGACAGACGGGGACACCATGGAACTGAGCAGTGCAGCGACCAGCAGGGGCAAGGCTGGGATGCACACCCTGGCTGCGTGCCTCAGTGTCTGCGTCCTACCATTACACTCTATGCCCTACACAGCCCAATATGTCCTGCAGCCATATTTAAATTTTAAATTAACCTAATTATGCCAAGGGGGAGGGATGGATTGGGAGTTTGGAGTTAGCAGATACAAACTATTGTATATAGAATGGATAAACAACAAGGTCCCACTGTATACCACCAGGAACTATAATCAACATCCTCTGATACACTATAATGGAAAAGAACATGAAAAAGAATGTATTTATATGTAGAACTGAATCGCTGTGCTGTACAGCAGAAATTAACACAACACGTAAATCACCTATACTTCAATAAAACAAATTTTTAAAAATTAATTAACCTAATTAAAATTAAATAATATTACAAATTCAGTTCTTCAGTGGGACTAGCCACAGTTCAAGCACTCAACAGCCACACGTGGCTCGTGGCTTCCACTGGACAGAGCAGGTGGAGAACATTTCCGTCATCACAGACACTTCTCCTACAGCCCTGCGCTCCTGACCATGACACTGCACTGCGTCGTGGACTCCAGTAGTCTGTCCGCTCTACCCACCCATCGTAATGGTTACACTTGAATTCAAAACATATTTAGGTTATCTCATTCTCTTATTGAGAAAACAGCTTACTCAGGGCCTACATTGTACACAGCTACTCAATAAAACACATCGAAGGGTGCAAAGCAAGCTTCTGAGACAGTAATTTTGCATCCATGTAATCCAAAAATTAAGCTCAGACAGGAGTCAAGAAAAACAAAGCACATGCAGAGGGTGAGGTGGAGCCCTGTTGGCGCGAATCTTGCGGCGGAATCAAATTGCACCATGTCTGTGATTGTCTATTCCTAACCAAAGTCAAGAGCCCCCAAAGTAACAGAAATGATTGATGACCACCACTCGTTTTCCATCAACATCTTTTCTTTCCACTCTTCTTTCCTTCTCTCATTCTCCTACTGCATTTCTGCTTTTCTTCTAACTCCCTCTGAAAGTACCACAGTCTTTTCAGGATCCAAGTCTTTCACAATTTATTATGAGAATTAGGGAATGTGTTCTTCCTTTAAAACCCCTCCTCCTTCTCTTTCTCCAGCTCCTTTTCTTGCTTTTCACTGACAGCAGGGGCCATAACAGCGGACCTGTTATATGCCAGAGCACTGTGCAGTGCGCCTTATTCTATTATCTCATTTAACCTCAGAACAGCCTCATCTGGTAGGATTACAAAACCTATTGACAGAGAGAAAACCAAGGGGTAACCTACCCAGGCCACATAATAAGAGGTGAAGTCTGGATGTGGATTCAGGTCTGCATGCCTCCAAGGACTGTGCTCTTTACTGATGTCGTAGGCCGTCCTCAGCATCCTCCAAACAGGATCACCTGGAATAGTGGAACGAGCTTTTTACTTAGGGAATAAAAAAACCTTGGCTTTCAGCCTATTCCAGAATAAATTCAGCTGTTATTGTGGGGAAATTATTTAATGTCTCTGGATTTCAGTTTCTTGTCTGTCAGATGAGGAACCGAGGGAGAGGATTTTTGAAGCCCCTTCCAGCTCAAAACTAGAATTCTATTCTACCGATATAAGTAAATTTTAATTTTTCTCCTAAGTATATGACTTTTATCACATTTTAACTGATGACAACTAGTATTTACTGGTTGTGACTATGCCTCAGGCATTTTACACACTGTATCTCATTTCATCTTTATCTCAACCTTGGGAGGTAATTTCATTGTGGATTAAATTAATTCCACGGTGCAGAAATTGAGACTCAGGCAGCTAAGTAACTTGCCCCAACTATGAAGGATGGAGGCTGAACCCAAACTCAAGGCATCTGGCTCTGTACTCAAGGGCTGCACTGACTCCCAGTTGTACCCACAAGTCCTCCCCTGGCCATATGCTAGACTTTTCTCAGCACACAGATATCTAGCAGTAGAGAGTAATAGTACAGAAATGTATTAACTCTCCAGAAAAAGTGCAGAACAGAGGAAAAACCAAGCAAACATATTTGGATGACAAGCCTCTTACCAGTCCGTGAGGCAGGAGGCATATTCAACTTTTACCTGCCTCATTCCACCTACAGAATAAACTTTCACTTGTGAATTAAGCTGATTTCCAGACTCTTCAAAAAAATCATATGAAGAACACTGACTGCAGTAGCTCCATTAAGCTTAAAATGCCATATAGTTTTTTAAAATTGGCATTTCTCCCTACGCCTTTAATAACAATCTTTTTTAAGTGTGGGTAAATCCTGGCTCAATAATACTATCGACAAATGAACCTGTAGCACGTTAACTGCCTAAAGTTGGTGGACACTAAAAGCCTCATACGAGATCTGAGCCCCTCCCACGTTTGGCAAAAAATAGTGGTTTATAAGGACAATTAAGACATTTCTGGAACCGTCGCTCAACATTCTCTTGGGACTAGGATCTCTCCTTACGTAAGTATGTAAGGCTATAAACTGTTTTCTTTTTAGCTTAATCAAATGCGTCATAGGAAAATCCCTCTTGTGGAGCAAATGTATGGATAGACATGTGACGAAGGAAATATAGTAATAATTCAATTATGGAATCTAGGTGGTGGCAATATGGACACTTACTGTACAACTCTTTCAACTTTTATATTTGAAAGTTTTACAATAAAATGTTGGGAGAAAAGTCCCTCTTATAAGATATATATTGCATATTCTACAAATACTTATTGACTCCCTACTATACACCAGGCACTGGTATATGCTGAACGAGGAGCTTAGGGTTTAATGCAACAGTCCTGCAGCACTGGCTTAGGCTAGACTTGGAGCCCAAAGCCGAGGACCAGATAATCTTTCAATTGAAACAGGAAAACCCCCATGGCCTACCCAGCCTGAGAAGGCCCCAGTTATGTGCCTACTGACAGTGACCCAATCAAAGACTGTCACATACATTTGCAAGTCAATCAGAAAACTCCTGGCCCACAACGTACTCCCACCACCTCCATACCACTTCCCAAAATCCCACCCTAAAGGGAAAAAATCCCTCCCAAATTGGACATGGACCATAAGCTGTTTGAATTTCCTCCTTTCACTCTATAAAACTATCCTTTCGAATCCCTTTGTGTCTCTAGCAGAAGGAGTGAAATAATAGCTGACTCCCTCACTACAGGAAACTCTGAATAAACAGACTTTGATAAAGTCTACAGGTGGTCTTCAACCATTTGATAGTCCTCAACTACCATCATCGATATACTTCGTTAAAATCAGTTGTGACAACCCTCTAAAAACACATAGGGCACCTGTATTTGTTTCCCCCTGTGTTTCCACTCTCCTTGGATTGCGGTCTGCTGTTAAGAGAGATGGTGACACAGTTACAGGTCGCTTGCCCAGAGTGGCACAAAACCCAAGGTAACTCCTCGACAGCCTGTCACTTGAGAAGGTCATCTGCCTCTTGGGGAAACTTGTTGAAAATAGCTGAGTATTCATCAGTGTGCTCCTAAATGCTTTGCCTCCCCAAAGTAAAGCATAAGGAAGTGTCAACACTGATGGCTGCCTGTGGGCTGCATATTTACTTTGTGAAACAGTGGCCTGAATAATCATGACTGAGTCACTCTAGGAGACTCAATAAAAAGCATGGCATTGGTCCACATGTTTTGATTCAATATCTCCCATCCCATCTGACCAAACACTCAAATAACTCGCTCCTGATGTCTCTTCTCATGATTTCAAACCAAAGTGATCAAGCTCTCCTCCTTGAAACGCTCCTAGTTGTAAGTCCTGGAAAGAAGGCATGAAGGAAAGGAAGACAGGGAGGGAGGGAGGAGGAAAGAAGGGACAAGATAGCCCTGTTTTACCATGTCTCCGAACATGGAGAGGAAGATGATCAAAGTTCCTTGCAAGGACATATCCTCAACATTTTAATCTTAAAGACACCAGTCACAAGGGCACATCACACCATTTGTTTCCTTCTGTTTTATGCTGCCTCACATTTTTCAGAATTGCTGCTGTGCTTCATATATAGTTCCCCTCCAAATTTGCTGACAGACACTTACTATCGCTCACTTCTGAATCAACAAAGCCTAACGCAAAAGGGAAGACCTAGCAGTGTAATACCCAGTCGGTGCAAGAGTCCTTTTTGTCATTTTATCCAATAGGATTTTGGAATTTCACTGTTAGTATGATGTTTTGAAATCTGATAGGAGCTAATACCCACCTAAGACAATCAACACCCTTCTGACGCGCTCTTCAGAACTGGCTGACTTGAGAAATGATGTGTGTGTGTCTGTAGATGTCTTCACAAAGAACAAGGTGAGGTCCTCTGAGATTCCTACAGGTGGGAAATTAGAAAAGTGCCTTCTAGATTCTTCTAAAAAGGTGTCTTTTAGTATAATGTTCTGATTAGTATCATGGTTGCAAAAGGCTAACCCCATGAGTCCATTGGCTGGGAACGCCTGTCACACTTTAGGTCCCTAGGGAAAGATCCCTGCTGTGATGCAGTCAGGCTATGCATGCAACAGCCCCCCGCTCTGTTTAAATACGCTGTTGACCTACTGCCTGACACCGGCGGCAGCGTTCCCACAGACCCAGCTGGCCAGCCAGGTCAGCACAGCACAAAATGCACCACCTTGGGACCCAGAAGCTTCTCCTCAGCCTTTAGCTCAGACCCTCTGCAGGTCGGGCAGGGTTGAGGGGGCCCTGGTTCCAAAGGGGAGGCCAGGTGCCCAGGCGCCATACAGGGGGCACAGAAGTGACCAGATAAGGCCCAGACCCAGCTGGCGACTGAATGAATTTGCCCCTCCAAGATTCACTTTGTCATCCAAATGAACCTTCACTTCCTCACCAAAACTGGGAATATATGTAAAACGACACGCATAAAACTAGAAAACAAACTTCCACTCTGCACAAAAGTAAACACGCATAGGAAGGCTACTATTGCTTACCTGAAAAAGAAAAAAAAATGTAGCTTCATGTTTGACATCTAATCGTTTTGACTTACATTAGCCATGGCAATAGCGATTGAGAACAATGACCCACAAATGAAACACAGATACCATAACCTGCCTGACTCTGATGGGTGTGGTGTCCACTGCGAGCTGCTGAGGCAATATCACTTCCCTGTTTCATCCTCATTTAGAGAATTTCAATTCTGACAGGAATGGCACTGGGCCCAGAGAACAAAACAGTCATCAGACCCTACTGCAGCTAAAGGTCACTGTGGGACACGGTTCAGGGCAAGAAGGTGTACATTTACTAGGGTTTCTGGAAATGTTCCAAGGCCTGATCTAGCCACTTATTCTTCCTCATTCATCTTTCTTCTTTGTTTCTGGAATGCTAACATGATTCTTAGATGCTCAGCCATTATGCGTGAAGGACGGTGAAGTAAAAGGGTGAAATGAGCCCGGCCCTAGAACAGATGCACTGGATCCTGAAATGACCACCTCCATACTTTTTGCAAGAAAAATGAAACTCCTTATTTGTTTAAGCAGTATCAAAGTTCCTGCCCCTCTCAGCTAAATCTATCCCAAGTAAAGAGTGTGGATCAAGAAACACCAACATTTCCCAAAATTCTTTGGGTTTTATTCACATCAGGTGGTTCTCTTCATTTTCAGATCAAGGAGATCACCTTCCGAAAGATGTGCTCATTGTTCCCAATCTGACCTCTCTAGGAGGAAGACAGGTTTGGGGTCCTGGCATTTTGGCAATTAAGGCAAAACTAAAGGAGAGTCCAACTCCATCACACTTCTCTTCCAAGGTGAGCTACTGAAGTCAATATTTTATTGAATACAATAAAAACAAAGAGAAATGTCCAGGATAATGATGCCAGTGTATGTTTCCTACATTCCTATCAATGGGAAATGATTCTAGAATTAACACATAGAGTTGATTGTATTGTATACTGCCTAACGACAAGATCATCCTATGCATTCTCCGACTATTTAGGGCAAACAAAATACAAATTTCAATGTACAAGTATGGAATTCAGAGAAACAATGATTTAAAAGGCGAGATCCATGAATTCCAGCTGTCAATGGACATATATCAAACATGTTTTGGACAGAAAACTTATTGTCCTGGTACCTTTGGTCATTTGGAGCCTAGAAATGAAATTGTTCACGCCTAGTTCCTAGATTTCAAACTGCTACCCCTTTAATTGTTCATCCTCATTTATGAAATCAGTAGGATTAATGGTCATTTGTCTCCTTCCAAGGCAGTTATGAGAAACGGATCAATGCCAGCACAACCTTCCCCCTCAGTGCTTCAGCTTGCACAGGTAAACTTCAAAGCGATTTAAATGGACCTGTTCCATCCACTCACGTACAGGAGCTGATTACCTTTCAAAAGTAGTGTAACAAAGTTCGGAACCCCATTCTTCCATGCTCGATGGGAAGTGTCAACTGCCTCGGTGGTAAGTTTGTCAGAGTCCATTTCCAAGAATGACGGAGGCTGTTGGCAGACACTGCTGTCTGTAAACGGAGTAGAAGGGAAAGAAAGAAAAGGAGCTTGTTAGTTGCAACAAACACTTTGGTTGGCGATTCCTCATCCTTTCTCCTTGCCCACCTCCTAATGTAGATGCTAAAAAAGCGAGATCCTTCCTTTTCTAGCCACTTTTGTAGCTCAGAGAGGCCATGAGACCCCCTTCTGCCCAAAGAGATGTAAGGTAGAGGGACTTCTGGGAAAGACTTTTGTTCCTGGATAAGAGGAAACAGGTATGTGAGAAGAGCTGCCTCTTGCCACCTTGACAGCTCTCCTCCTTCTGCCCTCATACACGGTCACATAAAGACTTGCTGTCTGTAGGTGTGGCAATCACCTGGTGACCATGAAGCCTGACACCTAAGGATAAAAACTAAACAGGCTACAGATGTTGAAGCATAGGAAAGAAAGAACATGGGACCCCCATGATACTAAGTCACAAGCCAATCTGGAAACACCTCCCTCTAAATATCTTATTAAGTCTGCAATAAATGTCCTTTTTTAATAGGACACCTAAAAGAACAATACTGACTCAGATTCAGCATTGGGACCTACAAAATTATAAGGGTTCTAAAACTATAACACAAAAATAACTCAAGAACTGGCAACAGTTACGGCCGAATCCATGAATAATCAATTTAAACAGCTTGTTAGTTCATGGAAATATTTACCTGGCAGAGTAAGAACCAGCTGGAACAATTCCAGGGTTCCTGAGCCTCCATGGCAATTTAGAATGAGTGTCAGACTTCTCTGGAAGGAATCTCACCACTCCCTCTTCATTGAGAACGTGCTTATTTACCCTACAGGCACAGGTATAAAGATCAAGGAAATCATGAGAATCATTTCTTATATTTATATAGCAAATTATCTCTTGATAATTTTGTTTTTAATGATAATTAATCTTTGCAATATCCTTGTCGGGGGGAGAAGGGATAAAGAATAATGACTGCCATTTTAGAGGGAAAAGATACAAAGAACAGGAAATTAAGTGATCACCCATACATCACAGTCAACATGTAGCCCCACGTAAAGACAACCAGTAAGCCAGCAGAGATTAGATTCCAGTTATCTTAAATCCCGGTCTAGCCTCTGTCCCTCAGGTACTCTTTCCTGATGACAGCAGATGATCCGAATGAGTCACTCAGTTCCTTACACCTCCCAGAAACGAGGACAGGATTCAGGGCGATCCTGAATCCTGAATCGCAAAAAGGCAGGTCAAACCAGCTCATTGAAATCATTGTAATTAAGGCACCATAGTCATTTTTTGTCTCTTAAACATTTGGAATTAAAAAAAAGAAAAAGCAATAATAAGGAAAGCACCGATACAAAGGAATGCTTAAAAGTCAGAGATATTTGCAAATAACGTCTACAAAATAAGCAAAAATAGAGCAACTAGCAGTAGCAGAGAGGGAAGAGATAGTTTATATATATATTAAGTACTATTTGAGAGGTCACTGAGGTTAAGTGAGCACTTTGTTTTCCTGTGTTAATAAGGCATGCCACAACTCTTTCAAAATAATGTGAGGTGGCTGGGAATAAAGTCTACGTGAACCATAGGGCCTTTAGAATATCGATAGTACTGCCCGAGTGCAAACCCTTGCCTTGTCACATACTAGCCACGTGATTTAACTGCTCACTGCCTTAAGCTAACTGATCGAGTTTACTGTGGGAGCAGTAATAGCACCAACCTCAAAGCATTCTTACCTCATCTAAGTTAATATATCTGAGGAAGCTCAGAGAACACCAAGCAGGATAAATGCCCAAAAAACTACACCTAGGCATATCATTTTCAAATTACAGAAAATCACAGATTAAGAAAAACCAAGAAAGTCCTGAAAGCAGCCAGAAGGGAAAAATACCTCACCTACAGGGAAACAAAGATGAATTACATCTAACTTCTCCTCAGAAACCATGCAAACAAGGAGAAAGTGGAGTGAAATATTTAAAGGGTTGAGAGGAAAAAACCTCACCAACCCAGAATTCTGTACCCTATGAAATTATCCTTTAAAAGTAAAGGAGAAATAAAGTACTTCTCAGACAAACAGATATTGAGAGAATTTGTTGTCTGTCAGCAGACCATGCTTTTTTTTTGCGGTACGTGGGCCTCTCACTGTGTGGCCTCTCTCGTTGCGGAGCACAGGTTCCAGACGCGCAGGCTCAGTGGCCATGGCTCACGGGCCCAGCCACTCCGCAGCATGTGGGATCTTCCCGGACCGGGGCATGAACCCGTGTCCCCTGCATCGGCAGGCGGACTCTCAACCACTGCGCCACCAGGGAAGCCCAGACCATCCTTATAAGAAATGTTAAAAGAAGTTCTTTAGAGAGAAGGAATGTGATATAGGTCAAAAACTTGTATCTACATAAAGAAAGGAAGAGCATGGAAGAAGGAAGAACTGGCTGTTTTGTCACAGTTCCTTAGACTGATTTATGAAACTTTTAAGAGGAATTTTCAAGGTGAGTTAATGTGCCACTCAAGATCAGTCTTACATCTTTAGGTTCGATTATTTTAATGCTGGTGATAATGACATGCATGAGCCTCCCCACCGTGATCCAGCAGGTCTGGGGTGAGGTCTGGCCATGGGACTAACAGCTCCCCAGGTAACTGTGCTGTGCAGCCAGTGCTGGAGGCCATGGCTCTCAACCATTTTTGGAAACTGGCAGGACCTACGTGCCACCTTAGGCAGTAAACCTTACCCAGATCTTTGCAACACCAAAGGCTGTTCCCAACTTCTAGGGGCTGCCCATATTCCTAGGGTCGTGGCCCCCTCCCTTCATCTTCAAAGCCAGAAATGATTGGTCAGGCCCCTCTCATGTCTTGCATCTCTCCCATCTCCACTGTGGTCACATCTCTCTCCCTCTTTCTCTCTCTTTCTCTCTCCTCCCTCTGACTTCAGCCAGGAACAGTTCTCTGTTGTCAAAGGTTCATATGATGACATTGGATCCACTTAGATAATCAAGGATAATGTCCCAATCTCAAAATCCTTAATTGAAACACATCTGCAGGGACTTCCCTGGTGGTCCAGTGGGTAAGACTCCGTGCTCCCAAAGCAGGGGGCCCGGGTTCGATCCCTGGTTGGGGAACCAGATCCCGCGTGCATGCCGCAACTAAGAAGTTGCATGCCACAACTAAGAAGTCTGCACCTGCACCTAAAGATCCTGCATGCTGCAATGAACATCCCACATGCCGCAACTAAGACCAGGTACAGCCTAAATAAATAAATAAATAAAACAAAAAAACAGAGCTTCCCCCAAAGCATAAAAAAAAGAAAGAAAGAAAAGAAAAGAAACACATCTGGAAAGTCCCTCTTGCCATGTTACTTAACATATTCACGTGTTCTGGGGATAAGGACCTGAACATCTTTGGGGCATCTACCTATCACACTCACTACTCCCCATCCCAATCCCAAAGTCTTTTTAAAATTATTTTACTAGTGTATATTATTATTTCTGGATTTCTTGTTTGAGCTTTAACATTAAGATAAAGATTTAACTCTTTTATGTGCCCACACATTCACATACATACACCCTCCTCCTTTCCCCATTCTACAAATTTCCCAATGAGTTAACCAAATATTCTACCCAATTTTTGGTTAAATCATTATCCAGGTGTTTAGATTATTATAAGCATGTAAATATTTTTATAACTAAAATAGATATTATGCTATGATTATTTTTTCTTTCTTACATATATATCATTTCTTTCATTCACTTAAATTTCTATGTATCAATCATCTTTGAGGTTCTCATCAAAATTGGGAATCATTTCTCAGTACATTCAAACACAGCAGAAAATCTAGTAATTTTTTTTCTTTTCTTGAAAATACCTCTCCTTGGCCTTATGCCCTTTCACTTAAACTTAGATTGATTGTTCTCGAATCTATTATAGCTAATGACCTGGAGATATTCTTTTGGTATCACTTCCAGGATTCCCTTCACATTTCTCCTATGTTGATGATTAACTGTCCCTTTTACTCCCTCTTTTTTGTTGGAGCACATGCTCCAGTAGCTCTCTGAGAAAAGGTGCATGATTTTGTTAAGCTTGCATGTCTTAAAATATTTTTATTCTACCCTCATATTTGTTTAGTGTTTAGGCTCTATATAGTATACTGGGTTGTAAATCTTCCTCCCTGTCTCCAAAATGACATTGAGATTTGAGAGACAATCATGTAGAGAGTGGTCTATATGGCATCTTGTAATTATGGAATAACAGAGAAGGACAGTTTTGAAGGAGTTACCCAGAATGACACCTCCACCACAGCATGCTCTCAAGAAGATCAGTTTTAGAAAACAACAGACATAGTACTTGACAATCTGGGAAATGACTCCCTGAAATATCTATGCTTCCATATTTTAAAATAGTTTTCATGTACTTAACCTCTAGACTTTTATATACTTAACGCCATTTGAGGACTACTGTTTTAAAGAATTATCTCTTTCTGGAAATGTGGGACCCAAAATGTAGAGAGAAATAAAAAACCTAGCTTTCTTACTCTCTCCTTATTTTTTACTTTTCACCCTTTATTTACTTTTTATAGAAAAAAAAGAGCTTTAGCTATTTCTTTCTCCTGTAACACCTCCTCCTTCCACCTAATAGAACAGTAGGAAAAGTGGTTCAATGGCCTCTCTGTGATTCTGATGTTCAATAACCTAAATTTCTCTAGATTCTAGAATACTCAAATATAATCATCAATGATTACAATTTTCCTTTCTTATTTTTCATTTTAAAATTTATATTGGAAACATATATGTTCCTGTTTGCAAGATATGAAAAATTTAAGATCTATATGTACATTATAGATAGAAAAGATTCATGATATTTAAGGATTTTAAGATAAAGATGATTTTAAGGATTCAAGATAATGAAGGAAAGAAAGACTTCAATAATTTTCTAATCACCCTTCTCTTTATTGTGAACAATTTTGGCATACATGCCTACTAAAGAAAATTATTATTAATTTTAGTAAAATTTTAATGAAAGTCATCATGTCCTAGATGCTGAATACTATGGCAATGTTATAACCTTAATTTCTGGGTTTTTATAATCTCTTTGTGGAGCCCAGACAGCTACACAGTGAACAGTTAAGCAGTCTATGATTAATTGCTAAAATGAGAGCTATGAACATACAATATCTGATTCAGTATGATGTAAGACCTAGACTATTAGGAAATTTGCTCCAGAACTTTATCCTGTAAGTTATTTAGATGAAAAATAAAATTTACTAAGCTGTAAGTTGCTGAGAAATGCATCTGAAAAATTTATACTAAAATTCAAACAGATTAATATATATTCAATCTCTGGGTCTAAGCATATTCATTTCTACCACAAGCTCTGAATAGGAACAAACATTATGATACTAAAACTGAATTTTTAGCCTAAGGCTAACATGGAAATGGAAGCTGAAAAACGTAAGTACAGTACATTTATTTCTTTTACCCAGAGTTTTACTAAGAGTTTTGAGTTATTTGAACATTTAGCCCTCTTACACTTCAACTTCCTCTGAAAACAATAGAAATATATTCCCACCCTGTTACAGTTTTATCACCCAGTTCCTATAGAGAAATCCTTTCAACTGAAGCAGTTTAACAAAAAGGTTAAATCCAAAATGCTATCAATTAATGATGAAGGTTAGCAATTTAGTAGTTGATAAATGTTACATATTTAATGTACTTAGATGAACTCTTTCGTGCCCTTGAGCTAATAACTCATATTAATTAAATTATTAATTTAGTTAAATGCAGAATTAACATTTAATCTTCTCATCCCACGGCAAACGTATCTTCCCATCACACGGCAAATGCACATAGCCTGAAAAACCACAAATGACTAGAAATAATATAAATGTGTAGGTATTTCAATATGTAAAGAAGAAAAAAAATCAATATCTGGTTCAAATTGTTCTAAAAACTCAAGTTCAGACTTCCCTTTCTAGTTGGCATTTGCCGAATTTCTGGATTCCACCAATTGTCTTTAAGTTCTAAACAGTGAAAAACTACTTCCTCAGAAGCAGACCAAAAAAAGAAAGAAAATGAAATCACTTTTAAAGCAATCAAAACCAACCATCAACCATCATTACCGGGGAAATAAGTAGTCAGGATTTGAGTGAGACCTTGAAGGCATAAATATAAACTTCTACATACCACGCCTTAGCTGTGCTTCTCAACTGAAGGCTCTAAAAATTACATGGTTTCCAATAAGTGAATTACATTCGTATTTTTTCCATAATCAAAGGACATAGATCAAAGTTTGGTTTCTCAACCTTGTTACTTCTTGAAGAAGCATTCTCATGTGAAAATGAAACCATCGCCTGAAACCAAGAAACCAGTTCAGAAAGTGATCAAAGCCGTGAAAAAATCATTTTGAATGTTACTGAGGGACATGCAAGCACACTTTATTGAGAGCCCCGAGGTCACAGCAGAGAAAAGTATTGATGTATATTTTTGTCTTGTGCTTTGTCACATTTTTTTCATTAAAATGCTTCGTTTGGAGACCTATAAGGAAAGGCAGTGCTGTACCAAAAGAAGGAAAAGAGGGTGTAGATTTGAACCTTTCATGGAATCATTTCGGCAACTGCGATTTCCTTTTACCTTTAATCTTTTCACATGGAGGAAATGTTTTAGAAATGAATCTCTACCTCTCCCCCAAAATCAATTCTCATTTTCAAAAGGGAATTTTGTTAGATACTGTACAGCATGCACAAGTCAATATAGAATGAATAAAAATGTTGTTTCTGGAAAGGCAAAAAGGCGGAGTTAGGGTTAGAAGACTCCAGGGATGGGGGTGGCAAGAGCAGAGTAAAAGCAAATTAATCCCAGGATGTTTTCCATCCAGAGTAAATTCATCTACTGACGATGAAAGGTGGAAAAAGTCCTCTTGGTTAGGGATTGGGTTTGTCTAGAACTTTTAAACAACCAAAGACACCATTATAGGTCATATAGGTCATGAGAACTATCATTACAACCAAACATCTAACTAAATGGGAAAGAAATTAATTTCTGCCAGTTAGGCAATACTAAATTCTTAACCTTGTTATAATAAAAGCTGTCCCTTTAAATAGTTCAGTAAGACAAAGACTTTTCTTTATTTCCATAGATGGGTCAAAAGGTGCACGCAATACCTGATGTTCTATGGAATAAATGCTCTGGGCACAGCAGAGTCTTCATACCACGGCACACTATTTTTTAGGAAAAAAAAGAAAATGAGAAATGTAGAGAATGTAGGAAATTTCATGCCCAGGGAATCTTGTATCTACTCTGCAATTCATATATCTGAAAATTATTAACTATCAATGGGTTTCCCTGGTGGCACACTGGTTAAAAATCCACCTGCCAATTCAGGGGACACGGGTTCGAGCCCTGGTCCTGGAAGACCCCACATGCCACAGAGCAACTAAGCCTGTGTGCCACAACTACTGAGACTGTGCTCTAAAGCCCACGAGCCACAACTACTGAAGCCCATGTGTCACAACTACTGAAGCCCACACACCTAGAGCCGATGCTCTGCAACAAGAGAAGCCACCACAATGAGAAGCCCGTGTACCACAACGAACAGTAGCCCCTGCTTGCTGCAACTAGAGAAAGCCTGCGCACAGCAACGAAGACCCAATGCGGCAAAAAATAAATAAATAAATAAATTTATTTTTTAAAAAATTATTAACTATCGAAAGATTAAAGTTATTTTTAATAAGATACTTTAGAATTTTTAGGCTTCCCTGGTGGTTGGGAATCCGCCTGCCGATGCAGGGGACACGGGTTCGTGCCCCGGTCCAGGAAGATCCCACATGCCGCAGAGCGGCTGGGCCCGTGAGCCATGGCCGCTGAGCCTGTGCCTCCGGAGCCTGTTGCTCCGCAATGGGAGAGGCCGCAGCAGTGAGAGGCCCACGTACCGCAAAAAAAAAAAAAAAAAAAAAAGATACCTTGGAATTTTTAAAGTGTTTTAGTTTAGGCAATATTTATTAAAGTTAAAATGTAGTAAAACCAGTAGTAAAATTCTGATAACCTCCTCTCTGTTCTCATCTTAATGAGATGACTTTATTCTGAGAGGGTTTTCACATTTTCTTTGATCTCTGTCAAAACTCAGTGTAGCTGGAAGCAACCTAAGTGTCCATCAACAGATGAATGGATAAAGAAGATGTGGCATGTAAATACAATGGAATATTTCTCAGCCACAAAAAGAAACAAGATTGAGTTAAAAGAAACGAAACTGAGTTATCTGCAGTGTGGTGGATGGACCTAGAGTCTGTCATACAGAGTGAAGTAAGTCAGAAAGAGAAAAACACATACCATATGCCAACACATATATATGGAATCTAAAAAAGAAAAAAAAAGGTTCTGATGAACCTAGGGGCATGACAGGAATAAAGACACAGATGTAGAAAGTGGACTTGAGGACATGGGGAGGGGGAAGGGTAAGCTGGGACGAAGTGAGAGAGTGGCATGGACATATATACACTACGAAATGTAAAATAGATAGCTAGTGGGAAGCAGCCGCATAGCACAGGGAGATCAGCTCGGTGCTTTGTGACCACCTAGACAGGTGGGATAGGGAGGGTGGGAGGGAGACGCAAGAGGGAAGGGATATGGGGATATATGTATACATATAGCTGATTCACTTTGTTATACAGCAGAAACTAACACATTGTAAAGCAATTATACTCCAATAAAGATGTTTAAGAAAAAAAAAAAAAAAAAACCTCAGTGTAGGGACTTCCCTGGTGGTCCCCTGGTTAAGACTCCACACACCCAATGCAGGGGGTCTGGGTTCAATCCCTGGTCAGGGAACTAGATCCCACATGCTGCTGCAAAGATTCCACATACCATAACTAAGACCCGGTGCAGCCAAATAAATAAATGATGGGCTTAACAATAACCTGGAGATTGCAGGTGTAAGGATGAACTAATTTAAAGCTCCAGCAAGAGAAATTATACAATCTGAAGCACTGAGAGAAAAATGGTTGAGCAAATAAAGAGCCTCAATGATATTTCGGAAAATATCAAGCAGTCTAACACACATGAAATTGGAATCCTACAGGGAGAGGACAGCAAGAAAGGGACAGAAAGTATTTAAATAAATAATTTAACTAAAATTTCCTAAAGTTGGTGAAAGACATGACTCACAGATCCAAGAAGCACAATACATCCCGAGCAGGATAAATACAAAGAGAAACACACAACTCAGTACCTCATAATCAGACTACTGAAAAATAAAAATACAGAGAAAAATCAAAAAGATAAAATAAAAAATTATTAATAAAGAGAAAGAGAAAAATCTTAAAAGCTGCTGGGGGTCAGAGGATTACACAAAATTGACAGGGGAACAATAATACAAATGATGGCTAATTTCTCATCAGCAACATTGGGGCCCTGAAGACAATGGAATGGTGTTTTTAAGGTGCGTAAGGAGAAAAATACAGTCAGCCCAGAATTCTACATCTAGTGGAAATATCTGTCAAAAAAGGGGTAAAATAAAGATATTTCAGTTAAACAAAAAATGAGAGAATTCATTGCTCTCAGACTTGCACTATGAGAAACACTAAAATTCATTTTAAGTAGAATTTAGCTACTTTCACCTAATTCTCTAAACTTTTCAGGCTAATCATATGTGCTGATAGAGTTTAGGACAACGATTCCAAGTCTATAATGAAAAGAGTATTTGTTTTAATGGTACTGAGCTGTGTATAATATAAATCACTATTTCCCAGAAGTATGGAGGGGAATTTCGCTTAGATTGATCATAATTATCATATGAACACGGGTGGTTAATTTTTCTACTCATTTAGGTATGGGCAGAGAAGCTGAACATAGGGTGGAAGTATAGTTAGAACTTCTTTTGGAAGGAAGTTGTTGCTCAGGGTGTGGAAGTGAGTTGGCCAAGCATGGGTATAGGAAATGAAAGAGAAAGGGTGGAGTCTTTCTTCTGCTATAAAGCAAAAAACCATGGCTCCTAGTATAACAGGGCACAATGAATGTCTCAGGCAATCTGATCAAATTCATTAGCAAAAAAAAAAAGCAGAATTAACCCTTTTCCTCATGCACCAAACATGTGGAGAAGTCCTCCGAAGAGTTCAATTTCACTGAATCTTGTTCCTGTATTAGTATATTAGGTAGTTTTAAGAAACTTGACGAAGCCATACAAGGGAAAGCAGTGATCTCCTTCCTCGGCAATAGCATATGAAGCCCCCCAGATACTCCACCAGTTAGGCCTCCGTAAGTTGTTTAAACTACAGAGTAGTCCCCTAGAGGAGAAGACAGTAGGTCACTCACTTGCTTCTGCTACAGTTCTTTCCCCTGACAATCACAGATAGAAACGCTCTAAATAATAGAAAACCCTGAAGAAAGGAAGTATATCACAAGGGATGAGCACATAGATTTCGGAGCCTGACCGTATGAGTTTAAAACTGGGTTCTTTGTGGCTTTGGGGAAGTTTACCTCTGCCTCAGTTTCCTTTTTTATGACCCTCAAGTGCCTGCCTTGCATAGGGCTCTTATGAGGATATGAAATATATGTTAGGTTATTAGCAGTATATGTATTTTCACAATGTGTTTTCTATTATAATTAAAAAATGGTGTAAAATCCAGCTCTCTGGTTTCATCTGTCGATTCTACTAAGTAGACTCCCGGAGAACCCCCGGTTTTTGCAGGGAAATGGATTCTTCTGCATTTAAAGATATACATCTATTGGTTTTCCAGGCAAGTGTCACACCGAAGTCACTGTTAGGCTGGTAATACTTAGGACCAAATGGTGCTCACAAGTTGCCAGCCACAAGAGAACAGTGTGTCAAGGACTACAGTGAGAAGTGGGCTGTGACAAAGGCATTAGGTGAGCAGGTGGCTTCAGAGTGACAGTTCTCAATGGAGAGGACCAGAGACACTACCTCTTAAAGCTGTTGGGATGGAACGGCGCCAGAGGCCAGATTATTTACACAAAGGAAGGGAGGTTCTCTTTAACGGGATTCTAGGGTGGAATTCCATGTATTTAAGAGAACATTATACAACTTCACTTGTGACCTAGGCTGGTGTTATCAAAAGCTAGTGTCTATTAGACTTACAGAACAAAGTGAGAGACCAGAAAAAGCTAGCTTCCTAAAACAATCTGTGCTTCCTAAAACTTCCTTGGTGTGGGGTAATCCATGGCTCATGATCAAAAAGAGTCTTCTTTTCAACGTAAGATGGACCCTTTATTTGAAAGCAAGTTACCAAGGACAGAATTTGATGGCCCAAAATGACCTCTAGGCAAAGGCAACTGGCCCTGTTCATAATCCTTATCAAAATAATTCCAGCTCTGGTCAGCTTCTCCTTGGCTTTTACAGTCTGAAGGAGCCTCTCCCAGGAGGACCCTCCTCCAACCCTTCTGGAAGAGGTGGTGAGGCTGCCTGGTATTAAGTAGGGAAAATGCAATTTAAAACAAAACTCCAGGAGTCTGGCTACAAAATTCAGCTGTGCTCAGAAATGGATGCTTAACGCAGACACCCACTCCTACTGGGTTCTTTGTCAGTGTCAGGCCCTGGTGTTAACAGGAGGCCCTGGACTCTGGGAAGGAGGCTGGGGGAAGGCGGACGGGGATGGTGGGAACAAAGAAGCTGAGGCAGAAATATCCGTTCGCAAGACAAGTCATGCAAAAAGAGCAGGAAGAACAAACACTAGTCAATTTTTTTTAAAAAAGATGTTTCAGAAGGTTGGGAAGTCCTTAAAACTGGAGACTGGAATACGGATAAACTAAAAGAATTAAAGGAAATGTTTTAAAAAATAATGAAGTTTAAATGAAGCTAAAGAGTTGAAAGAAAAAAAGAAAACTAGATTGGAGGTTAAAACAGCAGACAATAAGGACTAAATTGAAGTGAAATAAAGGTTAAAATATTTTTGACTCAGAAAGTTGAAGGTCTAGTAAAAGAATAAGTAAAATCTGTGAGGTTAAAAAAAAAATTTAAAGCTGAGGTGGCAGGCAGTACGAGAAATTGACTATGGTCAGCATGATAATCAATTAGGACGCTCTGAGGTGGACCCAATGTTCTCAGCAAGTCATCTCATACTGGACAGCAAGTTTTGCTCTCTTGTTGAATGAGTAAGAATCTGTTTATTTGGCTAGGGTGTAAGTTTGTTAAGTCTATACTTCTACATAGTTCTTGAGGCCTGACGATTCTCTTTCCTTAATTTCATATTTCATTAGCACCACCATCAGCAAAGTCTGACATTAGAATCAATGCTGTCAATTGATACCAGTTCTGGAAAACGTGGTTAGAACGTGACGTTATTTGGAGTCTACGAAAGACAAAATTTGTGGTATATTCTGAACAAGGTCATTTAAAAATTTATCTTTGTATCAGCTATGATAAAAGACTTGTTAAAAAGTAATAGAACAACAAAACGCGAAAGAACATTTAACCCAATATGGTGTTTAAGAACTTTAAAAGCATATAATGAAATTCAGGGGCTATGAGAAACCATTCCTGCCTATGAAGGGATTTCTAAATGACTTCTACACAAAGCACTATTTTGATAACCTGGTTCTATATCTATGAAAATACCATTAAGTAATAAGGGATATATTTTTTTCAAATGTCACAATCCAAACATTTTACCATTAGGCCTAACATTCTTTTAATGAGGTTTTATTACTGTGTCAATTTTAATTAGTCTTTGCTTTGCAAATGTTCTGCCAACTCACTCCAGCTTTTGTATTGAAGGCTCTAGGATATCAGCAACATTGGCTAATTCCTAATTTGTTGGATGTCTCCTATGCCACCATTTCACTTTTGCTGTTTTACTAAAATTTGTTGGTACCTACCCTCCAGTAACTGCCCAGTTTATGGGACATCCAGAAATTATCTAGTTACCCCTATACTAATTAAAATCCAACTCTGCATCTGGTTATTAAATAGACTGCAAGGCAGACCTTGTGAACGAAATTTTTATTTACACACTGTATCTAGAAGCAGATACATAAATTCTTTATACGATTAATTTCCAAAAATGTGCAAGAAATTAATTTGTTTACAAACCAAAACACGTATTAAAATCAATGGACTTTGGATAATTCATTCTGTGGTGTTCTCAGTACAAATGGTACACACCTGATTCGAAACATACAGAAAAGTGTAAACTACAGCAATCTGGATTGCAAGTATTAATTCCATGGCACTCCAACGACTATAAAATTTCTTGAACCCAACATGTATACTTATTACAAAATTCTATAAGAATTTTTCATCATCTCTGGATGTAGAGTTTGGATCGCTTTTCAGAAACGGCAGCTACACATTCGCCATGTTTTAACTGATTAATAAAAAAGGATGTTTATAAAAAATCTTTACAGGATTAAAAAAGTATTAAAAGAAACTGAATTTGTGATTACTAGCGTACCAATACTTTATTCTAGAATTTTAAAGTTATTTACGGAACTGGCGACTGTTCCTTATTAGAGTTTTCAACAAAACTGTCTATTGCTGGTAGCATGATTTCATTTTCAAATTACGACTTCGCATTCGATGAAAAGCCATGAACATTTAAAATACGTTACTTTGAATCATTCATAAAGCAAGTATCTCTCATATACAATGTGAAATGTACAATGATCAAAATTGGCATTTCTGAAAGCATTGTTAAGAAAGATATTCAGACTGGTAGCACTAGTAGAGACACTGCATATAACCTACCTAAGGTTTCAGTAATTTTTATCCTGTTTCAGTAATACTGGCTCAGAAATTATCATGTGTATATACTTGGGTTTTATTTCCTATATGCCAGTGATATAGCCTTTTGGCACATGATTTTCTTTAACAGCAAGATGGTTGCCCTGTGTAGCTGGTTTCCTTAAAAACTATTTTTAGTTCTATGATCGTTTCCTGTGATATTTTTTGACCTTCCAAAATTTTCACATTATTGCACCAAACATAACAGTTTTCCTTAGAAAGAGAAAGAGACTTTTTCAAGTACTTTCTATGCTTTCTTATTATTTGTAAAATTGCATAATAGTGTCCTAGTAACACTGGAAATAGCTTCTGGCCTCCATCATGTTTCTGTGACAAGATATTTGATAAAAAGCAACTCTGATTCATTTATTATGGCAGAAAGATACAGCTTTCTTGTCTTCTTTTTCTTGCCTTGAGCTCAGATTTTCAGAAACACATATTTAAGAAATGACTTACAGGTAGTGCCCATGTCATCTACGCTACCATTCAACAGAATCCAGAAATTCACCCAAATGCTACCTAGACAAAACTACAGGATGATTTCTCTTTTTCCCCTTTCCAATTTTAACCAGACTGTTTTACTACCCTACAAAGCCAGTCTTTCACATTATGTTGTACTGCCTATATGCCAAATGGTTCTCTTTAAACAAAAGCAGAAAATATTGCAACACTCCTTTCTCTGTAAATAACTTCTTGGCAAATATTTTTATTTTTACTGATACACTATCAGACCCTAGCAATTTGAAATTGGATTAGAATAGGGCATTTTACTTAAAAGTATTTTATATTATGAACATAAAAAAGCACATTAAAGATTGGCTTTCTGAATTAGAACAGTATCAAGACTTGCCCTCCATAAAAACACAAAATACAATTTTAAAACCATTTATATGGAAATCAGAATGATCTTAACTTGAAACCAAATGGCTAGATCTTAAACACATGGTATCATGAGGAAGGCGTGGGGAACAGGCTACGCCCACATTAAGATGGGGTTCAGGGCAGTCCAAAGACCTCTGTGCACCATGATCTCACAAAGAGTACATGTAAATGCTTCTAGAAACATGGAGAAGCCATCTCAACATTTATTATTAATACACAGTGACTCTGTGACAATACCTGCCATCTAATATAGATGCACAGGGACTTTTAACTCACCCTAGATATATTTTAAATTGTTTAAAAATAAATAGTTTTGCAAAAAAATAGTTTAAATGTCTTGCATTAATTTGATAAGTTTACAACTCTGTAATAGTTCTTAATCCAAATAGCTTACAATGAACACTTAAATTATATTATTACAGTATACTCCATATTCCATCTTATTAGGTGAAAACATATCAGAAAATGAGAGGAGTCTTTGTCACAAGGTACAATCAAACATTCCACCAAAATTAAGTACCTTTTCCCCTTTAAGTCAAAATATCATAACAGATACTATGGCATTGTGCCTTTTCTTGGTAATTCTCAGTTGACTCTAAAAAACAAAGAGAGAAAAAAATGGGGATACTGCTTATGTCTGAATGACAACGCTATTACATTTGATCTGAGACCTTTACTCTTGTTTTTAAATGGGGGTAAGAGATAGGAAAACCGAGGGACAAAGGAAGAAATATCTTAAATTACATGCTTCGTCTGAGAGGGAAACATTTCCTTTAAAGTTATGTAGCTAGAAACATCTTCTGGATGGAGCAATTCCGAAACACTAAAGAATCATGCAGTAAATAAACACTGCATTTCAAAATAAAAAGTATTGGAGGTAACATACTCCACCCCCGCCCAAAGGACTGACTCAGAAGAGATGAAAAAACTAATGATGTCAATTTACTAAGGACTTAAAAAGAAACAAATAGAAAACCTATTTTTAAAGGTCAGTATATACGGTAGGCAAACACTTCCATACACCTGATTGGGTTTTAATATTTTTCTTACATGGTGCTCCACAATCTCCACAGTTCGTCAACTCAAGTCACTGGGTTTTTTTGGTTTTTTGTTTTGTTTTTTTGGTGGGGGGGAAGGAAGGGTCAAATCTAGCACATCTCAATAGTGACTGCATAAAAGAAAAATATAAACCCAACTTTAAAACAATGTTTTCTTTCTATTCAAATCAATTTAAAACTTTATATAAACTTTATGTTGCAAGAGGATCTAGTCCATTTATGAAAATCATTTCTACATCAAGTTCACCCAAGAAAATGTTGACTAAGCTAAAGAAATCACAGATAAAACATTTTACCAAAGGAAAGTATAGATAACAATAAAACTGCTTAACACCGGAAACTATGATCATCTAGTATTTCTTTAATAGTTCTAGTTCCATTAGGTCTTTATATGTTACGCCAATTTGTACCAGAGTTTAATGACAGAAAAGGCAACAATTTCTAAATTGGTGGTATACATTTCTTTACAATTCTGTAAGGCCATTTATTAAAACAGACAAACCACAAGATGAAAATGAAGGCAACAGAAAAGTCCAACTTCTCACAACCAACATAACAGCACAACCTTAAAAATAATTTAGAACTGAATGTTGTAAAAGATATGTAGCAGATCTCTGTTCCATTACCCAAGATTATGTCAGTTCATAATTCTAAATAAATCCTTCTGAAGTATGAAATTAAAAATCATTTTCAGTGTAGGTGTGACCTCTGTGACTTATCACACGGCTATGTTTACTCAACACTATCTTTGAAAACGGGCCATTGAAAGAGACATAACAATGTTCATTCTATAAGTTTCATTTAACTTTACTTAGGATTGAATACACATGAAATGTGCTTTTAATGCATAAAAATCACAGTGGATAGCAGCAAAGGACTGGGGGCGGGGTGGGTAAGGAGAATCTGATTAATTCACATTGTGATTATTCTGCACACTGATGGAAGATAGTTCACTCTTCTAAAACCTCAAGACTTCCCTTTTTAAAGAACCAAAGTAAACCCAAGACACCTTGCCGACACTTGCCCACCCCTAAACGAACTGGTTACTCTTTTACACATAAAACTGAAACAGTATGGCAGCAAAAGATTTTGATAGCAATGGAAAGTCTGTAAACTGTATTCCAATCTCTTTTCCTTCCTCCCCAAGTGCAAGACGCAGGGTTCTCAGAGCCTCTCAGTAGTGCTTCTCCTGTAAATAATCCTTCATTTTGTTTGGCAGAGGCAGCTTCTGAATCAGGTCTATTCTGGTGTACTGACGGATGACGAACCGGCACAGGTACTGCAGGGAGCGCACCTGCATGAAGCGCGACACGGGGTTGGTCAGCCTGACGGGGTAGGTGGCCGAGCCCGGCAGGCGAGACCGGGAGTAACAGAAGGCCCCGTTCTCGGAGTCCCTGACTGAGTGCTCGATCAGGTCCACGATAGACGTGTGTCCTTCCACGTCCGGCTGTTCATAAAAGCTAAACCTACCATTTGAATGTTCGATTCTAGTGTGAAGGGTCTTGCCATGCGAGCGGAAGCTCAAGCTTAAAAGGTAGCGGTCGTCAGAACTGTCCCGAACGAGGAAAGAGCCATCCGGCACGTTGGCCAGCTTCCCTTCTGCCTCCCAGCGAGTGATGGGGCCCCAGTACCATCCCTGTTTTGCAAGTTTCTTCAGCTCCTCCGTAAGGCTTGTCACGACCATGGGACCACTACTCTGCACTGAGTCATAAACTCTGGCAACCCCGGGGGCAGAGTTAGGATCGAAATTCAAGTGACAGCGCATACTTTCGGCCACGTGGGCGTCGGAGCCGGCGAGCCCGCCGAAGTTCCTTTGGATCTGATTCGTCTGCAGGGGAGGTAGCAACGGTGAGAGTGGCGGGGCGTCGTCGGGACTCGCCCTCGGGCTCTGCAGCACGACTCCCGTGGTGCCGATCAGCAAGCCGTTCACTGACTGGTCCACGAAGATCTCTGGGGCCACCACGAGGTCCGGGTCTACCTGATTCTCGTCTTCGGGGAAGGAGCCCCCTCCCACTGGAGGAGGGACCGCGGAGACTTCCATGGGGGAGGAGCCGTCCAGACAATAGCCGCGCGGTCCTTCCAGAGGGTACATCCCCTCCTCCAAAGGCACAGTGTACTGAATGTAGTCCTGAGGCACGAGTCCGATAACGACAGGCACATGTTCTTCCAGGTGGAGATGCAGGTCCCCATCCTGAGACTCAGAACTCTTGAGCGAGTTCGTCTGTTCTTGGCACGCGGTGTCGGCCTGGAGGTCGTGGAAGTCCTTGCGCACGCCATTCAGGGCCGGGCCCGGGCCAGGCGAGTGGACCAGGGCCTTGACCCTCACCTCCATCTTGATGCATGTCTCCTCCGACGCGGTGGGGCGCAGGGGCCACGGCGTGGGGCTGTAGTGGTGGCTGCGCAGCGAGGTGGACCTCATGGGCCTCTGCGCCCTCACGTCCTTGAAGACGATGGGGGCCGAGGAGGAGGAGAAGGTGTCCTCGTCCGCGGAGCCCCCGGAGGGCGCACCGCCCTTGCCCTTCGGCTTCTGTTTCGCAGACAGCCGTCTTTTCAACGTACCCATTAGGCTTTCACTTTTTGATCTGCTCTTTCCGCCTTTTTCATCTTCACTGTTGAGATCACAGCTGGCTATATCTTTCCCATAGCAGCTACCAAATAAGGAATCCTCTTTTCCAAAGTCACTGGCTAGTGATGGTTGTTGTACAACCATAAAATCCGCTTCTTCTTTACTTTTATTCAAGTTGAAAGATTTCCGGAAGGTTTTAAGACTAATCTTCTTCATTCTGACTAGTTACCTAATCCAAGTGAATCAATTTCTCTCTGGAATATTATCCTCGAACATCTGGAGAGGCTGCACGCAATGCTGCATCTATGTATTTTTCCCGCTTCATTTACCCTTTGGAGCCATTTTCTAAAAAAATGCAAAAAATAAAAAATGTTAGAAGGCCACATTAAAAAATATCTCCACAAAAAGTTTTATTTTAGTCACTTTCAATCCTTTAGCTTCTGAACAAGGATGCCTGAGTATGTTTATAAGAAGGTAAGCTCCACTAAGACATAGTTTTTCCATTTCACATAGCACAATGCATCACTGCCTACTACCTGATCAGCACTGGACAAATATTTGATAATGCTTGAAGAGCAACTCCGACTCTACCTCTTTCCTTTCTGCACCTTACTTTGATTTTACCCTAATTACGGTTCGTGTTCCTTACTTCCTAACACAGCTCTAACAGAGCCACTCATCCTCTTCACACTGATCCACACCGTCCCCGGCCTCTCCAGCTACCAAGCTACCAGCCTGTGTCCTGCAAACGGCCAGCACTCAACAGAGAAGGCCCCACATCCGTAATAAGCCTCATCGATTCTACAACAAGCTATACGTATTTTTAAATATTCAAACATCTGTAAAAATGAACTAAAGCAGTCCCATCATCTGTGATGAGTTATCTAGGAAAAGCCTGGAAATGTCCTTCTAGAGCCATGAGTTAGTTCAGCGAGAACAGGGCCCATCCACCTTTGCGTTGCCAGTACCCTGCACAGCCAAGAGCGCCCCGAGAGGGGTACTTGCAGCTTTAACACTTTCACCTGCAGGGAACACTCCTAACAACTAGATAAGTACAATTCATCATAGTAGTAGAAACTGCATTTATTTGTCTTAACAGGTAGAAATTGGTGACCTGAAGACTAATAAAAGCCTCCCTGTGTTAAGTGATAATTTTCTGGCTCACTAGCAATGAACCCAATTTTGTCCACCAAAAAACTGGGCATCGGTTCACACGGATATTAAGAAAACGTAACTACCAATATCCATAAAACCAAAGGCTGTGAAAACCAGACAAAACAAACATGTTTTGCCGCAACAACAGGGATGTTGCAAAGGAAGTAACGTTTACAATAATAACCGAACATCAGCAAATTCTCGATAAACGAGATCAATGGATCGGTATCCAGAATGGCTTGCATCTGGTCTGTCTGGAGCGTCACCCCCACCGCCTCCCAAACCCAAGCATGTAAATCTATTTAAAGCTCGACGTAGACGGTCAGGTCAAGACTTTCTAGGAATGGTATAAAATGTTAATTCAGATTTCTAATTATTAGAGAAGTGCAAATCAAAACTACATTGAGGTACCACCTCACATCTGTCACAACGGCCAACACTAAAAAGTCTACAAATAAAAATGCTGGAGAGGGTGTGGAGAAAAAGGAAACCCTCCTGCACTGTTGGTGGGAATGTAAGTTGGTGCAGCCACTGTGGAGAACAGTATGGAGGGTCCTCAAGAAACTAAAAATAGAACTACCATACGACCCAGCAATCCCACTCCTGGGCACATATCCAGACAAAACTCTAATTCAAAAAGACACATGCACCCCTATGTTCATAGCAGCACTATTCACAATAGCCAAGACATGGAAGCAACCTAAGTGTCCATCAACAGATGAATGGATAAAGAAGATGTGGTAAACAGATACGATGGAATAGTACTCAGGCATAAAAAGGCACAAAATAATGTCATTTACAGCAACATGGATGCAACTTGAGATTATCATACTAAGTAAAGTAAGTCATAAAGAGAAAGACAAATACCATATGATATCACTTATATGTGGAATATAAAATATGACACAAATGAACCTATCTAAGAAACAGAAACAGACTCATGAACACAGAGAACAGACTTGTGGTTGCCAAGGAGGAGAGAATTGCGGGAGGGATGGAGTGGAAGGCTGGGATTAGCAGATGCAAACCATTATATATAGAATGGATAAACAACAAGATCCTGCTATATAGCATAGGGAACAATATTTAATGTCCTATGGTAAACCATAATGGAAAAAAAAATTAAAGAATGTATATATGTATAACTGAATCACTTTGCTGTGCAGCAGAAATTAAAGCATTATAAATCAGCTGTACTTCAATAAAAAAAGAGAAGAAAAGTTCAGTTTCAATCTTAATTATGAAGCCTTTTGTTTTTCTACTGCTGTGCCTCGTTTATGCTATTTTCCTCCTCCTGATAAATGTTCTCTTCTTCTTTCCTAATCCACCTTTCAGGGAATTCCTTAAAAAATATACTTCCTCCTTAAATATTCTCTGATCACCCAGCCAGAAAGGAGTTCCCTCCCTTTTCTGGACTCCAAATACTCAACCTGTACCTCTTTAACAGTATGTCACACAGTGACTTAGAACTGCTTGTATTCTATTCATGTCTTATCTCTCCAACCAGACTGTAGTACTAAAAAATAGAGACCATGTCTTATTCGTTTTTTATATTCCTAACCAGGAACTATCATTAGATACTTAATATACACTGCTTAAACTCTTTGATACCAAATAAATATTCCTTAGCTGTCAAGTAAATGGATAGAAAAATCCACACTGTGCAAAACTGGCTAAATCTCCTCTTATCAAAATAAAGCACTCCATATGGCTGATTCGCTTTGTTGTGCAACAGAAACTAACACAGTATTGTGAAGCAATTATACTCCAATAAAGATCTAATAAAAAAATAAAGCACTCTATCTCCTATAAGAATCAAAAGTCATTATTACAAATGATCAAGGATTGGCAATTCCACGTAAAAAAAGACACACAGAAAAACACGTGTCTATCTGTTAGCAAGCTCTACCATACGGGTAATGGGTGTCTACTCCCATACTTCACATGGTATGTGTTCAGACATGTGAAAACTACTGAAGAAATTCCACCAAATAAATACTAGTAAAGAGAAGGAAGTAAATATACTAAATTACATCCCACCCCCCAATACTTAGTACCATGTAGTTGTATAAGTACATCTAAAAATAAAAAGTATCTTTGATCTCACAAGTTGAGGCTGGGTGAAAAGTAGCATAACAATGGCATTACCTATATAAGTACTACGCTGTCATCAGGTCCAAAAGAAACATAAGGTTGTCCTCAGTCTCAGAATATCACAGTAGGGGCTACAGACTGTCCTTTCTGCTTGTAAGCTGCTTTTCCTAAAGTCCTCTACTGCCCTTTCCCCCTCGCATTTGTAAGATACTCTACTGGATCCAAGAG
Organism: Globicephala melas; assembly: GCF_963455315.2. Classification (NCBI taxonomy): domain Eukaryota; kingdom Metazoa; phylum Chordata; class Mammalia; order Artiodactyla; family Delphinidae; genus Globicephala; species Globicephala melas. The sequence continues at coordinate 22,893,440 of NC_083326.1, read as the reverse complement.
GAGTTAAGATGTGTGATTCAAAACTAAGAGATGAAATCTGTGAGCTCCAAGATGGGTGAAAGAAAACGACAGGTACACCAATATGTATAAAATAGATAACTAATAAGAACCTGCTGTATAAGAAATAAAATAAAATTCAAAAAAAGAAAAAAAACGATAGGAAGAAACTGGACAGACACAATCTGATAGAGTATCTTTAAGCAGTCAACTACGAACATGACCAACGATTAAAAGCCCTAAGTCAGACCAGACTGTAAATAAAGACACAGGGGAGGGCATAGTGATTCCTGATTCTGCTTCCTAGCTGCACCCTAACCTGCTGCATGCTAGCGTGTGGGTAAAATTCACGAGTGGGTCTTAGTGGTTCTGCCAATCTGCTGAACTCACAGACCAAATACTCTATGTTCCTTTCTCTACCTGTCACTTTCCTCACACCCTCAAAGGAGTTCTGACCTACAAAAAAGGTCTTCTGTCTTCAGAGAAAACTCTGTACATGGGAAGAATGCACCTCAGTGGTAACAGAGCCAGTGGCCCTAAGGTCCCGGTACTCACCATTTCCTGGGAGAGGCTGCCTGGGCCGTGCAGACACAAACCAAGTAAAGTAAAGAGGACAATCGTTGGTAACTGTGACAGATACCATGAAGGAAAGGGAGGCTATCAGAGAACACCAGGGTTCCTACTTTAGGCTCCATAAACACATAAGACACGTATCCAAGGCCTCTCTGACAGCCAAATATTTAGGCTAAGGCTGGAATGATGAGAAGGAGCCAGTCGTGCAAAGGAAGGCTGAGTGAACAACTTTCTAGATTGAGGGAAGAGCATGTGCAAAGGCCCTGAGGTGGGAAACTGCAGATGCAAAACTGAGAAGCCCAGTGTGCCCGAACTCCAAGGCGTGAAGGATGAGTGGGCACAAGACAGGCACGGCAAGGTACCTGGGTCTGGTTCGAAGTGCAATGAGAAGAACTAAAAGGTTTCAAATATGAACATGGTCTAGTTTATATATGCACTTCCCAGTTTTGAGACCACACATCATCCTCTCCAACACAGACACAAACCCATCAGGAGTGTACCTTTGTTGACAAAACCAACCAAAAAAGCCCACAAAGAACCCAGGGGTCTCAAACTGCCTCATCTGAAAAACAGACGAACAGTTTCTGAATAACAGTAAGATGCTAACCACGCGGAGCTGTTTGGAGATCTCGGGGAGGCTATCCCAGTCCTCCTCACAGGCCGCATGCCTCTAAAATTCTTCTAACAATGGATGGGTGGGGAGAGTTCAAGTTCAACATAAAGCACTGGAGAGACTCAAACATGAGTCAACTGCATATAAAGGTTTTATTCATAGCTAGTTTCCATTTGCAAGCAATTCTTCATAATGCCCCAATTTTGTGATATAATTTTAGTGAATTACATTCAATTTCAATTCTGGTAGGAAATAGTTGTCATTTCAAACCCTTCAGGGTCCACCATTTATGGATAGGCCAGTCATTAGAAATGTGTGTGTGTGTGTGTGTGTGTGTGTGTAGGTGTGTAGACACAGTTAATGCAGCTAGGAACACATACAGACTCATCCCGAGGTTGCACGGAGAACATCTGCAGCACGTGCCCAAGCTTTAGGGATTCACAACTAAGTAAGTTCTGAAAAGTAGGTTCAGAGGACGAAGAAAGATTCAGAACATGAAGTGGAAAGGAGGCCTGAATAAGAAAGAACACACTGCAGGATCCAGGCAGCCTATAAGAAGGCAACAGCCTCATCTCCTGCCCACATACACTCTGGTCTTCCTCGAATCCAACTGCCAAACTGCAGGAAGAGTAAAACCCGAAAGAGCTTTCCATCTCACCCAGTGAAAAACAGGTCTTTACAGTGGGCTGCAAGGCCGCACATGATGTCACGCCCCCATTCCTATACCACTCCTCCCTTGCCCTCTCCACTCGCGTCCTGGTGCTCTGAGAATACTAGACACGTGCTGCCATTGAGGGCCTGGGCGCTGGCTGCAAACATTACACAACCAACTCCGCCCCCGCCACTTCTTTCAAGTCTTCACGACTGTCACTTTCTCAGTGAGACCTGCCCTGATCATGCCATTTAGGCTGCAACACAAACCCGCTTACCATACTCACTCATTTTCCCTGGCAGACAACAGAACTGTCTTAGTAGGTTCTCCGTCACTCTCCCACCTCTTTAAAGATCATAAGCTTTACAAAAGTAGGGATATTAACTCTGCCTTACTCACTGATGTGTCCCAAGCATCCAGGAGCACAGCACGGGCATGGGAGGTGCTCAGTAACTATGAGTCAATAAATGCTAGACATGCAAACCTAATCAGGTATGGTGAACGGATCCCCTGCCCATCTTCACCTTCCTCACTCCCCACCTCAAGCAATAATTCACCATCATTTGGGAAAATGTTACAACACTTCTTAACATGGTCAATAAATTCTACACAATCTGGCTATTTTTGATGATTTCTGCTCCATTCACATTCACCATATTTTCACTCAACACACAACTTCTTAACATACTGCTCCTTTGATTTGAACTGTGTTTTTTTTTTTTTCCATTCTCCTCCTTGACTAATTCCTTCACACATCAGCTCACCTGTCAGTTCCTCAGGGAACATACCTTACTCTTCCTGATTAGGTGAAATCCCCCAATTACAATGATCTCAGAATACTGCACACCTCTCTGGCCTACGATTTTTATCTGGGATGTATGCTTACATCTGTTTGTATGATTATTCGATTAATACCTATCACCCCATCAGACTATGATTGACACAAAAGCAGAGACTATGTCCATTCTTTTCCCAGCATGTTATCGCAGCACCTAGCTTGTATCTGGCCCAAAGAAGGCACTCAATAAATATTTGCTGAATAAACAACAAAGTAAAATGAATGAGAACACTGGCCCACAATGACAGGCGACTTGATGCTGATGTATTTAATTGCCTCAAGAGCAGAACTGGTAACTGCCTCTGATGTGGTAAGTATTACATTTAAATTACCCTTAGTAGATCTGGGGTTCAAATGGTTCTGCTTCCCACTATCACATCCATTTCATAGAAAACAAGACTGATAACCACAGTAAAAGTACTTGGTAATTATCTACTTGATAATTATTCCTTTTCCAACTACCAACCCATATGCAACTTAATATAACATTCAATAAACAAAATTCAATCCTAAACATTAGAAACTACAAAAAGTTCTAGTAGGCCATATGGTCTTTATCTCTTCCCTTCATTTTCTAGGCAAAGATTACTCTGGAATTTTTAAGAGTATCTGTTTTTCTGTTTGCACTTCTAAAAATACACGCCATCTTTTTATAGGATTACCATCTGTCTCATCATGCCGAAGTAAATGTTCTGAATTAGTTTCACTGCTTTTCTAATTGTAAAATTTTAAGTTTACACATATACTTGAAAATGTGTATAAAGGTTCAAGGGGAAGTTTTAGACATGAATACTTTATCCATACAGGCAGAAGATAATATCTTCAAATAATTTCACAATCTCTTTTTTAAGGAATGATTGGAGGTAGTCATGCTTGCCATTGTAAAATGAAAAAACTTAAAGGACAACATCAAAACAACTACCTAAGCTTCAACAAACAAAATAGCGTTATTATTGCCATTTTAAAAGTGAGGAAACTGAGTCTCAGAGAGATTAGAACTTGCCCAAATAAGTTAAATAATTTGCCACGAGGAAAACTAGCAGATCCAGAATTTGAACCTGGATGCTGACACCAAAGCTCACGTTTCCCCTATAACAAGCTGCCTTGTTGGTCGTGCTCGTGCTTAAGTCAGTGGTTCCCAAACCTTCCTGTCTTGGGACCTTTTTGCCCTTTTTAAAACTACTGAAGGCCACAATAAAGCTCTGTCTCTGTGGGTTATATCTACTGAAATCGTTTCTTAAAAGTTAGTTGCCCTGGGCTTCCGTCGTAGCGCAGTGGTTAAGAATCCACCTGCCAATGCAGAGGACACGGGTTCGAGCCCTGGTCCGGGAAGATTCCACATGTCACGGAGCAACTAAGCCCGTGCGCCACAACTACTGAGCCTGCGAGCCACAACCACTGAAGCCCGTGCACCTAGAGCCCGTGCTCCGCAAGAGAAGCCACCTGCGCACCACAACGAAGAGTAGCCGCCGCTGGCAGCAACTAGAGAAAGCCCATGCGCAGCAACAAAGACCCAACACAGCAAAAAAAAAAAAAAAGTTAGTTGCCCTGGGAAATCTGAAACCATATCAAGAATTTCTTTACTCTGTTACATTTAATCCCTATTAGAAATTAGAGATTTAATAAAAATATTTATTAATTCATTTTTAAATGACAATTTACTCATTACATGTTAACATAAATAATTTTTCAAGAAAAATAAATACATTTTCCCAAAACAAAAATTCAGTGAGAGAAGTAGTACTGTTTTACATTATTGTAAATCTTTTCTCTGTCTGACAAGACAACTGCACTCGTCTGTGTTTGCAGTCAATCTGTTACAATATGTTGTTTCAGTTAAAGTGTAAGAAGAAAATCCAACCTCCTACAGATATAGAACTGGAAAGGGGAGGATATTTTATTTAATAACCTTTTCATAACTGTGGATAGTCTTCTTGTGATACTAGAACAAAATCAAGTGCTAGTTTCCTAAAAGTTAGTAGTGCTAAGAAATCTACAGCCATATCAAGAATTTTTTACTCTACTACATTTAAATCCATTGGTCTCGGTGACATTTTGAATGAATCCTTTATGCAGGCATGATTTTTTAACATCAGGTATTAGTTATTTCATTATACAATATCAAAAAATTACATTTAATATCACCACTGATCTCATCAGAAAAGTCTGTAAGTACTGGGAAGCAGTTAAGCAAACAGTGGTAGATAGAAGTTTTCCACAATTCTAACTTTTGCTTGAATCTAACATGGGCAACGATATTGTCAGTGAAGAGAAAGGCTTTACTTTGACCATTTATAAGAAAATATCGACTGAACACTCAAGTTGATTAACCATAGTTTGTCTGTCAATTGTTCTTTTAGGTAAAAGTGGCGTGTCATGAAAGAGCAGCTAGTTCAGTAAGTAACTCAAACAATGGCACAAGGCTTCGCTCAAGACACCTTCGTTAGCATGTGGTACAAGTGCTTCCTACGCACTTCCATTTCATCATAAGGATTTTGAAAAGGTGTGTACTCAAGGTCAAAATGTAATAAAATTAATAATTTTTATAGCTTCATCAATGACATTCTTAAATGTAACTGAAATTTTCTTCTTACTACAAGTGCTTGGAGGTGAAGAACATATGACTACTATGAGAGTTTAATACTATTACACAGTTAGTGCCATTGCTTTGTTCGTGGTAAGGCACCATCAATTTTATTCACATTGCTTTTGCACCCTCGGCAAAAATGGCGATACAGTGAAAAAGGCAAATGCTTTAGCATTATTATGAAAGGGGATCCACAAACCATACTTTGAGAACTGATAGCTTAAACTACCTGTGAAGACAGTTTAAAAGAACAAAGAGAAAGACTTTTAATGTAAGCAAAGCATCCACATTAAAAATCAGCAAGATAGGAGGTTCACTGTTGTAACCATCTCTCTGCATTTCAATTTCCAGCCAGTTTCTTAGCGTGACATGGCTCATGCCCTCCCAGGTCAGCTCCTTGAATTCTATTCCACTGCTCCTGAATCTGTCAGGTCACTACCTGCCATTACCTTTATAAAAAAGGAAAAATAAAAAAGAGACTACTAAAGTCTTTCCATAAAGGGAGAAGCAGAAATGAGGGAAAGAAACAGACCATATAAAGAAAGAAAATAAGGTCAATGGCCAATATAACAGGAGATGGAATTTAGGTCCCAATGTTTGTTATGCCAATAAATATGAATGGGATACACCCAACCATAAAAATAAAGAGACTTTCAGATCTGGTTTTTAAAATCCAATCATATGTTACATAAAAACAACACACTAAAACCAACTGCCTCATAAAGTTTCAAAACATCATAAAATTTCTATTAGCCACCTCTTTCCGATTCTCCTCTTCTTCAGCATTCCTGTGATTTTCTTATTCTATCAGCTGAATTATATCTACTTGTATTCTATTTGAGATGAGGAACACTATCACTTGGTCACTTGTTAGACCCCAGTAACTGAAATAGTTCCTGGGCATTGCTGATGCTCATCCAAACTTTTCTGAACTTAGAGTCTTTTTTTTTTTTTAAAGTTCTTCCTCCAAAAAAAGTTAATCGATTTGTAAACACTAAATAAATGCAGATGGCTAAAAAAATTTTCTGCGGAATTAGGTGTAAGCAAAACCGCTCTAAAGGACTATGAAAACGTTACTGCAAAAAATATCTCAGCCTTCGTACGAAGGTTGCTTTGCAAGTGTGATTATAATTTTACTTAAAAGAAGTGCCAAACTGGAAATCAAAGATGATGCATTATGGAAGGCTGGAGAGGACATAATTCAAACTGATAAGAGTTTTTAGTCACTGATTATTTAAAGAAAAGACATTGGTCCTACACTTGGAAATGAATGAGAGTGCATATTTACTTCTTTTAATTTAAAATAAAATGTTTAAAAGTACATGAGTGTATGTTTCAGTGCAGTTTTTTTTTGTTTTGTTTTGTTTTTTTGCAGTACGCAGGCCTCTCACTGTTGTGGCCTCTCCCGTTGCGGAGCACAGGCTCCGGACGCGCAGGCTCAGCGGCCATGGCTCACGGGCCCAACCGCCCTGCGGCATGTGGGATCTTCCCGGACTGGGGCACAAACCTGCGTCCCCTGCATCAGCAGGCGGACTCTCAACCACTGCGCCACCAGGGAAGCCCTTCAGTGCAGTTTTTCCATTAACTGATAAATACCAATCCTAATTATTTTGAGGAAAAATCCTCTAATAGAAAAGAATGAAAAAAGGCATAAGCTAACAACAACTGGCTGTCATAATCAAGAAAAAAGGGAAAATGTGTTTACACAAAATTAGAAATGGAAAGAGCAATAACTATGGATCTATGAGAAATCAAAATATGTTAAGAGTACTTTGAAATGCTATGAAAATTAACCTGCAACTCAGATGAAATGGATAATTTTATGGCAAATATATATTACCAAAATTTGTATCAGAAGAGGGAGGAATCCAAAAGAGGCTGACAGTTGTCAAAGAACCTGAGAAAGTTATCCAAGAACTACCATGGCCCTCTCTTCCCTTGGGGAGAAAAAGTAACAAGTCACTATAGATATATATCCAATACTCACTAAACTACTTCAGGGCATAGCAAGGAAAAAAAAAAAAGGCTCCCAAATTTATTTTTGAAGTCAAAAGAACACTGATACCGAAACTGGACAGAGACAACAAATTCTAAAAAACCAAAACACCAAAATCTCACTTACGAACACCGAAACAGAAATCTTAAACAGCAGCAAATGTTCAGAGCAGTGGGGGAAACAATTCAACTAGATAAGGTACATCCCAGGATGGCTGGCATGGCTGTATATTTGTAAATTTATTAGTATAATTTATCATAGATCAAAGAAGCAAAATCATATGAGCATAGCTATAAAGAACAAAAAAGATCTGAAAAAATAACATCAATTTCTGACTTCCCCCAAAAATAGTCTTTGTAAAATTGAAATAGATGGACATTTAACACGATACATATAACAAAATTATGAGCCATAATGAACAATGAAGAAATGCTGAAAGCCGGCAACAAGGATGCCAATTATCAATACTTTATTTAGCATTATTTTCAACATATTAGCCAATTAATTAGACAAGAGTAAGAAATAAGTATAAATATTGGAAAGGAGGAGACAAATTGTCATTATTTACAAGTGACATGATTGAATGAATATCTGGAAATACAACAGATGCAGCTGAGGAACTATTAGGGGGGAAAGAAGAAAACTCAGTTAAGTAACTGCCTACAAAATGTATATGTAAAAATCACTAGTAATTCTATATTTTTTTAAAGCTGGTAAGAAAATACAATAAAAGACTAGATTCTACTTATAACAGTTTTTAAAAAGATGAAATTAATTTTTAAATGTCCAGAACTTCATGAAAAACTCTAAAACTCCTCAAAGGATCATAAGAGATCTAAATATATAGAAAGACTTATCTTGTTCTTCAATAAAACAATTCAATTCTGTCAAAATATTAATTCAAGATCCCATGAAAACATCAAGGATGTCTTTGCCAGAAACCTGACAAAATGATATTGAAGTTAACTCTGACATATAAACAATGAAAAAAGTAAGGAAAATCCTAAAGGACAAATGAAGGAGGATGAGCTGCACTGGATGTCAGAACATACTGTGAGCGCTTAAACCTGGAGGGACAAGGACTAGGAAGTCAAGAAACAGACCAGACACATAGGAAAGGCTCTGTAACTACGACAGGTGGAACTACCGGAGGAAAGGTGGGTTATTAAAGAGACGATGAGAGTAGGTTGCAAAACCATTTGGGAGTGGTGGGGAAAGGAAGATTCTGACTTTATTTCTTATGTAAAAATAAATTCCAGAAGGATCAAATATGTAAACAAAATAAATAAATAAATGAAAGTTGAAGGAAACTCTTAAAAAACTTGCACTGCAAGAAAGACTTTCTATGCACAACATAAAATCTTGACTCCATAAAGAAAAAGATCGACAGATGTAACAATGCAAAATGCATAAATTTCTGGATAGCCAAAAAATGACATAAAGCCAAAAAACAAACTGGAGGAAAACTGCCAACACATATGACCAAGGATTAATTTCTGTCACATAGACCATGCTCTTAGAAATCAGTAAGAGAAAGGCACACAATCCTATAAGCAAACGGGCAAAATATACAAAGAACAGTTCACACAAAAAGAACGATGGAAGAAAAGAAGTCAAGCAAACAAGTAAGAGAGAAATCAGGCAAAGCAGGAGAGGGAGAAAATGAATTCAAGTGGCCAGTCAACACCCTAGAAGATTCTCAACTCATTCACCACAAAGAAATTAAAGGAATTTGGGCGAGATGCGAACTGTTCTACAATGAGATTGTGATGGTGGTTACATGACGGAATGCATTTGTATAAACTCAACAGACTGTACACTGTAAAGGGTGTTTCACTGTACATAAACTGTATATCAACCTTAAAAATTCACTAAAAAGGAAATTCAAAGCAAAACAAGATAATATCTTTCACCAATGAGTTTGAAAAAACTAACAACGTTGGCAAAGGTATGGGAAACTAGCACTGATAACTAATCGTTGAAGTGCAAATGGCTACAACTTGTGGAGGAGTATTTGAAAATATTTATCAAAATCTTAAAATTCACATATGCTTTAACCAATAATTATGCTATTAGGAATTTGTCTTTTGGATCCATATACATGCCGAAAACAGGAACATATGGAAAACGATGTTCGCTACAGAATTAAAAAAATAAAAACTAATATTACTTGATCATTTACCTAGTAATGGTCTACTATTGGTAAATACAGGCCGCATATTGGCCTAATATGTGCCAGGCCTTGGGTTAAGTCTTTGGAATACACTGCGTCTCGTTTAATCCTGATAACCCAGCGAGTTTGGTACTAGCACAAGAAGTATATAGCACAGTGGGCAGCACTCCTCTGAAACCAGAATGCACGAGTTCACGTATATCCCCAGGTCCACCTTTTATCGGTGTGTTATCTTAGAAATAACAGTATCAATCATGCAAGTTAGTTGTGAGATTTAAATGTGTTCGTAAATGCGATATCCTTAAAAAATGCTGACCACACAGTAAGCTATACAGGTGCTTGCAGCTAAAGGCAGTCGTAACAATAGTAACATTCCCATTGCATAAATGGGGACGCTGAGGCAGAGATCACAGCACTTGCCTAAGATCACAGAACTGATTCTACAGAACGAGTCCACTTAATCACTACACAAGACTTTTGCTGCATAATTCATTTTGGTAAAAATGTGGAATTAATCTAAATATCAGGGAGCAACAATAAAAATACACATCAAAAATCAGTGACTAGTTTAATAAATTATAATCCATCAATACGACGGAATATTATATAAAGAAAGGGGTCTAAGATATATTGTTGGAAAAAGGCAAGTTACAAAATAAAATGCAAATATGATCCCATTTGTGTACTTATTTATATGCCTAAATATGTATAGTAAATGTCTCAAAGAATATCCGAGTATCAGTGATTACACTTCTAGTGAACAGGAAATGGGATCAGGAAGCCCTACATGCAAGACATACATTTTCTACAGTAGATCTTCCTGTGGCAATGGAGCAGGTTTCACTTTACTACAGAACAATGACCACCCTCTCCCCTTACAAAAGAAAATCTGCAGCCTGTGTAAAGGAATGTGTGTCTGTGTGTTTCAGCCACCTGGTGTCATGAAAAGCAGGACTCTGATGCCCTCAGGGTCAAAGGTAAGGTCTCAACAGCTTTCCTTAATCATCCATCTCTCTAAACCTGCTTAAACTGTTCCCAGTTCTCCCCAGCTTCTTATCTCCTGATCCATCTTCCCCTTTGCACCTTGCCTTGCCTCATTCCATATACCGCACTCTCTTCTTTCAGTCTTTTGCTTCCTATTCACAACCCAGACTCTCCCAGCAGCTCTGATCCCTATGAAGACCAGGAATGAACACCTGATCCAGCCAAATCCCTGACATCAAACCACCTCGGTACCACTGAGTTCACTCCATACAAGTGGTTCTCATCATTCACTACAATTTCTGTATGTTTCCTTAACTATGCCCACCTCTTTGCCTCCCTCTCCTACAGTATTTATCACTCCAGCTCACATACTTGTCTTGACACTGATAAAACACTGCACTTCCTTGAACAGTATAAGGAGATAGCTGCAAACCACAGTAAAAACACAGGGATGAAAGATAAAGTCCTTACCCTCCAGGCCCTTAGATTCTAGTAGAGAATTTAAGTAAGCAAGCATTTGCAGAAGGGTTGTAAAAGGAACACATTAGGATGCGACCATCATTCAGAGAGACCTAACTCACACCAGGAGGAAGAGGGGAGGTGTCCTGTCACTACGACTACTACCACCACCACAAGCACCACCCACTAGGAGGTTATTATGCACTAAAATGCACACTAATCTCCTTGAATTCTCACAAGAACTCTGTTTGGAAGGTCCTATCTTTATCTCCATTTTATAGAAGAGTAAACGAAACCTTAGAATATTTAACAATTGGCCCAAAGTCACAAAGGAAGTTGCCAAGCAATAGACACAAGAGCCGTCACGTGTCACTTTATCTGTGTTAAGATAATATGGAGCCTGGGAGGACAGAGCCTTGTGGTTCTGAGCAGAGACTCTGCAGCCATCCTGCCCGAGTTCAAATCACAGCCACCACCGCCCAATGATCTTGGGCATCCATGCCTCAGTTTCCTCATCTGAAAATAGGAATTAAAAAGTATATACCAAAGGGGATCCACTTCTGGCATGATGGAAAGGGAAGCTAATAAATCCTCTCTGTAAAAAGTAACTATAAAGCTGGGCCAAACTGTCAAAAGCAACCATTTCAGCATTTTGGAGATAAACTAACAGCATACAACAGAGAAGCTTATTCATAAAAACCAGTGAACATTGGGACTTCATTAAAATTATAGACTTTTGTGTTGCAAAATGCATCATTAAGAGGAAAGAAAAGCCACAGACTGGGAGGAAATATTTGCATACCATATATCTGATAAAGGACTTGTACCCAGAACAAATATATAAAGAACTCTTTAAGACTGAATGAAAGACAAATAACCTGTTTTAAAATGGGCAAAAGACTTAAATAAGACCTTTTACCAAAGACATACAAATGGCCAGTAAGCACATGAAAAGGTGCTTAACACTACTGGTCGTGAGGACAATGTAAATGAAAACCACAATGAGACACCACCACCCACCCACTAGAAGGACAAGACCCAGCCTTCGCAAGAATGTAGAGAAACTGGAACCCTCCTGCATCACTGGTGGCAACGTAAAGTGAGTTGGCTTTTAAACATTTTTCTTTTTTCCTTATTACAGGAAAGAATGATTAAAATGCTTCACTAGATATACAGAAAACAAAGATTTATGGAAAGGCAGGTAATTTCAGACCCCTAGGAATCACTCCGTATCAGTTTATACAGATCATCTACTTCCTTTTTTCTACAGCTGTATAGTACTTGTGTATTGACGTTTTATTCTTTTTGTGGTGTCTTGGAGAACTTAAGTTTCTCACTGCATTTTAGTCGAATTTGTTAAGTCTTCCCTCATTGTAGGCCGATTCTATTGTCTTAAGAAATTCTTCCAACAATGAAAGCATGTATCTCCTGTTATTTCCTATAAAAAAGTATTAAAAGTTCTGCCTTTCACATGTAAGTCCTTGGTTAATACTTGGTTAGTACTGACTTATGTGTGAGGTAGGGATTAATTTGCATTTTTCCACAGGGATAACCAATTGGCTCAACACATTAACAGAAAAATACTGACCCTCATAAGAATCAAAGAAATGCAAATTAAAATAGTAGTGATTTTTCACAAGTCAAATCAGCAAAGATTTTTCTAAATGATGATGTTCCCTACTTAAAAATGTCTTAATATAGTTGTAAAAAATCACTTGGCTATATGCAACTCTTAAAAATATTCATACTTTGACCCAATAATGCTAGTTTTATAAATCTTGAATATGAAAACAAAACATAACAATGTCCCCTGCATTATTATGTGGTGAAAAATAAATTTAAATTAAAAAAACCAGAAACATTCTGATTTCCAACATATGAGAACCGTAAACAAAATTCTTACACATCTACACAATGGAACTTTAGGGAACCACTAAAATTGATATTTATACAGTTAAAAATAACATGGGGGAAAAGTTCATATTGTTCATTTGTTAAGTGCAAAAACACAGGAAACAAAATCTTATGTAAAGTGTGGCCTCGATTATGTAGAAAGAATAGGGAGGAAAATCAGACCAGAAAGAAATACAGCATAACTGTCAACTGGATCATAGAAGACTTTGTAAATATTATTTTCGATACCTTATTTTCAAAATATTCTATAATAAACATGGAGTGTTTTTATAAGGATAAAGTCTGTAAATTTGTTTGTTCTTAAGGTACTTTTTAAAAGGGAATGGCTGAGTAGATCCATCAGGTCAGAGCAGAATGCAAGGTCTTTTCTTGGCTTTTGTACCTGGCATGACTACCAAACAGAAAAGTAAATCAATAGTTAAGAATATTGCATTATTTTTGTTTTATTACAAACTAGACAGCCCCCTCCTCCTCAGCCCACTTAAAATAACTTTTTGCAAATCTGACGTTACTTTTTATTTGGTGTATGAAATATTCAAAGTTTAAATGCTAAGAGTAATAACCCCACCAGCTCTTCAATGACCCTCTTCCCTCCCTACTTCAGCTTATATCCCATGATTAATCACCATCATTCCACAGCTCATACCTTCAATTCCCTTCCCCCATTCTCACTCTGAAAAACTCCCCTGGCAAAACCACAACACCCGTTAAATCTGACTCTCCCTGCGCCACTCCTGCACCCTTATAGGGAACGTGGCTGGAGAAACACGTGACCACTCTGGCTGGTCTCACTTCGTAGTCATCACCATGAACCTCAGATGGAGCCTTAATGCCGCCTGGAAATCAAACCACATTCCACTGGTCCATTCACCTCTCACTTTCCTTGCCGACGATGTCACATCTTTCCTCATACCTCCAACACCTATTCCCCCATCTTCAAGCTCAGCAGATGGCCCAGTGTCCTATTTCACAGAGAAAACTAAGAACTTCAGAAGAAAACTGCAGACTCTGACACCACATCAACCCACATCCATCCTTTATTATATACATCCACGCACCTTTCTACCGGGCCCCCTCCACTGGTGTGCTTGGTCTCCTTCTGCTTCCAAAAATTTCCCTCTACTGGATCACTCCTAAAAATGTCACTTCTCATAGACACAAATAAACTTGTCCTGACCCCACTTTCCCCACAATCTATGGTTCTACCTCTTCAATCCCCCTGCAGCAAAACGCCTTGGGAAAATCATGCATACTTGAGATCTACAATTCCCTTTCTCCCATTTTCTCTTAAACCCAAGCCAGAGACCTACTATACCACCATTACACAGAAACTGCTTTTGCCAAGGTCACTCATAACGTCTCCATTGCAAATCCGGCACTGGCTCTCAGTCCTGATCTTACACACTCTACCAGCAGCATCTGATACAGCTGGTCACTCCTCAGATGCTCAGCCTCTAATCTCTTAATGTTGGGGCACCCTGCACTCAGACCCTGGTCATTTCTTCTCTATCTACACTCACGTCCCTCAGCAATGTCATTCATTCTCATGCATGGAATAATGATGCGTCATCCACTCCCAAACTTTTATCTCTTTATTTAGCCCAGTTATAGTCAACTCCCCTCTTGACTTTGCTGCTGCGCTATCTTATAGATATCTGAGACTTAGCATGTTCAAAACTAAACTCTGGACTTTTCCCATCCCACCCCCAAACCTGCTCTACCTGCAGTTTTTCCCACTTTCACTTATGGTTGCTCCATTCTTCCAACTGCTCGGATCAAAACCTTCAGAATCACCCATGGCTTTTCCTTCTCTCACTCCACATCCAATAGCTCAGGGGTTCCCAACCCCCAGGCCTCGGACTGATACCAGTCCTCAGCCTCTTAGGAACCGGGCCGCACAGCAGGAGGTAAGCGGTGGGCGAGCGAGCGAAGCTTCATCTGCCACTGCCCATCATCGTTGCTCGCGTCACTGCCTGAACCATAACACCTCCCACACCGCCAGCCCCAGCCCTGTGTCCGTGGAAAAACTGCCTTCCATGAAGCCAGTCCCTGGTGCCAAAAAGGTTGGGGACCGCTGCAACAGGTCACAAAATCTCAATTCCTATCTTCAAAATGTATGCAAAATCCAATCACTTTGGGGTCCAATCTCCACACTGGACCAAGCTGCTGTCCTAACTTGCCTGCATCACTGCAACGGCCTCCTAATTAGTTTCCTGCTTTCCCCTCTGTCCCCGCCCCCACCCCAGTCTTCTTTCAACACTGCACTGGTGCTCAGGGAACTGGCACCAGATGCCTGTCACTACCCTGAGTAACAAAGTCCTGTATCTCTGACCCAGGAGTCTCATGTCTTCTGGCAGCAACCATGAAACTGTTTCTGGCTAACTTGATAGCTTGCAAGGAGGGTAAAATCTCCAACTCCTCACTAAATAACTGAAATGTAGTAAATGTAATAGAATTGCTTTCACTTCTTTTAGATCCTCTGGATCTTCACATAATAAGCTTTATTTTAAAAAGCAATATGGGGACTTCCCTGGTGGCACAGTGGTTAAGCATCGCCTGCCAATTCAGGGGACACGGGTTCGAGCCCTGGTCCAGGAAGATCCCACATGCCGTGGAGCAACCAAGCCTGTGTACCACAACTACTAGGCCTGCGCTCTAGAGCCCACGAGCCACAACTACTGAGCCCACGCACCAAAACTACTGAAGCCTGCGCGCCTAGAGACCATGCTCCGCAACAAGAGAAGCCACCACAACTAGAGAAAGCCCACGTGCAGCAACAGACCCAACACAGCCAAAAATAAATTTAAAATAAATAAATTTATTTTTTTAAAAAAGCAATATGAATATTTGCATGGCTACAAAAGGTAGACAGAGACATTTAAACATAATCAAATTAAGAAAAGTAGACTTAAAGTTGCCATATAATTTAAAATTAAGAATGAATTTATAATTACAGCAAAAGCTCTAATAAATTTTCTATTTTTAACATCTTTATTGGAGTATAATTGCTTTACAGTGGTGTGTTAGTTTCTGCTGTATAACAAAGTGAATCAGCTATATGTATACATATATCCCCATATCCCCTCCCTCTTGCGTCTCCCTCCCACCCTCCCTATCCCACTCCTCTAGGTGGTCACAAAGCACTGAGCTGATCTCCCTGTGCTATGCGGCTGCTTCCCACTAACTATCTATTTTACATTTGGTAGGGTATATATGTCCATGCTACTCTCTCACTTCGTCCCAGCTTACCCTTCCCCCTCCCCGTGTCCTCAAGTCCTTTCTCTATGTCTGCATCTTTATTCCTGTCCTGCCCCTAGGTTCATCAAAAACACTTTTTTTTTTTTTTAGATTCCATATATATGTTAGCAATATGGTATCTGTTTTTCTCTTCCTGACTTACTTCACTCTGTATGACAGACTCTAGGCCTAATAAATTTTCAAGTGATTCAAATCCCACTTTGTGGGCTATATACAAAAATACAATGTAGCACTAAGTTCGCTACATGACACTGCGTGAGTCTCAGATTCCCCATATAAAATAAAGAGGCTGATCTCTAAAACACATCAAGCTCTAAAATTATCTGATTCAATGAAAACAAAAATATGCAGACTTAGAAATTTAACCTGTAGAGAAGTTTTGTGAGCACTTCTAAGTATCGTTTCCTATAATTGTGTTCAACACATTGCTATTAAATTGAATATAAAACAAATGTTCATAAATTCAATCATTTAAACTGTTAATGGAGCTGGCTTATAAGATTTGATTAATGAAATAAACTCACTGTCAATTTTTTGATTCAGATTTTAACATGTTGTATTTAAAAAGTAGTGCACCTATTACCAATTCATTACTGTCTTTATGTATATACATGCTAATTTTTAAAATGTATACATTTTTACACCTTTCCAGGAACTTACCAATGTTTTAGCTAAAAACATAGTAAATCCCTAGTCTCACCACTTCCACTGCCTATAAGAAAGTATTAAACCATTGGTTAAACTACGAAGTAGGTAAGTTCCTTTGAGAATTTTTTGACTAACTGTTGACAATTAAGTAGGGCCCAAATATCTGTTTGCTGTTTATTTTTATTCTGGGACAGGGGTGCTGTACCAAATAGTATAATGATGGAGTTCCTTCTCTACTTTTCTTTCTTCAAAATTTGTTCATACATAAAGTCTCTTAAATATAATGAACTACCAAAGCAAAAATTTTTAACTCCTAATGGCAACATGCACATAAAAATAATTGAAAAGTAAAACAATTGCTTTGACCGCTTTCAGCCTTTAGGTCTTAACACAAAGCTCCAATTTAAAATGAAATGTGTCAATTATGTGTTCAAGTGCTTTTGCATAGAATATGTAAGAGTTTTTCATTCAATCTGCATTAGAGAATAAGAGATTTTAGTTAAAACAATCTTTTCCTCATTTTATATAAGTATACCTAATAAAGAAGAGCAGACTGGGGTACAAAAAGTAATCCACAAAAGATTTATCAAATGTATATTAAGAGTGACTGTAAACCACATTCACTGATCATTAGCGATAAAGGGCATCCTGCAGAGCAATAATTATTCAAACGAACGATACAGTCCTATTAAGCAAATATAAAAATCTTAAAAAATGGAAAAGGTTATACACACTGTAAAATGATAACTTAATTATCAAAAGTAATCACTTATTATAGGCTGCCAAACAGGGGATCTCTTGACGCTTTTAAAATGATCCAACTTAAAAATAATCCATGTTACCCACCATAGATCAGCAGGCATTTCATAAATTAAGTTGCACAAAGTTCAGTGACATAGGTGTGGTTTCATGACAGCACTCACTGAAAACACACTGAAAAGCTTTATTTAAAGAAAAATTAGATTTGGGTTTCCCCCAAAGTAAAAGACTTTAATATTCACTGATCCTAGCAAAACAAACAAAAACTATTAAAAAGAAAAAAACTTTGGATGAGCTTCTAATGAAACATATACTTTTTTATCTCCACACACACGCACACAAAAACACAAGGACAATGAAAACTGGAAAACAAATGACAACAGAGTTAACTGGCTTAAACAAATGAGAGAAAGCTGAAATCTAAGCCTACTGGAAGGGAAGGCAACAGAAACAAGCCTAAGAAAAAATATCGCAAATCTGAAACAAGAGTCAGATGCTATTTATTAAAAAGTGGGGGTAGAACAGTTAGAAAACAAAAACTCCTATAAACCAAAATAAAAATTCAACGGAAGAAAAACTGAAAAAAATTCTCCCCCCAAAAAAGAACCAGAAAATTAACCGACTTAAATATTTGAGAAAAGGCTAAAAAAATTAATATATCAATCCAGGAGGTCCAACATCCAACAAAAAAAGAAAATGAAGGGGAAAGCATTACAGAAGAAAAATTTAAATTTTCCCCTGAACTGAAGAACACAAGTTTACACACTGAAGAATCCATGGAATGCTCAGTCCACCCAAAGAAGAAAAAATAATAATCAGGCACATCATGGTAAAATTTTAAAATCTAGACAATAGCAGAAATATACTATAAGCTTCCAGAAAGAGAAAAAAATTACATACAAATGACTGGGAAAGAGATGGCAACTGACATAGTGATAACACTGAAAGCTGGAAGTTAGTGGAGCATGTCTCCGAAATGCCAGCAGAAAGTCTGCTTCCGATGCGGCACACGTTTAGTCAGCAACCCTTCTGAGCACACGCACGTTTCCCCGCACCCCTGCAGGGCCACGTGACTGGTTCTGGCCAATGGGTTGTGAGCACAAGTGACATGCGTCACTTCTGGGCCAAATATTTACGCCAGCTTGTGACCTGTCAGCTCTCTTTTGCACCTGCTGTGGCAACCTGGAGCCATGGGGTGATATGACGGGGAACTGCAGGAAGATGCCAGAGGAGCGCCAGGCCCCCAGCAGACTGGGTGAAACCAAGCAATAAGCATTTACTTACGCACTGAGATTTCAGAGTTAATCTGCCATTGCAGCATAACCTATTCCATGCTGACTAAAACAGTAACCTAGAATTCTATACAGTCAGGCTATAAAGCAAATATTTAGAACATAGACATTTTCTGACATGCAAGGTCTCAAACACACACGCACACACACCCCATCACCTTACTAGGAAGCTACCAGGAGGTTAAACTCCATCACATCAAGGAAGTAAACCAAGAAATCGAAAACAGGTAACCCTACTTAGGAGAGGAGAGGAAAGAACGGTATAGCTCGTACTGCTCAGCCTGTTTGGGATACTGTCCTTGCCCTCTATAGCTCTTCCCAAACACCCTCCAAGAGTCAGCTCAACTGTGACATCCTCCATGAAGACAGAAATCCAAATTTCCTGGCTACCAGAAGTAAATGAAAACATCTTGCAGCAATAGCAAGGAAAGAGTTGCATTCTAAAATCTGTCAGCAATGTGGTTTGTGACTCGGGCAAATTACGTAACCACTCTTAGTCTCAATTTCCTCATCATCTGCATAAGGATGAGGTTATCAGAAGGTTCCTTCTAATTCTAAAAGGCAGTAATTCTGCCAATGTACAAAACCACTAAATCCTAATACAATTCTATGTTTGGTACATGCTTACATATTCTGACAGTCAGTGATATTTGGTAATAATGTTATTCCCTAAATATATATATATTTTTTACTTTAAAAGCAATGTCAACAGACAAAAATGACTATTGTCAGAGGGATGATGATATTTCCTTTAAAACCCAAACTCAGGTTTAATAACAAACACCTTCATTATTATAAACATCAAAACAAAAGGAAAATCATACGAAATAACAAGTCTACCAGTAAGAATTCATCTTACTTTAAAAGTGTGTTAACCCTGCTGCTAACACCACCCAGTGTGTCATTGGTGTGGCCAGAATAATGTCTATCACTGTTAGTACAACAGCGAGCAGCACCGAATAATAGGTCATCTAGAGCACATGCTGAATACATCTTTTCTAAATAGTTCTAAAGAGTAACATTAAAGTCTTAAAATGGTTTTTGATAGAAATTTTATCTATTAAGAGCCATATATTCCTCTGCCTTCTTAAAAGAGACACTTTAAACACAAGTGTGTACATTAATCTCATGCTGTATATAGACAGATGCCTCTTCACATGATCAAATTTACCTGTTGGAAGATTTCAGGACGGCATAGTGACGCTTGCAGGGTTTACTGATGCTCAGGAAACTTCGTCTCCCAGGCCTTCAGAGAGATGGGTGTTTTCTTCTTTCCTTCTTCTCTACTACTCAAGAGTCGGCTCCCAAGGACAATGGGATAGCCAGCGCTCCCCAAACATAGTCTCCAAGTGTGATGCCCTTTTAATAATTTTAAGAAAAAATTTCAGTGTGATGGCTGTTGAGAGTGATAAGACAATATTAAAACAATCAGTAGGAGAACAAGCGCCCAGGGTCTTGCAGGTGGCCACATGCAGTACCTTTCTGTTCTAGGTTTCCCACCAACTGACCGCAGTGACCCAGAGCCAGTCAACCCACCGCTGCTTACACTGCACCCATGTGTAGCCCTCACAATTCTAGTAGCTGCACCAGTAATACTTCTGTAGACTCCCATTCTCCTTCCTCTTTTACTTCCATTTTTCTCGTCTCTTTGGTCTCACACCGATTCCCCACATGGGGCTTCCTCAACAAGAAAAACCAAATCTTATGCAGATATTGCTGATTAACCAGAATACTCCTTTTAACTAATCACAGTACATTTTAAACTAATTATTACTGTTAGCACCTGTTATATGCCAGGCACTGAACTCATACACTTACATGCATTATCTCAATTATTACACCAATGAGGAGGAAGGCACCATGATTATTTTACAGATAGGACAAATAAGACTTTGATTTTATTTTAAAAACCTACCCTATAAAATCACAGTGTTGAAATTCAAACTTCGATCTGCAACCCTATGAGAGACTGCCTTCACCAGCTGCAGTCAGTCACCCAGGTCTCTGGCTTGTCTAATTCCTAACGAGTTCTTCCTTCCTGCTTAATTCTGAGGATGCCCGAGGTTCCAGACAACTGAAGCTTTACCTTGCTAAGCTCTGTAAGGCAGCATCAAGGGAAATGTGCTCTGGGGCCGTTACTCTCCTCACACTGCAGTTAACTGTGCTTCCAGAAGCGACAAGAGGCCTGTGCATCTTCACGACCAGCCGGTGGGGCATGTCAGTGAACTCAGACACACATCGCGGTTCTACAAGAAGATGTAGTTCTCCCTGTGTGGGGATTTGGGGCCATGTAGTGTCAAGAACGTTGGCCTTATCAGTGCTATGATTTATTCAGTTGAGAAGATCAACTCAGCCAGGGATAAATAAAAAACACAAAAAACCCAACGGATGTCTAAGATCCAGCCAGCACATCTCTGCCTTTAACAGGCAGACAAACGTGTAAAAGCTACAAGTGCTTTCTGTACACCATGTCCCCACTCAGTGGCCAGGCTCCATGCCATGTGTGAGGGAGACAAAGGAGGAAGACCACAGCCCACGCCCTCCACAAGGAACTTAGTAATGAACGTTGTATCAGAAACAGACGAATTGATAAAATGGGATTACTGAAGGAGCTGGAAGGAAGGGTGGTCAGAGAAGGCTTCTCTGAGAGGGTGACCCTGAGAATGCACCAACCACAGGGGGCATCACTGAAAAGCAGTCTAGGAAAACTGTCAAAGGGGAGGAAGCCAGACGAAGCTTGGAATGTTGAGGAACAGAAAGGCTAGACCACACCTTTGTGCTAAGGCGGAGAGAGGGTTGTTCAAAGTGTGCTGAAGAACCAGGCAGAAGTCTTGTGGTCGATGGTAAGGAGTTTGGATTTTACTTTAAACAAAATATACATGTATTCACAGTAACTCTGACAGATAGATCATCCCCACCTTAGCCCCACATGAGGAGTAAGGCTCAAAGGGGTTATATAATGGGTTCAAGGTCACAAAGCTAGTAATGTACACTCTTCCCTAAAGACCTAACACCTCTAAAACGTCCTCCGTGTGCAAAGGGAGAATGGAAGTCTTAAATGACTTTATCTAAGTCTGTCTATTCTTCAAACATTAAGGAGACCAACGGTCACCCAAAACAAACGTCACAACAAAGTAAAACGTAATGTTTGTATGAATCATCAAAGATGACTCTGAAGTTGGTTTAAGGTAAAATGTGCCCTCAGTCCAAAAGCCTTCCCTACTTACTAGCTAAACCAACGTGTTGTGCAGCATAATAAATTAACCATAAAAATATTAATGACAATTTCACTCTCAATACACTTTAAAACATGTCCCACTGCTGTTTCTCTCTCTCTCTACCTGGACGACTCTTTCAATCAAGCTAGTCATACAAGAAAGTTTCCCCTTTTTATGACATATACTAATATTATAAATTTCTCCCTTGCAAAAGCAATAATTTTACAAAATTACCCAGGCGCCACAGATGTGTCATTTCCAAAAGTGGAAGAGGTCAGGGATGAGGACAGAGAACTGAAATAGACAATCTTTGTTTCCCATAAAATGCAACAAGCAGAAAACAGCAAAAGGTGATCTTTTTAACTCTTGGTCATTTACCTACCTACCCTTATTAAGTATCAAAATAGATGCATACACACTCATTAGTTATTCGAGATTATAAATAACGTGGGGTATTTGACCTTATACTTCAGTATATTTGTGTATGTGCGTGTGCACCGATCCATTTTGCATGACTGTGTATTTTTAAGCTAGCGATAACAGTAACTGCCACAAATTCAGAAATGGGCGTAACAGTTCCCTTTTCTGGAGTACGTTATGACTTTTAAATAAGATCACACAGGCACTTCTATGAGCAAAATAAAAGATAATGTTAGTAACAAAAAAGTTTCCTGAAAACTGACCACAGTGGAGAAAACTACCAGAGTTTTCTCTGCAGAGTGACGTTACCCAACAAGACAGGCTTAAGAAGATGCTTCCTTCTGTTCCCTAAGAAGAGGGCCATTAAAAGAGCACTCAGGGACTTCCCTGGTTGCACAATGGTTAAGGCTCTGTGCTCTCAGTGCAGGGGGCCCGGGTGCAATCCCTGGTCAGGGAGCTAGATCCCACATGCATGCCACAACTAAGAGTTCGCATGTTGCCACTAAGGAGCCCGCCTGCTGCAACTAAGCCCCGGTGCAACCAACTAGATAGATAATTTTTTTTTTTTTTAAAGGAGCACTCGGGACCATGAGATGAGTAGGAATCCATTCAGTACAGCTGAGTTTCCCTCCCAGGTCATGGCACAGCCCAGGTTGGCTGCAGCCCAGGTCAGTGGCACCCAAACCCTTTCTCTGCCACTCCCTGCAAGGTGCTATGGGGAGGGTGCTAGGTGACACCAAGAGTGTGCCCCTGGGTCCTGCAGACGCCGTGTTTAAGGCCTGCCCATCTTCCCACTAAAAGAAGGGAAAGGGGCAGCGCCATGTACTTCCCATCAATTCAGGAGGTATTTAAAGATCATAAAAAAAAAAAAAGGAAAAAATGTTTCAGAAGAGATGAAGGGAGCTGTAAAAAGGGTAAAGGTTCAGGTGAATAATCTGGGTGATCGTACCCAGACCAGTGGAAAGCACTTGCCAAGTCACAGGTGAGTTCTTCTAAGTGTCCTAGTTAAGCCCAAGGTCAGTGGGCCAGCTTCCCCCAAGGCAACAAGGAAACATTAGGGACAATGTCGGAACCAGAGGGTTGAGGCCACATCTTCTGTGCTGTATATTCTGGAATGGCTTCCGAAACTTACCCCATCCATGCTACCTGATGCGGCACTGAGAAATAAATAAGAAAGCGTGGGGAACGGATCACAGGCTATGTTTTCGGGTTTTCTCTGTGAAACGTGATAAACAACCGCCATTCATGTTTCTAAACAAAACTGATTCCCCACAGCACTAAACAGTCCACTTAAGATTCATTCATTCAAGTAAGCTAAGTAGATTTTATGTTGTGATATTTGTTAGGTTAACAAAAAAAGTCAGGATAAATGTACACCTACTATGGTTGAGATAACCTCAGACATTTCATCTTGAAGTAGACAGCAGTTTACTTTTGCTTGAATACACATATATCTTTATTCCAAGGAACACGGTCCACGAAGAACATATTCGGAAACCATTCACATTATAATTGTGATTACTACGTTCTCCGTCCTCATACCCAGTAAAGCGGCATATCGCCTTTTCCGGGGTAGACGTTCACGAAACATCTGCTGAACTTAATTCAACATTATATATTCCATTACCGAAAGCCTGAGCTCCGCCACATATTCCCACCTGGCCCTGAATTCCAAAAAGTACGGATGGCAACCCAAAATTCCACATTCCGACTAAATGCTAAGGTGGCCTACAGGCGACCGCACACATTCCAAGTTCTGCGCCAGGACCTGCCCCCGAGAAATGTCAGTAGTTCTGACCCAGAATGAACCACAAAGGTGTACCTGAAGTTGTCAACACCTGAAGCAAATTGAAAATCAAGGCCCGTCTCGGGGGCGGCTTGACATCTCTAGTCCCCACGCCCGCGCGAGCCCGTGAGGGTCCGGCGGCGCCTCCACGCGCGGAACAGACCAGGGTCTCGGCCAGACGCGACCCCCCGGGGTACGGCACGGGCGCGGCCTACGGCCCCCAGCCCGCCCTGCGGCCGCCGGCCTACAGCCCGGGGGTCCGAGCACGGCCGAGGGGCTGCGGAGCGCGCAGGCCCCGCGCCGCCGCCCCAGGCCTTGCCGAGCCCCGGCCTCTCCCCGGCGGACTGCGGGCAACAAAGGCGGCGGCCCGGGCCCGGCGCGCGCGGCGGACGAGAGGCCGAGGGGTCCGGCCGGCGCGCGGCGGAAGCAGGCCTCAGTCCTCCCCAGCCCGGCTTCCCGGACGCCGCTCCCCGCCGGCCCGGCCCCCGCCCGCGGACCCGCGGAGGCGCGCAGGGCCTCACGCCGCCGGGACCCTCGCCGCTCCCCGCCGGGCGGCCTCCCCGACCCCCTCCGCGCCGGAGCCGCCCCGCCGGCCGGAGGAGAAGGGGCACCGCCGTGGCCGGTTCCCCGGGCCGCCGAGGAGAGGGGGCGGGAAGCCGAGCCCGGACCCAGCCTCCAACTCGGCTCCGCAGACGCTCACCCGGCGGCCGCCCGCTCCGCTTCCTCGCCCAGCGCCGGCGCGACTGCCGCGCTCGGCCCTCCTTCCCGCAACTCCTCCTCCCGCCTCCTTCCTCCTCCTCCTCCTCCAGGAGGGGCGCGCCGGGCGCCGGCTCGAGCTGGAGCCGCAGCCGAGGAGCCGAGCCGGCCGCTCCGCGCCCACCACTCGGCCCGCGGCGCCGGCGGGCGTCGGCGCGGGGGGGTGGGCCGGTGGGGGCGGGGGTGGGGGCGTGCGGGGCGGGGCCGGGGGCGCCGCGGGGCCGGGGGGCCGGTCCCCGGCTCGAGTCGGAGTCCCGGCATCTGCCCGCCCGGCGCGCCCCGCCCGCGCCCGCTGGCTCGGACGCTTGTCCGGTGCTGCCTCTGCCTTTGCAGCCTCCCCGCCTCGGCGGCCGGGCCGACGCGGAAAGGAAGATGTCCTCGGCCCTCGGCCGCCGGCCCTGCCCTTGTCCCTGCGGTCGGGCGGCGGCCTCCACGCGGCCGAGGTCCGCTCACCTGGCGCGGTGACCCGGGCCCGGTCCCCGCGGGGAGGGAGGGACGGGCGAGCACGCGCGCCCGAGCAGGGCCAGGGAGGGAAGCCCTTCCCCACACCTTGTCTAGCTTAACCGTAGAATGTGCTTATTAAAAGAAAACCTATTCCTTGTTTCAAGCCATCTGCTTTTCCATTGAGTCCTTGTTAGTGGGGTTTTATGCAGGAATAGTTCACTATTGTTTGCGCCGCCGAATTCCAAGGTAGTGTGACGTAAAGTTGCGTGTTGGTGACTTGACTCATTTCTTTGGAAATTGGCTGAACCGTCCCAACATATAGCAATAACAGCAAATTGGATTTTTGCCAATGAGAAGCAACAGGAACATTTTTATTTCTCTTTTCATCAAAGAAAAGTGATTAAAGTGCATTAAAATCTAACTTAAGCTCTTTTCTCTTGTCCGCCATCCTACGTGCGGTTGAATTTGCTCCTCGCCATGTCTTCCCACAAGACTTCAGGATCAAGCGATTCCTGGCCAAGAAACAAAAGCAGAATCGTCCCATTCTCCAGTGGATTCCAATGAAAACTGGTAATAAAATCAGGTACAATTCCAAGAGAAGGCATTGAAGAAGAACCAAGCTGGGTCTATAAGGAGCCTCACATATGAAGTGGCACACATTTACGCTATCAAGGTCAATTCTTAACCGTATCAGAACATCACTAGTGTCCGGAACAGCTGCCTGTGTTTGATGGGAGGAATGGAATGGCTCTCTCCTCTTTTCTTGATCTTTCCTCACCACTGCTCACTGTGTAGCTCAGTATTAAATATGTGAAACCTTTTGTTGGAAAAAAAAATCTAACTTAATAATTGTTGGCTTTAAAACTTGTATTTCTTGAATAGTATGGACCTTTTAAGGAGGAAACAAGGCTAGGGAAAAAAGTCTTAAAGTTGTTCCAAGGTGAATTTGTAGCTGAATTATACCTCAGTTAAGCTGTTATCTTTAAAAAAGTGCAAGTAATTGATCTTAATTCCTATAAATGTTGAATATATAATTCTCATCCAAACACAAAATGATTAATAATTTAAAAATTGGATTGCCAGGTGATTCAATTGGTTTGTATGACTGAATAATATATATAAAGTTGATGTCATTTGTTATATGTGATTCACCAGACCTTCTGTCATCTTCAGTTCTTAGTTGAATTTACCATTATTGTTACCCTGATTTAGATACAACTCAATTCTCAAATATCTAATCACAGTTAATGTTGACTGAAATAGAATGGTCAGAGAGCTCAGTGATAATCGTAAGTGGTAATTAGAAAAGAAGCAAACTTTTCAACCCACCCCTCTTGTTGTAAGCAATTCAGAAGGAAAAGACATGGGACAGATTGGAGTATCAGGGGGCTGGTGTCTCCTTATATGATCTAAAGAAGTCCAGCTGGGGGCCGTCAGCAGGGCTTGATAAGCACTAAGCTAGCAGTGGACTGAGCTGACTCCCAGGAGACAGGATCAAGACACGGGCTTCTGAGTTTGGCAGAGCTGGTCTGGCATCTCAGCTTCGACAATTCATATAGTTATGTGACCTTAAGTTTCTCAGTTGTAACTTCAATGTCTTTGAAGAGGGGGGTGGGAGTGGGGGAGGGGGTTTTGATATGTTGATATTAAGTATATTAAATAGTTGTGAAGATAATGCACAAAAGTGGTCCATAATGATTGTTATTACTATGTAATGTATATTTTATGTACATCTGTAATGTACATTTTATATACATAATGTGTATTTTACAGGCAAAGCATTTAAGTAGTTTTTGGTGTATATTATCTACTTTATTTTAACAATAATCTATTTGTAAGGTCAGTGTTATCATCGTCCCCACAGTACAGGTGAGGAAACTGTGGCTTCTTGTGTATAAGTGGTAAATAACTTTATCAAAGTCACACAGCTACTATGGGGCAGAGCTGGCATTCAGACTTAGATCTCTCTGACTCCGCAATATGAGCTCTTAACCACTAAATTGAAATAATAGTGATAACTACGTGAATAATATAACAACTTTAGTGTAGAGATACTAGTGGCTAAATATACCATTAAAATCTCCATGCTTGGCTGAATTCCAATACTTTGGCTGCAGACAACGCTGTCTGATAGATACACTTGCTGAAAGATGGTGGGCTTCCCTGGTGGCACAGTGGTTAAGAATCCGCCTGCCAATGCAGGAGACACGGGTTCAAGCCCTGGTCCGGGAAGATCCCACATGCCGCAGAGCAACTAAGCCCGTGCACCACAACTACTGAGCCTGAGCTCTAGAACCCACGAGCCACAGCTACTGAAACCTGTGCACCTAGAGCCTGTGCTCCGCAACAAGAGAAGCTACCGCAATGAGAAGCCCGTGCACCTCAACGAAGAGTAGTCCCTGCTTGCCTCAACTAGAGAAAGCCCTCGCGCAGCAACAAAGACCCAATGCAGCCAAAAATAAAATTAATTAATTAAAAAAAAAAAAAGATGGTGATGGCAAAAGGTCCTATTGAAAGTCTATCCCCTTAACAGGGGCAGAAGAGCATAGTTCTACCTCTTCCTCCTAAAGTCATAGCTTGTAGAGCCAGAAAGAACTTTCTGGATCATCCTCAGCATCCTCATTTTATGGAGGAGGAAACAGACTCAGAAATCATCTGACTTGCCCAACCAACAAAGTTAAAAATAGTTGAGTCATGACTTGAACTGCCATCTCCCAATTTCAAGTCTGGTTTGATTTCTAGTATTAAACTTCTTCCAGGAGAGGAGCTCAGACTGGAGAAAATTGGGAGGAAGCAGGATGTGATACGGCAAGCAGCCTTCCAACCTTGTCCTGATATTCACGTACATCCTCGCCAAAAGCACCCTCTGGGCGCCTGCGGGAAAGCTGTCCAAGTAAGCAACACTCCACGCTCTCAACACCCCTGTCACCTTCCCACTGACATTCTGCTGCCTCCTGCCTTCCTGCCTTTGAGGATCAGAAGTCCTCCACTCATTCGAGGTTCCCTGTTTGGTACTTGTACTGGATTGAAGAGTGTTCTTCCTGGAATCTCAGAGTGTGACCTTGTTTGAAAGTGGGGTCTTCACAAATGTAGTTAAGCTGGTCAGAGTGGAGTAGTGTGGGCCCTTCATCCAATTTGATCGTTGTCTTTATAAGAGGAGAACAGACACAAGAGACAGTCATGCAGAGGGAAGACTGTGTAAAGACGATCAGGGGGAACCCCAGGAAGGCAGAGATGGCAGTGATGTGCCCACAAGCCAAGGATTGCCAGCACTGCTGCCAACACCTGGAGGTGGAACGGGCGAGGAAGGATCCTCCCCTACTGCCTTCAGGGAGAGCATGGCCCTACACACACCCTGATTTTGTACTTCTAGCCTCCAGGAACAGGAAAGGAGGTATTTCTATTGGGTTAAACACCCAGCTTGCGATGCTTTGTTGTGGCAGCCACAGGGAACTAGTGCAGGAGTCCTAGGCCTGCCTGCCCCTCCGTCCTCACCCCTCCCATCCACCCACCTGGAGGGCCTGTTCTCTGGAATGAAGTCACTGAAATCTCCTCCCAATCAAAGCTCCTCCTCATAGAGTTCCCCAATTACTAGAGTCACCATGGTTCCAGTTTGCCCAGGACAGTACCAGGTTATAACTATTGTTCCGGCACAAATGTGAATAGTGCCACCTTTCATCCCAAAGGTGCTCCTGTTCAGAAAATAAATTCTGTGTTCACCCTGCCTTCCCCATAAAGTACAAAAGAGTGACTCAGTTACTTGGCATTCAAAGAGAGAGTTGGACCCAACCCATTTCTCCAGCCCCGCAGTCCACTGCTTCCTCATATTACACTTTGCCCGGCCAAGCTGGGTAAGTCCATCTCCAGACAGTCCCCACCCTGTGCCTTAACTCGTGCTTTTCTCTCTGCCTAGAATGTTCTTCCATCTCACCCCTGCCACCACACACACACACACACACACACCCTCTGATTATTTCTATATATTGAAAACCTTACTCATCATCAGTCAATGTTCAGATTGTCAGAAACGATGTCACTCTATATAGAAACCCCACCTTGGGTTTTACAGCACAGGTCATACTCTACCCTGAATTGCAACAATTCTTCTCTCTTCTCCTTTGAGTGCAGATGCTTTGTCTTATTCCTCTTTGTGTTATGCGACTAGTACCTTGAATGAGATTTTTTCATACAGTAGGGACTCAAGACATCTTTGATAAATAAATATGAATATTTCATTCCTCTCTCCATCCATCTGAGAACAGTCCTTAAAGGTGCACTTTAGGACTTCCCTGGTGGCGCAGTGGTTAAGAATCCCCCTGCCAATGCAGGGAACACGGGTTCGAGCCCTGGTCCAGGAAGATCCCACATGCTGGGGAGCAGCTAAGCCTGTGTGCCACACTACTGAGCCCATGAGCCTAGAATCCGTGCTCTGCAACAAAGACAAGCCACCACAATGAGAAGCCTGTGCACCGCACCGAAGAGTAGCCCCCGCTGGCCGAAACTAGAGAAAGCCCGCAGTGCAGCGGCGAAGACCCAACGCAGCCAAAAATTAATTAATTATTTAATTATTTTGTTTAAAAGAAGATCCACTTTAAGATATAGGGGTGGCTGGTTTGTCCTTTGGGAAGTGACAAATACCTGATCTCCAGAGCATAATTATGCGGACAAAAAAATGTTGGCCTGCCCCTTCAGTAAACAATGAACGTTACCCACCAGCAAGCCTTCCGCCACAGCTGCAGCCCTGACGGCGCACCCTGAGGGGAATTCAGGTTGGAGAAAAACAAGGTACTGCCCCTAGATAGTTAAGATGTGTATCAAAGGAATAATTTCAATGCGTCCAGCCACTTGCATCTTCCCATATACAGAAAGGCACTAAAATCAGTATCTTGGGATGTCTGGGTGTTTCGGTGTGATTAGCAGTAATCTTTCAATGTTCAACTACAGGTTTTTGCAGCAAAAACTCCTATATATCCTGGCTCCTCAACTCTTTGCTGCGGTTCCTCAGAGCTATCTGAGAGGCTGAACCTCAGGCTATAGTCCTCAGTAGGCCACCGAATAAAACATAATTCTCAACTTTTAGGTTGCGCAACTATCTTCAGTCGACAATTATTAAGGGAAAATGTCTGGGCTATTTCAATCAGCAGCTAGATTCTGCTCGCTGGGGACACGCTGACAGCAAAGGAATGGTGCCTACCTCTCAGAACGAGGGATTCTGAGGGGTTTTAAGACCTGGCAGAAGGTAGTTGGATACGTGTTTCTTTGCTGAGAAAGGTAGCACTTCAGCAAAATATCATTCCTACATGGTAAGAGTCCCTCATAGGCTCAGCTTCCATTATTCTCCATTTCGGATCAGAGATTCCTACTTGTAGATGATTAAAAGAAGTACCTCACTCATCCCTGCCCTTTCCACTTCCAGGATCCAGAGCCCCACTGACTGCTTAGGGGGTATTTCACTCTGTAAAGTAACCCTGTTGATTTAGTGCAAAAAATTCTAGCAAATAGGCATTATTATGAGCAGTTGATGGCGTGCGTAGGTCCTGTAGTAGAGAATAACACGATAGACACCCCCACCCTCACAATTAACCCAACAATGGAAGAAAGAATCAGAATTCTTCCCTAATGGGCAGAGTCAGAACTCCTATGGCCAAGTTCAGGACGGTCTTGAAATACCATCACTACTTTCCCTCGCTTTGAGACTTCTAGCTGGGTAGAATCCCATTTCTTAAAGAACCCTTCTCTACAGCAAGATAGCTCTCTGCATTCAATAGCTAGAAATCCAAAGTAGGATTTTACAGAAAAGTAAACTTCTACCCATGTTTGTGATTCCAAAGCATTAGGAAGACCTGACAATCTGTAAAAATGAAAAAACTACTGTACCTTCTATGGCATGGATTAAAATTCTATACTAGAGCTTTGTTCCTTTACATTTGGAGTTATTAAAGAACAAATATTGGGAATTCCCTGGTGGTCCAGCGGTTAGACACCCTGCTGGGAAAAAAAAAAAAAAGGCACAAATAGTTCCCTAGAAGCAATAGCACTTTTAGACGTCATCAGTTGTTTATTACTCTGTGACCTATATATTGCTATCACGTTGTTACTTGATTCTTGCATCATTTTTAACTTTTCATATCTGTGTTTCCCCATTCACCTATAGTTTATATTGAACTAATTTTACTCTCTTCAATTAACAGCAGACATATTTAAAAAGTGTGAGATTTCTCCTAGGGCAAGAAAAAATATCTGTTATTCAAATGCCTTGTCACAAAACAATAATGAACATATC